>NC_090924.1:1135581957-1135884987 GCF_040938575.1 Ambystoma mexicanum
ACCTAGGGGACAACGCCGTAGGAAAGAAAGGGGTTGTAATTCCACCCCCAGAGGCTCCCCGGCCACCAGTCAGAAATTACTTTCAGATCCGGGTCCCCTCCCATGCCTCCCCGGTTGGGGGACGTATAACCTCATTCCTGCATGCATGGGAGGGGATTACAACAGCCGAGTGGGTGCTCAAGATCGTCACCCACGGTTACTGCATCGTGTTCAGCCGACCACCTCGATTCAGACCTCATATCAAGACAGCCCTCACCGGAAAATCTGAGGATCCTGCTGCAAGAGGTTGAGATCCTGCAGGAAAAAGGGCGCTATCGAAGTCGTCCCTCTTCTACAGGTAAACAAGGGTATTTATTCAGTGTACTTCGTTTTACCAAAAAGGATCTCACCATGCGCCCTGTGCTAGATTTGTGCCCAGTGAACAAATTTGTCAAACCTCAGAAGTTTCAGATGGCGACTCTGCAAGAGGTAATTCCTCTGCTAACGCAGGGGGATTACATGGCAACATTGGACATGAAAGATGCATACTTTCAGATTTCAATGTTGACAGCACACAGGAAATATCTAAGGTCCAATTTTTTATTTTGATTCCAACCTGTACACTTACAGTTCAACAGTGAATACACATTAATACAATGTACAGTGTCCAGTTGTATTTTCTCCCCCCCTCCTCCTCTGCCCCTCCCTCCCTACTACCGGGCCCACCACACCATCGGGTCTATCAATTCTCATCCTCACGCATGCCATCCTCCTTATCTCCCGAGTGGCCATCTTCTTCTGGGTCTACTCGGTCTGAACCGGCCAGTGTCGCTATCAATTGTTTCTAAGCACTCAACGTATATATTTCTTCATCCCACCTGGCCCCCTAAGCCCTGCCTCATTCCACACCGTTGTTTCCGCATTCACCCATTTTTGGAGCTCCTGCCACCATGCATCCACACTCGGCCTTCTGGTTGCCTTCCAGCCCATAGCTATCCTACGTTTGGCCAGTATATATGCAAGGTCCTTGTGTTTGCTAACATGTTTAAGTGGCCTTGGGAATCCCCCCAGCATACATGCCCATGGGGAGTTGACATCTTGGTTTATATCTGTATCCTTTAAGAGTTGAGCAGCTTCACACCAGAATCTCTTTATTTCAGGGCATGCCCAGAACATGTGTACCATCCCTGCATTCTCTTCCCCGCATTTCGGGCACCTCTGTGTGCCGGCTCTTTCAAACTTCGCTATCTTCTTAGGGTCAGATATGTTCTATAGGTGATATATACCGGCATCTGTTGCAACCTCGCGTTTCCTGATACTTTCTTGTGATACCCCTGTGCTCTAATCCACCCACCATCCCCCATTGCTTCACCCACCTCCTCTTCCAAGTCCCGTCTCATCTGGACCCCCTCCTTCCCCACTTTGGACATTAGCAGCTTGTATATCCTGGAGACCTCATGGGTCAGTACTGCTTCAGGCCATGTCCCTCTTATACTTTTCAGCAACCTGACGTATGTGATATATTGTCCTTGATGTAGCCCAGGTTCCTCCACCAATGCATCAAACTCTATTGCCTTCCCATCCCGCCAGACATCTCCCAATGTCGCTAACCCGTGGGGTTCCCATTGTCTCCTTATGTGCTCTCTCATTTGTCCATCTACTCCCCTCAGTGCCACCAACAGTATCTGTGGTGAGCACGGGGATGGGTTCCCCAGCAGCTGACAGGCTCTCTGCCTCATTCCCCCAACCCCCCCCCCCCCCCCACAACCTCCCTGCCCCCCCAAGTCCAGCAATCTCGTCTTTCCCTCCTGATGTGCTTCTGGCACCCACATCCACTCCTTCAAAAAATAGCGGACACATTCAGCCCTCAACAATTTAGACTCTGAGGTAGGGTTGTCTGACAACCACCTCGTCGTATATTGTAGTTGACTAGCCACATGGTATACTTAAAAATTGGGCAGTCTGATGCCCCCATGTTCATACAGGTTTTGAAGCTTCCATAGCGCTACTCGATTCCTGGAATTATGCCATAGGAAACCTCTATGCATGCTCTGTACCTTGATAAAGAATCGTTTGGGTATCATATACGGTATGTTCCCAAAGTAATGTAACAACCTAGGCAGTACCACCATCTTCAGCAGTGCTGCTCTCCCCATCATGGTCAGAGGTAGCTTGGCCCAAAAGGCCATGCTGTTTTTGATTCTGGACACTGCTTTCTCTGTATTCTGTTCATGTTCCTCTGCGACCTTATGATATATATCAACACTGAGATATCTGAACGTCCTAGTCTCCCACTTTATTTGTAATACAGGAAATTCTTGTTGTGGCATGCCTACATACCTGCCCAGGGGGAACATGCTTGATTTTTTAGGGTTAACTGTTATGCCAGACAGTATTGCATACCTCTCCATAACCTCCAGGATATATTCTAGATTTTACTCTGGATACTTCAGGTATAACAGCATGTCATCTGCGTATATCGATATAAAGTGTTGGCCACCCTTAGTGTTAATCCCTACCTCCCCATATTGTTGCCGTAAGTACGCCGCTAAGAGCTCCAGCGCCAAAATGAAAAGCATTGTGGACCATGGGCATCCCTGTCTCATGCCTCTCCCTAGTTGCCATTGTTCTGAAATGGTCGCTCCTGTCTTCACTCTCGCCATTGGTTTACTATATAGCAGTTGCACCCACTTCAGGTAAGCGGGCCCAATGCAATATTCCTTCAAAACCGCCAACAGCCAGGGCCATTTAACTGAGTCAAAGGCTTTCGTCCACGGGTGGCTTCAATCTTGAGAGCTAAATTCTGCTCGAGTCCTTGTGGCGATTTATTCAATAAACGCTCCGGGGCAGCAGCAGTTTCATGAGTCTGCATGTATGTTTTGCTCTATCGTAGGCATCATTTAATGGAATTTCTGCACGGATCACTCCAGGATCAGCAGGAGCCCCCTAGGAAACACGTCCTATTCAATGGCTTTGTAGCCACGCCTCCTCAGCACACCTGACCAGGCAATCCATCCCAGTTTATCCTTACCTCGACGACTGGCTCATAACGGGATTCCTACGGAACATGCCTGCCAAATACCCAAAAGTCGATAGATCTTATTCAGTCTGGGATTCTCCATAAACGAGAAGTCGTCCTGCCTAGAACCCAGCCAAGTTGAACAGTTTCTGGGGGCCCTAATTTGGAAAGAAGGCGGCCTCATCTTCCCCTCCAATGAGAGGGTACAAAACATGCGGTTTCAGATCCCTCAGTATGTAGCCAGTCGAGAGGAGATGTTATGCAAGGCCAAGCGACTGTTAGGAATGATGGCATCCTGCATTTACTTGGTTCCTCATGCACGTTTGCGCATGCGCCCCATGCAAGAGTGGCTCAACAGCCAGTGGCGTCAGGCCAGTGGACAATGGGACGATCTAGTAGTTGTCTCGGTAGCCCTCATTCTCTCTCTGCAGTGGTGGTCAAGGGAAAACCTCTTGAAGGGGAAAACCTTCACCACGCCCGCAGTAGAAGTCACTCGCACGAAAAACGCATATCTCGCAGTGTGGGGCGCGGGGGGGGGGATCACCTGCTTCAGCAGACGGTGCACATTGTTTGGTCCCCAGCAGTAGCGTCCAACCGCATAAACCTGTTGGATCTGTTAGCAGTATTCAAAGCACTGAAGGCCTTTCAGACACTTTTGCAAGGGAAGACGATCCTGATCTCACAGACGGCACCACAGACATGTACTACCTGAACAAGCAAGGGGGCACTCACTCTCCAGGGCTATCCAAACTGTCCCAGAACATTTGGAAATGGGCTCTCAAACACACGATGTTCCTGTTGTCTGACCACGTACCAGGGGAACTCCATCTTCTGGCGGACGTGCTCTGCATAGACTTCCCACCGCCCTTACAGTACGAATGACGAGTACATGAAGACATCGTCTCCAATGTTTTTGCAGAATATGGCTTCCCAGAGATCGACTTGTTCGCAACTCTGGAGAACACACAATGCCAAGATTACGCCTCCACACTTCATCCATGCCTGCAAACTCTGAATTTAGCGGTCTGGCTCCTAAGGTCATAGAATTCGGGCACCTCCAACTTCCTCAGATGCATGGACATACTTAGGGAAGCAAGAAAGCCTAACACCCGATATAGCTACTCCAGTAAATGGAAATGCTTTGTCATCTGGTGCAATTCCGGGAGCATCAATCCCATTGACTGCTCACCTACCCATGTTGTGTTGTACCTGACTCACTTACTAGACTCAGGCCTGGTTTTTAATTCCCTCAAGGTTCACTTAGCTGCACTCTCAGCCTACACTACGTCCCAACAGAAGGTGTTGTGGTGGAAAATACCAGTTATTAAGGCTTTCATGGAAGGGGTTAAGAGGATTCATCCCCCCACTGCTAACCCGGCTCCTGGATGGGACCTAAATGTGGTATTGACCAGATTTATGGGGTCTTCTTTTGAGACTATGCATAAGGCAAGTCTCAAAGCTCTTACCTACAATAATGGCTTCGTAGTGGCAGTCACTTCAATAAGGAGAGTCTGTGAACTACAGGCCCTTTCAGTTCTAGACCCTTTTGTTACAATTCAGAGATAAGTTGGTTCTGCGCACTCAACCTCGATTTGTGCCCACATTTATTTCCAAGTTCCATGTGAACCAGTCTGTAGAACTGGCAACTTTCTTCCATAACCCCACTAAAGTGGCAGAAAGAAGCCTACACACACTAGATGTGTGCAGGGCAGTCATGTATTACCTGGAAAGAACTGGACCACTAAGAAAGACAAACCAGTTTTTTGTTTCAGTGGCAGCTGGTAGAGAGGGGGATCCTGTCTCTAAATCAGCCATCTCAAGGTGGATTGTCAATTGCATCACACTCTGCTACACTCTTGCCAAGAGAGACCTGCCCTTCAAGCCTAGAGGACACACTACTCGGGGTACTGGGGCTTCCATAGCATTCATTGCAAATGTTCCCCTGAAGTCCATTTGCAAAGTGGCAACCTAGAGTTCTGTACACATCTTTACGAAACTCTATTGCCTAGATACTCCCTCTAGGTCCGATTCCCAGGTGGGGCAAGCAGTACGAAGACCTCTTTTCAATACTGTTCCTTCTCACAACCCACCTCCAACTCCGGGTACTGCTCGCTAGTCTATGCACAGCATGTTATTCTAAGCAGATTAACAAGCATCAGAAGACATGCATTACTTACCGTAATAGCATTTCTGATGATTGTATCTTAGATTATCATGCGCCCACCCTTCCTCCCCGCTCAGATGGAAGGAACATAGACATCTTACTACTATTCTCTCTCTTCTGTACTCACGATAGTCATAAGGCTCCCTCACGGCAGAAAAAATACAATCAGAGGGACCTCGACGCGTGAGGGATTTTGGGTACACTACACGTCAATTAGGGACATTGTTACAGGCACGCCCATGTCGATGTCCCCTTTCGATCCTCGAAAAACGAGATGAAATGCTGTGCAGTTACCACTAGATGTCGAACTATATGCACAGCATGTGAATCTAAGCAGATACAATCTGTAAGTAATGCATGTCTTTTACATTCATCAGTCGGACTTTAAGGGGGTTGGCACGTCATTGAACTGGTTTTTCTCCAGCATGGGGTCTGGCATGGATTCACATGCTCATGAATATTCCCCGTCGTCAGGCTGGGAATCCTCGGTAACAGAAAAAATCAGTTTTAGTTTAGTTTCTGAACTGTATTATACTGCCCCTAGCCAATGACTTCCCTCTGCCTGAGCCCCTTTTCTGGCAGCCATCTTCAGATTTGTACCACACGTTCAAGTGTTGGGAGTCCTCGTGCTTAGCTCTCAAGCTTTTACTGTGTTTTTCGCTTTTTGGAAGAGTTTTACTCTATTTTTCGGTCAATCCAGCCTTGAGCTCCATCGATCATCTTTCTGACTAACGGGAACCTGTTTTTCGGATTCTTCAGCTCCCCTCAAGGGCGGATTTCATTGATTTTCTTCGTGGAGGCTTCCAGAATATTCTTGAGGCCTACGCCGCGTGGACCATGTCGGAGGAGAAGGATTCAGCCCCTCTTTTCAAGCCCTAGTCTGACTGCAGCTTCTCAGGCGACGAGCATTCCCAGTGCGTTTACTGCCTGTACCCGACTCACAAGGAGGAATATTGTGCTTTTTGCCAGGAGATGATGGCTCGCATGCTGAAGGATCGGCAAAAGCGGCTGAAAGAGTGGCTACAGGCCGAGGCCTCTTCTCTGGGTGGGTCCCGTGAGCATGCCTCTCCCGGATCCAAGAAAGCTGAGCAGGCTTCTAAGTCCTTTGAGGGCACCCCTCCTGCGTGGGGTCCAACAAAAGGCTAAGCACTGCAAGTCCACTGCCACCAGGAGTGCTGTTGCGGCGGGCTCCTCGGCGGACAAGGCGCGTCCGACGTCTCCAGCGAATTCAGTCAATGCTCAGGATCTTCGTCCCAGAGGAAGTCGGACCATCCGGGCAAACTCAAGGTGGCTCCGGTGACTGCCAAGGAGAAGTTAAGTCCAGCCCGCACATGCCGGAAAAGGCAAAAGGGGACCGAGGCTCTGACCAGCCCTTTAAGGAGAAAGCCAAACAGGACAAGTCGTCCGGATCGGCTATGAAGGCCAAGCAGGACAAGGGACCGGTCCTGACCGTCAAGGCCCAGGTGCGCCCAACGTCGGACCCGCCTTCCATCAAGGTTGCGGTGGCGTCCCTTTCGAAGGCTGTAGTGGCAGACCCGCAGGTCGCACTTCCGAAGGCTAGAGTATCCAGCCTCTGAGGAGGGAGGCTACGTTACAGCTCATCCAGAAGACCCCGGAGAAGATGCCGGTCAGCTCCCCGAGACCGTCCCCTCTGGACGTGAAGAAAGTGGGTGGAGATGCGGAGGTTCTCCAGGGCACGGATATCTCCTCAGAGGAGGAGCTCACCTACCTTCGGACCATCCAGGAGGTCAAGGACGACGAGGGAAAGGTCTGAGTTGCGCCCTACGATGAGGGGTGCGGTGACGACCAGGATACCATTGAGGAAGGCGACCGAGAGCCCCACGATGAAGGGGGCCTTGGCCCTCTCCCTACGCCCCGGCCTCCTACATGCCCTCCGCCTCAACTACCCACTAGAGACCTCTCGGCGGACATTCTCTGTACTCTGCACACTCTGGTATCCGAGATTCAGAGGAGGATGCCGATTATCCCCCTACTGCCCCAACCGTGGCTCCGCTGCCGACCGAACCGCTGGAGACGGGGGAACCACCGACTATGAAGAGGCACCCTTTGCATCCTTGTCATCCTTCACTACCCTTTCCCCTTCCGAGAGATGAGATTGAGCCTGACACAGCGACAACTACGGGCAAGGACGGCAGCGGGATGGGGGACCTCCCGTCACCTCCGCCCACGTCATCCCCTCCGGACGATATTGGATCTTTCCATGCTATGATCTCCAGGGCGTCGGAGCTGTTCTAACTCACGCCAGAGGAGAAGGAGGGATTCTTATACCAACAGCGCAAAGCGAAGAGGAAGACCATCCTTTCAGTCCCCTTCTTGCATGACATTTGGGATGAAGGATTGGCGCTCATGGAGAACCCTTTACGGCCCCAGCGAAGAGGGACCGCCTGGAGAAAAAGATCAGGGTGCCGGACTCTATGCCCATGTGCATACGGGCCAAACCGTCACCGGACTCCGTGGTCTCTGCAGCGGCCAGGAAGAAGTCTTTAGTCTCTACGTCTTCGTCTGTGTCAACCCATTCTGACAACGAGGGGAAGAAGTTGGATGCGATGGGTAGGCGAGTTATCTACTCTGATGCGACGACTATCAAGGGCTCCAACACCCTCGCTATCGTGGCGCGTTTCGACCGGGCGCTGTGGTTGAAGCACGCACCCTCTGCTGGATTTTCTCCCTGACGATAAGAGGGCAGAAGCTTTGGAAGTTCTTCAGGAAGGTGAAATGGCATCAGACCACGCCATCACAGTGACCACAGACATCGCGGACGCAGGATTCCACCAGATGGGCAACGTTGTTTGCCTCCACCGCTGTGGTTGGCTCAAGGCCACCACCTTTCGTCAGGAGGTCCAGACCAGGGTTTTAGACATGCCCTTTGATGGTGACAACCTCTACGGGAAAGCTATGGAGTCCCTACAAGCCATCAAATCGGACATTGAGATGGCACGTGCCTTTGGCACGCTACAGCAACGACGGCCGTCCATTTGGTCCTCAGGAGGCAAGTTTACCCGCTCCTCAAAGAGCTTCGTCGGAGGATCCTCTGCTTACCGTCAACTTTCCCGTTCCTTGGCCCAGGAGAACAGGTACCGCTCCAAGAACTTTGGAGGAGGATACTGTCGTCGTTGGGGGCCGCAAGGCGGCTTGTCGACCTCCAAGCAGGAATGAACCGGCCCTGACGTCTGGCCCCACTCGTGAACCCTGGTGGGAGGCAGCTGGCAAACTTAGCGCATGGAAATCCATCTCCAACGACCGATGGTTGCTGGAGGCTCTCGCCCATGGGCACACTCTAGAATTCCTTGGGAAGTGCCAGCGAATACCACCAGTGGCCCGGCAGTAAAACGACATTCCTCAGCTGCTGCTGGAGGTCTGGGCCATGTTAAAGAAAGGGGCGATAGAGTTGGTTCCTCAGGGGCTCCGGAGTGTACTCAAGGTACTTCCTTGTACGAAAGAAGACCGGGGGCTGGAGGCCCATTCTCGTCATGCGACGACTAAACAAATTCATAAAGTCCCAGAAGTTCTGCATGGTCACTCTTCAACACGTACTCGGACAACTGGAAGAGGGAGACTTTCTGTCGTTGCTGGACCTGGATGATGTGTACTTCCACATCCCCATTCACAAGGGTCACCGCAAGGTCTGACCCTTCGTCGTTCATGGGGTACATTACCAGTTCAAGGCCCTTCCCTTCAGGGTGAATTCGGCACCCAGAGTCTTCACTAAGTGCCAGGCGCTGTTGGCGGCCCACCTACGACTGCAACGGATTCTCGCCTACCCGTACCTGGACGACTGGCTCATCCGGGCCAGATCGAGGGAAGTCACTGTCAACCACACAGCGAGGACCGTTCGCCTGCTGACGGATCTGGGGTTCTCAGTGAACTATGCAAAGGCCTGCTCGACTCCATCGCAGGACGCGCTGTTCCTAGGATCCCGACTCAACAGTGTTGTGCCTGGCATCACTGTCGGAGGAAAGGATAGTGCCCATCTTGGGCAAGGTGCAATGGCTGTTAGCAATGAAGATCGCCACGGTGAGGACCATCAAGTCTCTGCTCGGCATGATGTTGTATTGCATCTATCTCATCCGGCTCTGCAGGCTACGGATGTGTCCACTGCTGGAGTTCCTCGACGACCGTTGGATACAAGTGCCAGGAAGCTTCCAGGACAAGATCTCGCTCGATGCGAGCTACCGTTGAGCAATAAGGTGGTGGGGAGTGCGCTCTCATCTGTCCGGGGGTGTGGATTTCCAGACCCCACCCCACCAGGAGACGGTCACACGGATGCCTCCCTGGAAGGATGGGGGAGCTCGCACCGAAAGTCTTCACGCCAGAGGCCTGTGGCTGCCAGAGGAGAAGACGTTGCACATCAACGTGCTGGAGCTTCGGGCAGTGTTTTGGGCCCTCCAGCCCTTCCTTCCGTCCCTCACGGGCAAGGTGGTGCAGGTCTGCATGATATATGATATGATATGATCGTTTATTTATATAGTGCCTATACACAATGTGTTTCAAAGCGCTTCAAGGCAAGGGAGGGAACAAGGGAAAATACTACCACATTCTTACAGGCCATGAACAGAAAGGATGTAAAATTAACTATCGTACTCCGCCTGACGACATTTCAGCTCCCCGGGGGAGCCCAAGAGCCCCAAATGGGAAAACCGCTTAAGGCAGAAACACTGCAGCATTTAGCATTTCAGAAAACAACTGCGTTGTGTTTCTGCCTAAAGCCCGAGAGCCCCAAATGGGAAAACAGCTTTAGGCAGAAACACTGCAGCATTTAGCATTTCAGAAAAAAACTTCGTTGTGTTTCTGCCTAAAGCCCGAGAGCCCCAAATGGGAAAACAGCTTTAGGCAGAAACACCACGGCATGGAAACACAACCGCGTTGTGTTTCTGCCTGCCTTGGCTTTCACTTTGGGTCTCCGGTGCTCCGGTGCTCCCCTGGGGGAGTACCGGAGACCCAAAGTGATAGCCACGGCAGGCAGAAACACAATGCGGTTGTGTTTCAAAAACACTGCGGTTTTTTCTTTCTAAGTTTCTCAGGTTCCTACGAGCCAGAGGAGCCTGAGAAACTTAGAAAGAAAAACCGCAGCGTTTTCAAACACAATAACATTGTATGTATGTTTAAGGTAGCTTCAAAAGCAAAAGCTACCGCAAACATAAATACAACGGTTTTAAAGCTCCGGTTTTATTTCTATGTTTTCTGGGCTCCTCCAGCCCGGAAAACTTAGAAAAAAAAACGCAGCAGGTTCTTATTTTTTTTTAAAATAAATAGCACTTACCAAGATGCAGCTGCAGCTTTTCTGCCTGTAGTCTCCGGTCTGCGTCCTCCGAGTCCCGGCACCAATGAAGGAAAAGCCACCCAGTGGTAGCTTTTGTTTACTACAGCTGGCTGGCTTTTCCTTCATTAGTGCCGCAAAAGCAAAAGCAAGCACAGGCGGGCATCGATTTCACAAAATGGATGCCCCCATGTGCTTTCTTTTGTAAATTTTGAGCTTCATTTGCTCAACATTTTACATAGGGACTTAAAAAAAAGACAAGTGCCAATCTATTTTTTTTATTATTGCCCATCTTGTTTTGCAATAAAAAATTTTGGGCGAACTATTCTTAATAGCTTCAGTAATAGCACCTTCTCTTGACAGCTTTACCTTATAGGCAGTGTTAGAAGGCAACCTTATTAACCAATATTTTATTTCTGGAGGAATGCCCAGTAATAGTAATTTAGACCTAAGTAACTTCCTTATCACACAGTCAAAGGCAGAGGAGAGGTTGATACTTGCAATATATACAGGGTACGCTCCTTTCTTTTTCGTGTTGGCAATTATGTGGGACATCAGAGTTCCATTCAGAGAAGTGCCCATCTCCTTCCTGAAACCTATCTGGGCTTTCACAAGCATATTATTGCTTGCAGTATATTTTTCAAGCTCATGCAATAATAGGCTCGCAAAAATCTTTGTGCTTGTGTCAATAAGCGAAATGGGTTGGTAATTGCGGGGATCCAATGCATTGCCTTTCTTGTATATTGCAACAATTATTGACATACCCATTGCTCTGGTATATTACCGGTTTTAAGAATTACATCAAACTTGATCTTAAGTATAGTTGCCCATATGGCCGGTTCGGCTTTATATATGCATGAAGGTATGCCATCCGGACCCGGTGCATTAGAATGAGATAATTTATTAATTGCCAAAACAATGTCGTCTTCGGACCAATTCAAAATGTCCCATTTCACTGAATGACTCAACACAAACACATTCGATCGGAGACGAGCAGGAATAGAACATTTCTCTGATATATAAGCGACCCATATATGCTCAGGTATTATATTCTCATTAGAGACTGCATTAGAGGGAGTGGTATTGCGTATAATGGACCATATGCATTTAGTGTCATGCATACACAATTTGCATACAATCTCACAATTAAGCTCAGTTGACTTCACTTTCCGCACAAATCTCAGTTTGTTTTTGTACAATGTTAAAATTTTTAGCAAGTTTGAACTGAGCATAATTGGGGATTAGCTTTTTGATAGTGCGCAAATCTTTATTTTTTTTGCGTTTTAAAATCTGCGTCTCAGAATCAAATTTTTAAGTCAGGGGTAGACCTTTTGTTAAGGCTTTGACCTGAATAGTTTGTATAGTGGCAGCAATTATGTCATCTATAATTCCTTCTTTAACAAATGGTGATATGTGAGGACCCCAATGCAGTGAGGCGATAATGTATTCAGATTTAACTTTCTCTGATATTCGCTTACATAAACCAGGATTCCACCTCACTGATAACTTTGGTCGATTGATTTCATTTCGAGGAAGCAAGTGATTAATACTATAGCAATCATGTAAAAGAGTCAAGTTTAACTGAATAGGTGCATGGTCCTCTGTATTAATTGGATGGATCAACACCGGTGAGATTAAATGCAGCAATGTGTTAGAAATAGCAAAAAAGTAAATCATTGAGGTGCAGTTACCACAAGACCATGTATGCTGGAGACATCTCTAGTCTATTTTTTGGAAAGGCCTGTTGCCACTCCTGAGAAGTGCCCCCATTGTGATTATCAGGCAAGAATTGGGGCTTATCTCATTAAAGGGCACAATTATGTGACAGTGACTTACCTTTCGAAGAAAATGTTGGTTAGCATACCCCGATTGGTTTAGAGAGGATTAAACAAGCGAAGTTGCCCTAAAATATTGGGGAACCGACTGCATGTATACATTCTAGAACCGAATGTATGGGATACATGGAGAAAGCACACATCACGATGGATGGAGACTTTGCTATCTAATCCTAACAAAGTGAAAGAGATAATATGGCTTTTTGATTGGTTGGCTACTCAGGTGGCTTGGCAAGGCTATAAATCCTTTCAAAATTTCCCTTTTTGAATTTTAACTTTTAAATGTGTTGCCCAAATACTTGTGGAAAGTCCTATCTACCGAAATTATTTTTTAAGTATTCGATTTAATGTTATTTTAACAAGGGTTGTTTTAGCAATGAGATCTAATGACCCTGTGTATGATCCAAATTGTTGATTTTGCCTTCAGTGAACCTTTAATACATCTTTTGGAAGATTGCACAATATTGAATGACTTGAGCGAGACAGCCTTTGAACAATTTAAAGCAGAATATAGATTATTGACTAGGGAAAATGGGTTATATATTCTATTAAGTGGCCGGTATTCTGCCCTGACCATAGCCACAGTGTGATTTGTTTAATCACTGAAGTTGAATTGATTTTATGATTGTATGGAACTGTGAAGTATGGAAGATGACTTGTTATGGATTGTTATGTATGGAAGATCTGTTTCGTGTCCTTATAATGTCTTCTTTTTTAAAATGTTTTATTTGGTTTTTATTAGCAGTTATAACATTTCCAAATGACAGCATCACAGTAGCTTTGTGCTGAATGCTGCAACAACTCAGTTTAAGAAACTTTACACAAACAAATGTAAACTCTGCGCACCCCACCTCCCCCTCCAGCCCCAGGGTATCTGCCAAATGTGTCCCGTGAGTGATGTGTGTCCTTCTCCATTATCCATATATCAACTCTCTGCAGTGAGAGGCAGTTCTCTTAAAACAATTCATACGTTTCCAGAGTCTGTGCCGGAGGTCAACCTGTTGTTGTTCCACCACTCGTTTTCTTTGGGGTTGGGCGCCCCTTCACATTCATCGGGGTAGGGCACCTTGCATTTTTTCACATCTTCTGAGGACCGAGGACCTTCATTCCCTTTAACTCCCCCTAGACAAGGCTTAGTCTACTAGCAACCCCTTCCGTGGACTATATTTGCCTAGGAACACCGACCATTCAAGCTCCCTCGATGGGGTGCAGTCATGGATTTGCCCCGTCAGATTCTGCATCACATAGATGTCTCAGGCCTTCATAGCCCATTGTCTCTCACCTGAGAGAGCCTCCCTTTTCCACCCTGCTGCCACACATGTCCTTGCAGCCAGCAGCAGAACGTGCACCATATGGGGGAGCTGTCTCCATTCCCTCTCCCTACTTTCCATCCCTAACAGTACCAGCGTGGGATCTAGGTCTCTTTCAACTCAGTCTGAGGCCTTTATCATCCCAGCACTTCTTTCCAAAATCTGTGCAGTTCCCCACAGCCCCACCACATGTGCCAGTAGTCGGCTCTCTGACCCTCTCCAGCATCTAGTGTCAATTCCCGCTAACATCTTAAATAATCTGACTGGGTCCCACTACCATCTTTACAGTAATCTAATGCAGTGGAGCTTGTACTGGCAAGCTATTGAAGTTCTGTGGGCATTTACACACATCCTGCTCATAGGTCAGTATCCAAGTCCGCACCCATGTCCTTCTCCCACCTTTTTCTGTGCATGGCTACTTCCCTGCCTGTGCTAGTAGGAGTGGCTGATATAGTTTTGAAATGAGTCCCCTCGATGCCACCACGCCACTCAGCACCTTCTCTGCATCCGTCGAATCTCACTGCTTGGCCCCTTTCCACCTTGTCGACATCAGTACCCCCTTAAGCTGTAGGTATTTGAATATTGAGAGTGGACCTATCCGTAGGCATTCTTCTAGTGCACCTATGTCTACAAAGGTCTCCCCCTTCACCAGTTGACCTACCCTCTGTGTCAAACCAGTCCTGGAATCTAGCATGGTCTGGGATGTGCTCTTATGTTTAAAATCTGCAAGAAACTAGCCAACCCTGCCAGAGTCTCTACCTCTCCTGTCCCTTCCCAGGCCCTCTGCACGGCACTGGATTGTCACTTCATCTCCAAATCTCTGGACATCCTGTCCTCCCTCTCCTGCTCTCCCCTCCCTCTACTCCCTGCTCTTTCTCTGGCCCTTCTGCAGCCACCTCTCCTCCCTCCTTCTCTGCCTTTTCCCTGTTCTCCGCTGACAAGGTTTCTAGATAAGTCTGATCTGTAAAAGTCTTGTCCAAACAGGTTCACCCCTGTTCCTCCAAAACCATTAAGGACTACATTGCCTCCCTGACTCCTGCCCTGGCCGACTTCTGCAATCACTCCTTCGCCACTGGAGTCTTCCCATCCCCCCTGAAGCACTCCCTGTTGCACCCTCTTCTTAAGAAACCCTCTGCCGACCTCTCCTGCCTGACTAACTATCGCCCAATCTCCATCACTCCCTTCCTGGGGAAACTCCTTAAAAAGCTGGCTTTCTCCCAGCTCAATCTCCACACTGAATCTGTTGGTTGCCTTCATGAACACCAGTCTGGCTTCAGAGCTGCCAGAAGCACGGAAACTGTTCTCCTGAACATCCGCGAAGACCAGCTCTCTAACCTTGATTCTAACACCCCCTGTGTCCTCATCTTGCTTGATCTCTCTTCTGCGTTTGACACGGTCAACCATGCCTTCCTGCTCAAACGTCTCTGTGATAGCCTGGGTATCACCGGTCAGGCCCTTGCGTGGCTGACCTCTTTCCTCTCTGACCGACCCTCCCAGGTCCAACTTGGGTCCTTCCTCTCCGCTATCTTTTTCTCTACCTGTGGTGTCGCCAAGGGATCTAACCTCTCTCCCTGGCTGTTCAACCAATACCTGGCACTTCTCGCCCACCGCATTGCCGCTCTATGCCCCAATTTACAGTGTTATGCGGACGGCACTCCTCATTTTCAGGCTACCCTCTGCTACCTCCACCCCGTCTCATTGACTGGATGTCTGCTATCCAGGAGTGGTGTGCCGCCAATGACCTCTGCCTTAATGCCAGTAAGACTGAGATTCTCCTCATCGGCACACCCACTCCCTCTTTTCCTGTCTCTCTCTGGCCAGCCTCTCTTGGCCATCTTCCTGCTCCCACCTGCGAGATAAGAACCTCAGGGTCATCTTCGACTCCAAACTTTCCTTCTCTCCTGACATCTCTGACGTCTCTAAGAAGTCACACTGCCAGCTGCATCTCCTCAGAGGTATTCTTCCTTTCCTCTCCTTCCCCCCAGAAGCTCCCTGTCTCCAGAGCTCTGCTTCTATCTAGGCTGGACTATTGCAACAGCCTCTTTCTAAATCTTCCTGCCTCTACAACTCATCCAGAACAGGACTGCGAGACTTGTCCTTGGCCTCAAGCCCAGGGATCATATCTCTCCAGGACTGAAATCTCTGCACTGGCTTCCAGTGGCTGCGAGGATTAAGTTCAAAACCCTCTGCATTGTCCACAAGGCCTTCTGGGACCTGGGGCCTCAATACCTTCAACTCTCTCTTCCTAAATGTCTTCCTTCTCGAGCCCTTCGCTCATCCGCCTCCAACTTCCTCAGGGTTAGTCGCTTCTCCAAGCAACGAGTTGGTGGTAGATCTTTTTCCTCAGCTGAGGCCTCCCTCTGGAACAGCCTCCCTTCCTCCCTGAAACTTGAGGAGAACCATCTCCGGATCCGGAAGCACCTCAAAACCTTTCTCTTTGCTTCTGTTTTTTCTCCTCCTCTCCCCTGCTGACCTCCTGGCTGAAACAGCACTGGTTACCTGGCCAACCCCTGATCTCTGCCCCAGGTCACCTCCCCTGCCAGTCGCACACCTGCACTGCCTTCCTTGCAAACACCACACTTGGTGACTGTTTCTGTATCCCTACAGTCCCACTACCAGCACCTGATGCCTGCACTTACCTCTGCACTTGCCACCTGCTGGCCTTACTTTATTATTATTTATTCTTATCCCTTGTACTGCCCTGTCCCCTCCCCTTTCCCTCAAGCACTTTTCCCCTTCCCATGCACTCACGTGATCTGAATGACACCTGGCCTAGTAGGATCGTTGTCTGTCTTCCCTCTGTTCTCCCTCCCTTGCCTCGTCGAGCCTTGAAACACTTATGTATAGGCGCGTTATAAATGCCATATCATATCATATCGGGGGGGGGGGACAAATGTGACTCAGTGGGGATGGCCAAGTCGTGACTCCCTTCATCTCCCCTTTGGCCCACGATAGGGTCAACAGAGGGCCCATTATAGAGTGTCTTCTCACTATCTTCGAAACGGTGTGTGGTGGGGCCCAGAGCCATTCTCCCATATTGGCTGGTCTCCAGAGGTAGTTTTCGAGTTGGACCTATTGTTTTTCTCAATGTATCCTGAGGGTGGGGGGGGGGATCAGCACTGTAAATTGTGCTGCTCTGTAGTATGTACACATGTCTGGCAGTGTTTGTATGAGACCCATCGCTTTTGCCCTTGTCATATACATTTGTTAATTCCTTGTTTTAGTTTCACAAAGTGGGAGTCTGGCATCTCAATGGAGAGCACTTGGTATAGATATAGCACACGGGGAGCAATGTCATTTTTATCGCATTCAGTCTTCCCAGCCACGAAAGAGTAAGTCTCCACCAAGCCTCTAGGTTCCCAAACAGTGCCCATAGCAAAGGAGGGGTGGAGGGGGAAATGACCTCATACAATTTTCCCAGGTCCCTGGGTATCCGTATTCCCAAGTAATTTATGTTGCCTGCCTCTACCGAGATCCCAAGGTCTCTCCACTCCACATTGCGCCCACTCACCTTCCTGCCTATGGGTAACAAGACCAACTTGCCCATGTTTACTTGGAATACAGATACCCGCCCATACTCCTCTATGGTGTGGAGTGTACGCTGGGCCGAGTTGTCCACCTTTGAGGTATGGAGCAAAATATCATCTGCTTACATGTTGAGCTTATATTCCACATCTCCCACTCTTAAACCCGCTATATACTCATCTTGGCTTATCTTTATGCCCAGTGGTTCCATTGCTAGTGCAAATAGTAGGGGGGCAGTGGGCAGCCGTGGCTAGTGGCCCTCTCTAGTCTAATGACCCTGGACTTTTTCCCCATTCACCACAACCTGAGCTGTGGGTACAGCGTATATTACCCCTATGGCCCTTAATATCCTGTCTCCAAAGCCCATCTTCCTCAATATTGCAAACAGAAATCCCCATTTTACTCGTTCGAACCCCTTATCAGCGTCAAGGCTCATGAGCGTGTAGTTTCCTGGGTCACCGGATACGTGTTCCATGAGATTTAGTGTCTTTCTTATCCCATTGGCGCCCTGTCTACCAGCTATGAACCCTACCTGGTCTGGGTGCACCAGGCATGGCATTTTCACCTCTAAGCGGGTGGCCAGGATGCGTGTGAATACCTTCTCATCAACATTTAGCATGGAGATGGGGCGGTATGATAGCATTGCGCTGGGTTTCTCCCTTCCTTGGGTATCCCAGTGATCAGCACCTTGCTGAAGTATGCGGGGCCACCGCCCGTCTCAAGTATATTGTTATACATCTTCACCATGTGGTCTACGATGACACCTGAGAACCTCTTGTAAAACCCTGTGGTGTAGCAATCTTCCCCGGGGGCCTTGCCACTGGGAGGCCTAAGATTGCATTCTGAACATCCTCCACCGTTATTGGACTCTCTAAGTGCTCTGTGTCAAAGTCCGTGAGCTGCACCATGTCTAACCCCCCCGAGGTATGCCTCTGCCCCTCCGGCCGCTTCTAGGCATTCTGTCTTGTATCGGCCGTCGTAAAAGGTTGCAAAACCCTCTGGTATGTCCACTGGCGCAGTTCTGGGGGCGGGGGTCCCCTCTGTCTCTTCCAGGGTTGCAGCCCATCTTTCTGCCCTCTGTGCCCCGAGTCTCGCTGCCAGGAGTGCATCTGCCTTGACCCCTTTCTCATAGTATTTTTGTTTAAGGTATTTCAGTTTACTAGAGTTTTGCCCAGTTTTAGCTCTTTTAGCTCTTTCAATTCTGCTCTTTTACCTGCATGTTTTCCAGCTTCCCATCTCCTTCCCCGCCCTCTGCATGCATCCTCGTCTCCCCCTCCATTATCTCATGGCAGAGCCTATCCTCACAGAGCTTCCTTACCCTCTTTCTTTGCGCCCCTTCTCTGATTAGGAGACCTCGCCATGTGGCCTTTCCTGCATCCCATACTATCTTTTTTTATATATCTTTATTAATTTTCTTTTATGACATTAACAAACCATAACATCAAGTACTTTATTATTATACATCAATTCCAGCCCTCTACACAAACTTCCCCACACTCCCCCATTAACTGCCTGTATATCAATCCGTTTCACGTCTTGGATACCCTACATATACCGCAATGCTTCACAGTTCGTCTTGTGTGGAGACTTGGTCTGCTTCGTGGTTAAACAACTCAACCGTGAAGGCAATCCATTGTAATATGTCTTCCCCAATTCCTGTTTTTGTTCTCCCCAGTGTTTTTTTCCCATACTCCTGTCTCTGCTGTTGCCCATTTTTCCAGGTCTACCCACCATCTTGCTATGCTTGGTTCTTTAGTGTCCTTCCACTTCATGGCTATGCTGCGTTTGGCTAGGATATATTAGGTCTTTAATCTTATTCAGAGGTTTATTCTTTGCGCTCCACTTAAAGAGGGCCAGCATTAATGCTCCCGGGGATTGTGTGCCAAGCTCAATGCCTCCTCGGGCCACTCTGTTTGCCACCCCATCCCAGAAAGTGTGTACCATGGGACCTCCCCTGAACATGTGTCAGGTCACCCATAACTTCTCTGCATCTGGGGCATTCTTGTCTGCCTGCTCCCTTGAATTTTGCTATTGCAGCTGCTGTGAGGTAAGCCCTTTGCGTTACATAAAGTTGAATTAATTGGAGTGTGGCATTTCTGGAGACATTTTATGTGGTATTGAGCTACATCTCGCCATTCTTTCTCACTGAATGCCCTACCCAGTTGTTTTCCATCTCTCTTTGCATCTTAATTCGACCCTTGAATTACTATCTATCAGCACCTCGTATATCCTGGAAATGGCATGCCCTTCCTCAGATTTGTTAAGCAATGCCTCTTGCTCCTCCCTTCCCATTGACTCATCTGTAGTATTCAGCCATCTACTCTTTATCACTGCTACGTGTAATAGTAATTGGCCTCAGTGTATACCTGTGACTTAGTGTAGTTCTGCAAAGTCCATCAGCCCTTTGTCATTTCTCAGGTCACTAATCGTTGCTATGCCACAGGGCTCCCATTTTGTACACGCCCCCACCCTGTGAGCCTGCTTCTCTGTCATCACTGCAGGAATGGGAATTTGTGGTGGGATAGGGTCTTCGAGCCTCATCCTTTTGCAAGCCCACTTCCATATTTAGATACCCAAATTCACCAGATAAGTGTGGTTATGCTTTTCCCCCCTGGGGGCCAGAGCAGGCCCCTCAGCTACAGTTTTGTAATGGCTGGTTGTAGGGGAGATGTTTCTGTCGTGGGATCATTGGAACATCCATAACTTTACATGTTGTAATTGGCATGCCAGAAAATATAACACTAAGTTAGGAATCTTCAGGCCTCCCTGTCCATGTGGCCTCTGCAGCATACCCAGCGCCACCCTGTGTCTACCTCCTTGCCATAAGAAGCCCCTGCAGCTTTTATCTAATTCTAGAAAGAATTGTTTTGGGATGTTAAACGGGACATTTCCAAAACGATGCATCAGCCTTGGCAGTGCCACCATTTTTAGCAGTGCCACCCTACCACCCATTGACAGGGGCAGCCTACTCCAAAACTCCATTGATTTCACTAAGCCTTCTTTTGCATTTATTGTGTTGAATTCATGTTCTAATTTGGAGTCGTGATATATGTTTAGAGCCAGGTATTTGAAGGAGTCCCTGCTCCATAGCAGGGGAAGTGCCGGCAACTCCTCCACCGCCAGGGTAGCCGTCTTAGCCAGTGGGAACAGACAGGACTTGATACACATGTATAATAACGTATTGTCTGCATACATCGATACTAAATGCCTCACCCCATTTATTTCTATCCCAGCATCACTGTATTCTTGTTTCAGATAGGCTGCTATGGGCTCTGCCGCAATTATATACAACATAGGGGACAGAGGGCACCCCGGTCGAGTACCTTTATACAATTGCCATTTGTCCGAATATGTTGCTCCTGTCTTGTCCCTAGCCATCGGTTTAGTGTATATTAGCTGCACCCATCTCATGTATAGCGCCCCTACACCCATCTTGACCATCGCGACAATTAACCAGTCCCAATGTACAGAGTCGAATGCCTTGGTTGCATCTAAGGAAGCTACTACACACTGTCCCTCGCTGTCTCTGGTACTATATATAACATGGTGGAGGCGTTTCAGGTTCCCAGTGATATTTCCCCCCGGGACACATCCCATCTGATCTTGATGTATCAACATAGTTATCACTTTCCTGAGTCTATTCGCTAGGATTGCCGTTAGGATCTTGCTGTCCTGGTTCAATAAGTACAATGGTCTGTAGGAACTACACTCAGTGTTAACCTTATTAGGTTTTAGTAGTGGGATTACCGTCGCTTCTCTCATGCTATCTGGGTGGATACCTACCTCGTATGCCTCTTTATACTCCATGGCAAGGAGTGGCGCCAAAGTGTCCGCATAGGCCCTATAAAATTCTCCCGTCAGCCCATCTGCGCCTGGGGCCTTCCCTGTGGGTAATGTTTGTATGGTAGCAAGGACTTCTTCTGGGGTATTGGGCTCTTCTAACTTATTTGATTGTTGAGTATCTAGATGTGGATGGGATGGTGATATCTAGGGTATCTTGTATTTCACTCTCTTTATCCGCTTGGGGGTCTGCATACAATGTTTTATAATACTCTGAGAAGACCTTGTTAATGCCTACGTGTGTGTTTACCACATCACATCTGTATTTAGAATGGAGCAAATCAGGGATCTTGTGTTCCTATCTTTATACAGCCAGGCTAGCAATCTGCCTGGCTTATCACCTTGTGCATGGCTCCTTTCTAAGTATTTAGCATAGTTAAATGTTCCAAGTCTATCCCATTGCACAAGGCATTCCTGCCTCAGTCTGATTTCTTCCTGCACTTGGTCACCATAACCTTCAACCTTCCTTTCCAGCTCCAATAGCTTCTCTTCCGCCACTTTGAGGTAGTTCATGATGGTTTTTTGCACCCCCCTGATGTCGCTATCATTTCACCTCTGATAGTTTCTAAACTGTGTCCATCTGTGCTACATCTACTTTCATTTAACTCTATGAATTCTACCTTGCTTTTTCTGATGTGCTCGTAAAATGCCTTATCTAATAACATTTCACTTCTCAATCTTCAGGTGGGAATGGGCGGCTTCAGGGAGGAAATCATCCACTTTGTTGAGAGTGGGGAATGGTCCGACAGGACCCTAGCTAGGTATTCTGCTTCAGTAAATTCTCTAACATGTTCCTCTCCTGTGAACAAGTCATCTATTCTGGTGTAGACTTGTAGTGGGAATATTGTCTGTTTGTGTGCTGTATCTTCCATAGGTCTTCTAACTGGAAGTGCTTCAGGAGCGTATTCAGGACTTTAGCTGGGGGGACGGTCTCTTCTGTTTTGAGTAAGACTCGTCTGTTACGGGATTTAAGGTGCAATTAAATCCACCGCCCCATATTACTGTTCCATCTCTATAGGGGCCTAGCCTTGAATACAGCGACCTAAAGAAGACGGTGGAATAGGTGTTTACAATGCATATTTCTCAATTTTCCAGCGTGCTGTTGCATCCTAGCTGTCCTGCACTACTTGTCCGTCTTAGTGGCCAGTACTCTGAGTGGTATTGCTGGGTCTACCCAAATGAGGACCCCTCTTGCATATGTTGAATTTGTGGATCCCACCAGCACGCCCTCCATGCCCTTGCAAGGTTCCGTTGCTTCTGTGTCTCTAGATGTGTTTCTTGTAACAACACAATCTCCACTTTACTCCTCCTTATATACATGTGTACCCTCATACGTTTGATATATTTATTTAGTTCCCGGACATTCCATGTCATCTTTGTTTCAGCCATTATCTCTCGGTATCCCAGGTGTAGTGAGGACCATACGTCTGCTGCAACCTGTAGAGACCAGCATGCTCTATGTGTTACAAACTATACCAAGCTTCCCCCCTTGCCCCGCCTCCCTCCCCCCAAACAACCAAAACAAATAACTGTAAACTAGTTTGTCCAGCTGTGCAAAGCACGCTAGGACTTCCCCGCTTCCGCTCCATTTGACGCAGTCGTTAGACCCGACTCCTGGTGCCCAACGGGCAGGCATTATTCCGTACACTAAATCTAACTATTGTGGGAGTGGTGGGTCTGCGTTTAGCGTCCCCCTACTGAGTTGACGTGACTTCACTTCTTGCTCATGCGTCGTCCTTGGTCTCATTGTCGCTTCCATTTGTGTTAGTCTCAGACTTCTCAGTGCGGTATGGCCCATCCTTCCTAATGTGTGCACAGTCTTGACATAGTTTGTACTTGCGCAGTATTCTCCAGGATTCCCCTCTCTTCTCGCAGTACGCTGGCTTGTCTCTTCAACCTCTGGAATCTGTATACTGTCAATCCAGTCTTGCGCTTCCATCAGTGTTTCGAAGAAAAGCATTTTGCCGTTAAATATCACGTTCAGCTTTGCCGGATATATCAATATGTACTTGAGGCCTGCTTTCCCGAGTCTCGCCTTGTTGTGATATATTGGGCCCTTCTCTTTTGCACCTGGAAGGTGTAATCTGGGAACACCATTATTTTCGCAGAGGCTCTTTGTATCGTTCCTCCAGACCTGGAGAAGGCAATGATTTTTTCACTGTCCTTATAATTGAGGACTTTTATGGGGCTGGGCGGTGCTCCCAGCGTTGGTCTTCTAGTGAGACGGTGCGCCCCTTCGTTCGTGAACCCTTGCGACAGCTCTCCCGCACCTTTTTCGTGTAGTAACAGTTTTTCCATGTATGTGGTGGGGCCGCTCCCTCTGTACCTTAAGGTAGTCCCGCGATCCTTATGTTATTGCGGTGTGCACATCCCTCCTCTGCTCTGTCTTCAAGCAGTTTGACATTTTGCAGTAGGATGTGGAAGTTTCTGGATGTTTGCACTCGGACTTCATTGTTTTCCTTAACTTGTTCTTCTAGTTTCCCAGTGCGTTCTGCTATGGCTCTCTGTTAGGCAGAAACCTGTGCAGTTCCCTTAGGGACCACTGCAAAAGATTTAAGACTACAGGTGTTGGCAGTAAACCCACTTGGTAGCAGCCTTTACCACCCAGATTTACCTGGTAGCTGTGGCTGAGCAGTCAGACTTCCCTCAAGAAGAGTTAGACTATGCAAAGTATACACAATAGGCACTCAGATACAATAATACAAGCAAACACTGACCAGAGCTTTGGAATCAAAGTATATAATTATTTATTTAAAAACACACAGTTGAAACACTCCAGCACTCTTATTGTAAAATATTCTAAACACAGTTACTATTGTAATATATACACCCCTTTTTCCTTATCAGATTAGTCACAGTAAAACACCAGAAGAGCAAAAGTCACTGGTGAGCCAAAGTCCAAAGGCTGGGCCCACTCTTAGAGAGAGCAGAGCACAAATGCGCCCACGATCACACAGTTACACTAGGCTTAGAAAGTCTTGCAGAGGTTTCAAAAAGAGTTTAGAGAGGCTTTAGGAAAGTTTAGCCAGGGTGTCCCAGACTAACCCAGGTTCGAAAGCCGGGGGCTAAATCTACCCCGTACAGTCGGTAGCAAGGGAAGCCAGGCGGGACACGGTACCTTAAGTGGGAAGGATCCTCCAGCGGTGGCAGTTGTTCCCGGTAGTGGGTGCAAGTTGCGTCGTCGTCCAGAGGAGGAGAAGATCTCGACTTGGAGGAAAGATGAAGGTCGTTGCACTACCAGGGCAGAAACCAGCCGCGGAGTTTTCCAGTTAAAGGTGGTACCTTTGTTTCGCGGTCGTGGTATCCCGGTTGCCGGAGTGCTTGGCACGGGCAAGGCGGCCACGAGGTACGTCGGGAAAGCGGAAAGACGGTGAAACTGGTTATCCCCACCAGTCAAAGGAAGAAGACTCTCCGGCGGGAGATCTCCTCTGTCGTTGGGAAAAGTGGTGAGGCAGTCCAGCAGGGCTCCACCGGTGGTGGTGTCGTGGCAGGTCGGCTCAGCTTCTCCCTCGTCGGATTCTTAGGTCCTGTGGCGACTTCTGAAGTTCCAGTCCCCAAAGCCCTGCTTTTATGCAGCAAACCCCCATTCACTCAGCCTAGCTGTCACTCAAACATGCTAAGTGGTGAGCCGGCCGGCTCACCACTTGGGCCAATCAGGATGGAGTGCGACTTGAGTTGCCTAGGCAACTCAGTCCAGGGTGCCTCAATTTCCCTCCACCCCTCCTAAGTACCCCAGACAGAGTGGCACCACTTTTGAGGGCTTCTGTGGAGAAGCCCGCCAAAAAGTGGAACAAAGGGCTCGACTTGGGTTGGAGTCACAGAAAAGAACACAAACACCATTTTAGAATCAAGTTTTGGCAAAAAATACCAACCGGAGAATTAATATTAATTAAATAAACCGGCGGTATGTTCGAGGCTACCGTAAATAATTAAATAAAGATAGTAGCCTAAAACAATGGGAAATCCCATAGGAAAATGTTCGCGGTTGAAAATAAAAAGTAGTATCCACTGCCACCAGCCAAAACTCGATCAGGGGGGACGGAGACGTGCCCCCTCGACTAACAGACCCCGGCGCAATTGAATTGCCCCAGCCAGTACGTCCACAATATGATGGTTTGTATTGGTTCTGTTCAGAATTTAAGACTAGTAAAATCAATGGTGACTTTACATGCCCTGGTAGACAGTAGTCAGTCCCAGGGTATGGAGTCTATACTGGGGGGTCACTATGACACCCCTGTGTCACTGCACTGAGGGTGCTGTGTAACACACTTCACAAAACACATGAAGCCCTATGGAGTAAAAGACCCCATAGCCCATTAAACACATCTAGATTCAAAGAAACAGACTCAAATCATGCCCAAGAGTGAGGGTAAAAGAGTCTCACTCTTGGCAGGAGAAAAAAATAAACCCCAAAAATCCAGCAAAGCTGCTGGGGGGCTCACCAGGTTAGGAAATTCAGCCTAAACAGAGAATTCTCCCTAACACTCTCGCAACTTGCTGCAATAGTCCGACGTCAGGACCTGTTGATTCCCTAGGTCAGTTTTTTCCGTCGAAGTCTCCATGGTCGTCTACTTGTTCTTGGATCCATTTCCTTCGTTTGCCATCCTTCCGCTTGCCTCTTTGGGTGGGCACCTCGTTCTTGTACCTCCAAAGGGGCTGTCGTCCCACGTAGGTCCTTGACTTGGGCTTTCCGTCTTGCTTCGGGAGATGTGCCCTGTGCCTTAAGTGAGACCCTGGACTGCCTTGAGCACTGTCCGTACTTGGCCGCTAAAATTTTGTAGTTCCTTGTTGATGTGCCTCGTTGGGGGAGTCTGGGCGCGGTATTAGTGTTATCTCAGCCCACCAGGATTTCCAGTGCCGACTTTTCTTCCCCCTTTGTCAAGTTCCAACTCGGGCACGGCTGTGGCCCGCTATCTCCCGTTCAACGTCTACTCTGGTGTGATGTTGCTTGCGCCCGGGAGGGGCTTCTATTGCCGCTGCTATGTGGCCACCCTCGTGTGCTCCTGTCTTGCACAAGTACCAGGGGATGCCGGAGGTGCAACGTGCCAGCTAGCACTGATATGCCTGTGCCCACTGCACACGCCTTCCCACACTCTACTCAAGACCCCTTCTCTGGTTTAACCAGTGACTGCTTCCTGCGCCCCTGAGGTATTGTGGGCATACTCTACAGCCTCAGCGCTGCCTCTGTGTGCTTATTGGAACTCCCCTGCAGTGCTTGCGCTTTGTTGTGCACTCCCAATTTTTTCTATTGTTTTTGCGTGATGTGGGCAGCCAGGGGCACCCACGCCCTGTTTTTGTAGCTCTCTGGCATTACGCCGTTACTTGGCACGTGTCTCCCTTGACCCCCGGCCTGGCTTCTTGTGCCAGTATCGTGATAATCTTGAAACGTAATAAATTATAATTTCACACATTCATTAGTATTGTTTACAGTCTGCAGGCCTGGAATCCCTTCTAGCGCTCTCACGTTGGACTACCCTAGAGGTGTGGTCCTGGTCTCCATACAGTGCTGCTGATGTGATTACAGCAGTGGTCTTCAAACTTTTTTGGCCAGGGCCCCCCTGAGCAAAATTTGGGCAGGTCGGGACCCCCCAGAAATGCCAAATGGACGGTATATATTGCGCGCCGTCACCTGCTCCCATCAAAGTCGCTGGGCTCCCTCATCCCACTCCTACCCAGTCGCTGGTCTCTCCCCACCCCATGACACACCCAGGGCTCTCCCCACTCTGCTCCCATCACTATCCCATGGTTCCCGCCCATTGTGCTCCCACCATAGTCCCTCGGTTCCCCCATCCCGTTCCCAACACAGTCTGAGGGCCAGTGGCGGCTGGTGAATCTTTTTTAAGTGGAGGGGCATTAAGGGGAGGTTCGGGGGGGTTTCCCCCTGTGAATTTTTTTAAATAATAGGTTAAAATGTTGCATTGTAGAGCATACTTTTAACAAAAAATGGGTAAATAGCCAAACAGTTTGCAATTGTTGCTGGGAGTCCAGGGGGCAGGCATTGATATTTTATTTCTATCGCGCTCGTACACAAGTGTTTCAGAGCGTGACAAGGCAAGGGAGGGGAACAGAGGAGAATAAAACAGCGATCTTACTAGGCCCAGTGATATTGAGAACGCGCAAGTGTGAGGGGAAAAGTGCATGGAAGGGGGGAGAAGTGGAAAGTGCGAAGCAGAGGAGAAACAGATAAATAACAATAAATAAATAATAAAGGCAACAAACAGTGGTAGTGCAGCCAGCAATTTGCAAGTGCTACGTTTAAGGCAGCAGACGGGGTAGGTCTGATAAGTGCAGGAAGAAAGATGGTTCTCCTCAAGTTTTAGAGTGGCAGGGCGCTGTTCCAGAGGGAGGCCCCAGCCGAAGACGGAGATCTACCCCCAGCTCGTTTCTTTGATAAACGACTGACCCTGAGGGAGTTGGAGGTAGAGGAGTGAAGAGCTCGAGAGGGGAGGTATTTGCGGAGGAATAGCTGAAGGTATTTTGGACCCAGGCCCCAGAAAGCCTTGTGGACAAGGCAGAGGGTTTTGAATGATAGATGTCCGGTAAAAAGATACCATCCCTGTCCCCTGGGCCCCACTGGTCCTAACACAATGAACATGATTATGTGTATATGCAAGGCGCTGCACATTCATACAGCAATCACTCTATCATTCACATGAGCATCCATCACCATACACTCACTCATAACGCATCCATACACATGTTTAAATAAAAACAATGAACATAAACGTACCTTCTGCATTGGCCTGTGTGTGGGTGCTGAAACGGCCTGCTCCAGCTGCTCTGTCCGTATGTGCGAGGAGGCGCAGGAGCTCCCCCTCGGACATACAGACATGCAGTGCCCCAGCCAGCATTTCCAATGAGCTATGCAATGCTGGCGAAGCAAAACGCCCCAGCACTTGCATGGCTCAGTGAGCATGTGCGGCTGGGGAACTAAACTGAACTGTCAAAGGGAAACAGTGTTTCCCTTTGACAGTTCAGCCAGCCCAGTAGCACTCCATTAGCTGGATAAAGCAGCTGAGGGAGTGCTCACTGTTTCACTGGGCTGGCTCCTTAGCTCCTCCATAATGGGTGAGGGGCCACTGGGTGGGCGCCTCTTGCCATTATGGATGAGCCGCCAGGCTCGGACAGGCCTATAGGGCAATACCTGTACCAAAAATGTAAAATGCTAGTTTGGGCCAATCAAAATGGGCCACCATTTTGGCCAATGTGGACCATTTTGATGAGTTACTTAACTATGCAGTTAGTAATGTTGACCATTGTTGCTGAATATATCACAATTTACTTACATTTTAACACAAAGCACCCCTTTGGGTACTATTGAAACAGTGGGCTTCATAACTACTCTGGCGGTAGCTGTGCCGGTAAAACCGGCACGGCTGCCACTGGAGTTGCATCCGGGTCTGGCACCCGCGAATGGGCAATTACTAGGTCATGCCGAGTTAGGCGGACATAATTGCCCTTTCGAAGGTGCCGGTAGATCCCCATTCCCATTTGAGCCCCATATGGCTCAAATGGGAATGGGGAGCTCGGATGCACCGGCACCGTTAATAACGGTGCCGGTGCATCCGACGAGCTGAGGTCAGACCTGGCGGGGGCTGTCAAGCACCCACGAGCACAACTCTTACTATGGCGGAACGGTAGCAACGGTGCCGGTAGCTTACCAGCACCGTTGTTACTGGTCCGCCATAGTAGTAATGAGGCCCAGTCTGTGACTAAAGGAATGAATATCCATTTACAACTGTGGGCCACTTTTTCATTGTTGCCTGAGACAGTTTCATGCTTCAGCCCGCCCATGTGGGCCACCCCTGCCCATTTCTTCCAATCTAAAAAAAAAAAAAAAAAAAAATCTTTTTTCATGCTGAGCTCTCAGGGCCCCCCTGGGATGCACCCGCGGACCCCTAGGGGGTCGCGACCCACAGTTTGAATACCACTGGTCTAACTGAAGAAGTTTGAAACTGGGCTGACACGTGCCAGACCATTGAGGTCGAAAAACCAGACCTTCACTGGCCAGTAAGGCTCTATCGGATTCATGAGACTCCCTGAACTTATCTAGAACCTTGAAAATCCCTAAAAGGGGAGGAAAGTTACAAGCTGACAGGTTATTCCAGGTCAGCATGAAATTTTCCCTCGTGCATTGAAGACCAAGTCCTCCTCAGAGAAGAAAACTGAGGGCACAGAGTTCTGTGTAATGGCAAACCGATCCACCTGAGGGAATGGCCAGTCCCTAAAAATCGATGTCACCTAGTGAGTTCTTGACAAAGTCCCCTGCACTTCGACAGGGAGCAGTCACACTGGCTCAGGCGGCCCTCTTTCCCAGGTAGGAAAGAGAATTCACTACGACGGGGTACAGTAAGTATGAAGCTCTCTTCAGCTAGACAGCTCTTTACCGTTATAGGGAATAGAGTGGCAACATTGCTGAATCTTCAAAGAGCAGGAAAAATAGATTGTTTCCTTTTTTAAAGACACATTCTACATTGCCATAGCATAAAGACCAACATATACAAAAGTGCTCCTGAACTATGTGAAATTGATCAGTTGCATGCAAGGAAAAGTAAACCCAAGCCCCATACCTCTGCTCCAGCTATTGCCAAGGGGGCAATAAAGTTGCAATTTCCAAGTGCAGATAGATTTCAAACATACCAAACTGCTTCCCAAGTGTATCAGAGTTTCCTGATGTTGAATTCACATGTTGAGAGCACAGAGGGACTCAGATTGAAATAGTCAGCGTCAGCAATACTGCAAAGAGGATGACTTGTCTAGTTTTAAATCCAAAATGGTGGCAGGGCTTAAAATGAGTTGCAGCCAACACCCTCTCAACCCATCTATCTCTAAGCACTTGACCCAACCAGAGAGAAGTCAGCCCACACAGCCCAAGTGCAGCCAATGTCTCAGTGCACCACTAAAGGGGAGAAGACACCAGCCCTTAAAAGGAAGCCAGTCCATGTCAGTCCCTGGGAGATCTGCCAGGAGAACAGCAAACCTGAGTAGGCTCTGGTCTTCGACAGCCGTAGTAAGAAGCACATGTGACTGCTAAGACTTGAAAGGATGATATGCTGGCATGGGGAAGAGAGGAAAGCGAAATTAATTTGGAGGAAGAGCATGTTGGTGTTAGAGAATGGGAGTAGTAGGTGTGCGGGGCTTGAATCAATAAAGCATTCAGGGAGTTTCTGCTGCCAAGAACATATTTAAAATGAGTTGCATTGGTGAACTTTACAGAACACTTCCTGTGAAAATTAAGTATAAAAGCCACAAAGTTTGCAATAGGTTTTGTAGGGTAATACATGAAGAAATCCAATATATGCCAAGTTGCCAACAGTGTACAGGAGTACATTCCAATGGTACAACGTCCTTTCATCGACATCCGTTTTTACGACTGGTGTTTTTCTGCTGACTTTTTGCCAAACAATACTTTTCGCAATTTTTTGGGGGTGGGAAAGGGTAAATAAAGGGGCGGGAATATAAAAATAGGCTGAATGGGGGCTTGTAAGGGGAACCCCTCAAAAAATAATGTAAAAATAGTTTCAAAAAGTTTTTTTCCCAAGCAACTGCAAAATTCTCACCACTGCTGCCTAGTCCTACAAGAAAGCAGTAGTTGCCCTCAAAGTGGACTCCTATAATATCAGAATTTCTAATGTGGGTTCCAATGCTAAAGGGCTATTCTCCATCTTGAGAGAACTTGAAACCCCCATTCCATTCCCATCAGTTCTGCAACTCGCATGGACAAAGCTTGGTGCAGTACCATACAAGATGCATTATCACACAATTGAGACACTTTGTGATAAATACGGTGCTGAAAAACCATGTTCGCAGCCAAAGCCACAGCACAGAAAATACTTGACCACTCCATTGAGGCCCACACATCCTCTCCCCCACCATTCCTGTTCTGCCAAGTCTCGCAAGAGCAGGTCCAAGCTACCATTCTATCACTAAAACTCTCCAACTGCAAAGGTGATACATGCCCGCACTGACCTTAGCACCTATCATTACTGACTTTGGCAACGCTTCCTTCCTGAACAGTGATGTGCCCACTAGTATCAAAGCAGCATGGATCACATCTCTCATTAAAAAACACCCCCTAGATCCTTCCATCCCCACAAACTACGGTGCCATTACCACGGTCCATTTCCTGCTTAAATTGCTAGAAACTTAACCTATGCACAGGTCCAACAGTTCCTAGAAAAAAACCACCTGCTCGGAAAGTGACAATCCAACTGCCACCCAAAACATAGCACAGAAACGGCCCTGCTTGACCTGAAAATCCATCCAAATGGATATTCTCCAGCATGGGGTCTGGCATTGATTCACATGCTCATGAACATTCCCTGTTGTCAGGCCGGGAATCCTTGGTTAAAAGCAAAAACAGTTTCACTTACAAACTGTCTTTCTTCTATAAACCAATCACTGAGCTCTGGGTCATACTGCCCTCTCCCTAAGTTCCTCCTCTGGCAGCCATCTTCAGATTTTTACCGCACGTTCAAGTGTTGCGAGTCCTTGTGTTTTGCTCCGTAGCTTATCTACGATTTTACATGCTTTTTCGGTCAAATAAAAGCCTGTGTGCTCTTTCTTTCTTCGACCGGCAAGTGGGAATCCGGTTGTCAGCGTTTTTCATCGCCCCTCAAGGGAAAGGATCGGCGAGTTTCATTGAAGATTCAGGAAGGCCATCGGGCCTACACTGCACGCCGGATCATGTCGGAGGACAAGGACGACATAGGTTCTCTCTTCAAGCTCTGCTCCAGCTGCGGGCTAACAAACATGTTTGTGGAGGCGAAACACTCCCCGTGCCTCCACTGCCTCCACCCGGACCACAGGGAGGCGGAATGCGAGATTTGCGTGGGATTCACCAAGCGCACCATGAAGGATCAGCACAGCAGATTGGCGGCGTGGCTCAGCGCCAAGGCCTCTACCCTAGGCGGCAAGCAGGGGCATGCCTCACCCTGGACCGGCCGGTCCGAGCACAGGGCTCATAAGTCTTTTGAGGTCGTCCCATCTGTGGGGGTCAAAGACCAGGCCAAGAACTGCGAGCCAAATTCGGCTGGGGTCACCGCGCAAGCGGGTCCTGTAACGAGCAAGTGCGCGATGAACATCACAGTCTGCTTCCATCGTAAGCCAACGCTGAAGCTCCTCCTCGAAAAGGAGGTTGGCGACCCCCGGAAAGCTGCGGGAGAAGCCGGAGAAGGCCAAGGCGCCTAGCAAGGTGACCGACCTGCCCTTGAAAGCCCAGGTGGCCCAGGAGAAATCATCCTCGTTGATTGATCTTGTGGCGGCTGCCCTCTCGAATGAGAAGGGGTCTGACGCGGGTCCCCGGTTACGCCCAGAGTGGCCCTTTCTCACAGATGGGAGGTTTCGGCCAAACCGGTGGAGAAGACACCGGAGAAGATGATACGAGCCCTGAGCCCGGGGGCGACCCCTTAGGATGCTAAGAAAGGGGGGCAGTGGAGGCCTCCATGGTGCACCAAGGAACGGATAGTTCTACGTCGGACGACGAGGACAAGGCGTCCGTTCACACCATCGTGGAGAACGACCATAACTGTGGAAATGCCGGGGACAAGGGTGAGGAACCCATCGAAGGCGACGACGATGACGGCAGAGCTGACGTAGGTGCTGGGTCTAGAAAGCCTACTCCTCCCCCTCCTCCTCCCAGAGACGTGGCCCTGGACATCTTGTCCACTCTCCACAAGCTGGTGTTGGAGATGCAGAAGAGGATGCCGTCGACCTCGGGCCCGCCACCGGCGAAGTTGAGGAAGTGGCACCCGACATTGCCTCATCAACCGCTGCATCAGCCACCTCACATACCTTCTCCACCTAGGGAGACGGGAATGGTGTCGGAGACGACCGACGCGGACGACAGCGGAATCTCCCTCCGCCAAGAGCATCGCCACCGGACGAAGTGGGTTCATTCCACTCCATGGTCGCCCAGGCGTTGGAGCTCTTCCAGCTAACGCCGGAAGAGACCAAGAAAGAAGGGTTCCTGTATCATCGCCGAGAAGCTAAAAGGAAGACCATTCTGCCCGTGCCCCTTCTGGACGACATCTGGGATGAGGGCCTGGCGCTGCTGAAAAACCCTGCCTCAGCCCCAGTGAAGAGAGACCGGCTGAGAAAAAATACTGGGTGCCGGAGTATGTACCCAAGTGCATGCGGTCACAGCCATCACCAGATTCAGTGGTCTCGGCGGCAGCGTGGAAGAAGTCATCCAACCAGTCATCCTCAGCCTCTGTTCTCCAGGACAGCGAGGGGAAGAAGTTGGACGCCGTGGGTAGAAAAGTCATCTACTCTGCGGCTATGACGCTCAAGGCCGCCAACACCTTTTCGATCCTGGCCAGGTACGACCGGGAGTTGTGGTATAAGATGGCCCTGCTGCTGGAATTCCTCCCTGAGGACTAACGGGTTGAGGCGCTGGAGATACTTCAGGAGGGCAGGGTGGCGTCACCGTGGCAATGGACATCGCGAACATGGGGTTCCCCCAGATGGGCAACAGGGTTTGCCTTGTCATGGCTGGCTGAAGGCCACCAACTTCAGGCAGGAAGTGCAGTTGGTCCTGGAAATGCTGTTCGACAGGGACAATCTCTTTGAAAAGGCAGTTGATGAATCGCTTCACGCCATCAAGACCGACACGGAGACGGCCCATGCCCTGCGTCCGTCCTTTCGTTCCTTAGGAGGGAAGTCAGGCAGATGATCCAAAGGCGAAGGTTCATCCTCGTACCGCCAACTCTCCCATTCCTCGACCAATGAAGCCTACAGGGGTCGCTCTAAGGCCTTCAGAGGTGACCGCCGTCGTCAAGGGTCCCAAGGCAGTGCGCAGGCCTCGAAGAAGCATTGAACCGGCCAGGACATCTGGTCCCCACCCCTGCAAGCCGGAAGGAGGCTGGCTGGCGAACTTGGTCAGCATGTGGGGAAACCTCACCACCGATCGATAGGTGCTGGACGCTCTCGCCCATGGACACACTTTGGAGTTTCAGCAAAAGTGTCTTCGGATACCACCTGTGGCTCGGCAGGAACAACACATCCCTCAGCTGCGACTGGAGGTTCGGGCCATGTTTAAAAAAGGGGCGGTAGAGCTAATCTTGAAGCGGCTCCTGGGTGCCAGAGTTTACGCCTGATAGTTCTTAGTAAAAAAGAAGACTGGGGGCTGGAGGCCCATTCTCGATCTACAACGGCTCAACAACTACAAGAAGTCCCAAAATTTCAGGATGGTCACATTGCAACACATGCTCGGCCAACTGGAAGAGGGAGACTTTCTGCCATCGCTGGATCTAGAGGACTCGTACTTCCACTTCCCCATTCACAAAAAGCATTGCAAGTTCCTGCGTTTCGTCGTACAGGGGAAGCACTACCAGTTCAAGGCCCTTCCCTTCGGACTTAAGCCGGCTCCCAGAGTCTTTACAAAGTGCCTGGCGCCAGTAGCGGCCCACCTGCGCCTGCAAGGAGTCCACGTGTACCCATACCTCGATGACTGGCTCATCCGGTTCAAGTCACTGGAGATCACCGTCGTTCACACGGCAAGGACCCTCCGCCTACTGACGGATCTGGGGTTTTCCGTAAATTATGCCAAGTCCTGCTTGATTCCATCGCAGGAGGCTCTGTTCCTGGGGTCCAGGCTCAACACGGTCCCCTGCCTGGCGGCTCCCTCAGAAGACAGGATAGCGTCCATTCTGGGCAAGGTGCAACGGCTGTTAGCACTGAAGATCGCCACAGTGAGGACCATCAAGTCACTTCTCGGCATGATGTCGTCGTGTATCTACCTGATCAGACTCTGCAGGTTGCGGATGCGACCTCTGCAGGAGTTGCTGGATGCTTGTTGGATCCAAGTGTTCGGTGCTTCGCTGACAAGATTTTCCTCGACAAGGAGTTACATCGAGCGATCAGATGGAGGGGTGTGCGCTCAAACATCGCTGGGAGCGTGGATTTCCAAAGCCCTCCTTACCAGGAGACGGTCACCACGGACGCTTCCCTTGAAGGTTGGGGAGCTCACACCGGATATCTCCATGCCAGAGGTCTACTGGAAAGGGACCTCCATATCAACATTCTGGAGCTGCGGACAGTGTTTTGGGCCCTCAAGTCGTTCCTCCTGTCCCTCAATGGCATGGTGGTGAGAGACTTCATGGACAATACCACCATGATGTTCTACATCTGGAAACAGGGGGGCACCAGGTCCCCAGTGCTCTCCACGGAGGTGCAGGATTTATGGCACTGGGCCGTCGCCCAGGGGATGTTTCTCATTGTTTCATCTGGCGGGAGTCAAGAATACCATTGCCGACTCCCTCAGCAGGGACTACGCTCTTGCCACAAGTGGGAGCTTTGGCAGGATCAAGTGGACCGTCTCTTTCTCAAGTGGGGCAGGCCCCGGATCAACCTGTTTGCGACGGCGAAAAACTCCAAATGCCAGAGGTTCGCCAGCAGGTTCCACCAGCCGAAGAGCATGGGGGACACATTTTCCTTCCAGTGGGAAGGCCTGTTCCTGTACACGTTTCCTCCGTTGCCCCTTCTGCTGCGAGTCATCAGTCAACTCAAACAGTGCCGGTGCAAGTTGATCCTCATCACCCCAACGTGGCCGAGGCAGATTTGGTACCCGGACCTTCTTAGCCTGTCCACGTCACCACCAGTCAAGCTGCTAGTACTCACGGATCTGCTCGCCAGAGGAGGTGCAATCCTGCACCACGACCCAGCGTCACTGAACCTGAAGGCTTGGCTCCTGCAGCGTTTGAGTTCGGTGGGTACGAGCTTCTGGCAGACTGCAGGGATGTCTTTGCCAGGGCCAGATCGTTGTTGACTCTGAAGTGCTACGTGCACAACTGGAAGCGTTTCGCGACGTGGCCTCTGGCCAAGGCGGGGCTGGCTCACAGTCCATCAAGTTGCATGTGGCGGCTATCTCCCGCTACACCAGGTCTGCAGGGCAGTCTTCGCTTTGGTCACTCCGTCTGTTCAAGGAGTTCCTTAAAGGTCTGTTCCAATCATTTCCGCCGGTGAAGGCGCCCGCCCCGGCGTGGGAGCTCAACGTGGTTCTGACGAGGCTCATGGAGGCTCACTTCGAGCCTATGCAGCAAGTTCCTCTCAAGTACCTTTCGTGGAAGATGGCTTTCGTTGTGGCTATCACCTCTGCCAGGAGAGTGGGTGGGATCCAGGCCCTATCCAGCAAGCACCCATATCTGAATATTCACAATACAAGGGTGGTGCTGCAGATGCACTCCTCCTTCATGCCGAAGGTTTAGTCGGAATTCCATCTCAACAAACCTTTGGTGTTGCCTGTGTTTTTCCCGACGCCTTCATCGCTGGCTGAAAGGGCTCTGCACTCGCTGGATGTGGCGCATGCTCTGTAGTTCTATGGGGTTTGCACAAAGAGTTTCCGCATGACATCTAAAATGTTTGTGAACTTTGGTCCTGTGAACCATAGGAAGGCCTTGTCCAAGGCTTCCATCTCCAGGTGACTCTCCGGCTGCATCACTCGTTGCAGCCGGCCGCTGCCTGGCCGTCCGAGAGCCCATTTCACCAGAGCGGTCCCTGTGACGACAGTGTTCCTGTCTGGTGTGGCCCTGCTGGACATCTGCAGGGCTGCTACATGGAGGTCTATGCATACCTTCACAAGATTCTATTGCGTCGACCGGTATTCCAGTGAGGAGTCCGGGGTCGGCCAAGCAGTGCTTCGCAACCTGTTCGCTTGATGTGAGCCTGGTGAGGAGGTTAGAGTAATTGCTTCTGTTGAGCCTTGCCACCTCCTGTGGTTATATATATATATATGTACTGCCATGTATTCTTTATCAGCATGTGAATCTATGCCAGACCCCATGCTGTAGAATGAACAAGTTACTTACCTGTAACTGTTGTTCTCCAGCATGGGACTGGCATGGATTGACATATGAACACTCCCTCCTGCCCCTCTGCGGCTCTTCTTGGTCATACTGCCACTTTATGTGCTACCAAATCTGAAGATGGCTGCCAGAGGAGGGGCTTAGGGAGAGGGCCGTCATTGGCTGGGGGCACTATAACCCAGAGCTCAGTGATTGGTTTATAGAAGGCAGTTTGTAAGTGAGTGTTTTTGCTTTTACCTAGGATTCCTGGCCTGACAGGGAATATTCATGAGCATGGGAATCCATGCCAGACCCATTCTGGAGAACAACAGTTAAAAGTAAGTAACTTGTTCCATATCTGTGATTCAGGCAACCTAGCGATCCTCCTCCCATTAGATCTTTCTGCAGCGTTTCAGCCAGCACTTCCATTTCTCACCTGAGGCCACTTTATGGAACAAATCCTTCTTTGGTGAACGTACCACTAGAGTATTCATTGGCGAGGCAGCGGCTGACCCCATCCCTGCTCCACTAGGTGTCCCACAAGGTTCCTGGCCATCACCTACACTCTACAATACATACACCAAGCCCTTATTCGACCTCCTTGATTCACTGTGGATCATCTACTCCAACTTTTCAGATGGCACTCAAATACTCATCCCTATCACAGGCGACTACTCACAATCAACATAGTGTACAGCCCTATACATGATTGGATGACCTTTGCCTAAAGGTTGATAAAACTGAGCTTGTCATTTTTGGCTCCCCCTACCAGTTCAAAAACCTGGACTCATCCTTTGCCACCTTCTGTATTGATGGTACTTTCATCCTGGTCCGAAAGAAGTCATAACACTGGGTGTCTTCCAGTAAGCTGAGCTAACCATGACCAGGCCTAAAAATGCTTTATCGTCTGCCACTGCTTAAACGGCTACGCTCATTTCCCTGAGCAGGCAATTCCTCTCTCTGAGCAATTGCCTCACGCTAGCATGAGCACTTACCCTCACCAAACTGGACTACTTCAATGTTCTCCTTATGGGCATGTCAGCATCTAATTTGACCAAACTACAACTGCTGCAAAACAAACATAGCCTTGTGTGACGACCTTGGCCTAAAATGTTCAGACCATATCACAGCAACTAGAAGTGAGGCCCACTGGCAACCTATCAAAGCTAATAACGACAAAACTCTGACCATTGCCCATCAGTGTATTTACAAGGAGGTGCCCCTCTATCTCAACAACTGCATTACCCAAACTCCTTGTGCGCTCGTTAATTTCCAGTTCCAGCATCTCACTGCTTACCACCTATCTTTAAGAACAAAAGAACAGAAGATGTTTGCTATTGTGTTACCACACCTACCGTCTGGAACTCTCTTCTGGCCGCAATCAGAAATGAACAATCATACACTGCCTTCAAAAAGCTTGTAAAAACGTTGTGATACCCAAGGGTCTGGGCGTTCCAAAAATGTTATAAATAAAAATATTACAGAAAGCAATTTAAGTGCTACATTTTTTCAGATTTCCTGAGCTTCAGCAACAGTATCATGAGGGCTGTTCTCAGTAATGGTGGAAGTGTAAAAGCTGATATGGCTTCCTGATGGCAAGGCCTACATGGAGTTGTTAGGCCAATAGATCAGCAAATGCTACATAGATCTCAAAAAAAGGGTCCATTGGGACCTGGAGTGTAAGAATTCAACACTACAGCTAAGTCAATGCCTAGTCTGGGATACTGAATGGAAAGCCTTATTGATATATCTTTATGTCCAGTTCATGAGCTCTGGATGACTACCCCTATATAACACCCCTCTCTTAGAATCCCCCTGACCCCACTGAGCCAAGAAGTAGTTCTGTTTTGCAAGTTTAAAAGGTTTATTTGAGAAATAAGACAAAATATAGACACCACGCTTTTATAATAAATCAATAATCGAGATCACCCTTATAAATATAATGTTAATCAACAATGGGTAATCTGACACTAGCACACTTCTTTATAATCAATGAGGAGTTAGTATAGGATGGATCAAGTAGCAAAAATACTTTTATGATTTCAAGGGAAAAGCAATGAGGAATAAAATGCAGTACAGAAATACTTGAGATGATTTTAGCAAAAGATAATATAATCACTTTTTCTCTGGCAATTCACCCCCTCCCCTATGCAAAGTAAGACATGGAAGTAGATGGAAGAGGAGCACACAGTTCTCAGGAGTGCAATCAAATACAATTAGAAATTCAGCCTCCCCCCCAGCAAGCTTAGAGAAAACCGGTATGAGTTTTAAAACACAGGCCCAAGTGCTTTGAATGTGGTGGCAATGAAGTGAGAAATATGCTGAAAATGCTTTTAATTCCCTTTAGGAGGTTCAGGATGAGTGAGAGATACTTGGGATGAGTTCAGGCTCACGTTAGCAATGATTCAGAGATGGTGATTAAGAGGCAAACAAATTTTTAGCAAGGAAAGAAATGACTGCTGATGGTTACACGTGGCTGGATTTTTAACCAAATCGCAAATCGCAGTAAAATTTGTGAGTGCGTGAATCGTGATTACGGCAAAAGTATAAGGAGTAGCAAGTCGGTTCTAGGTTCGTTGGAAAGCTGAGATTCTAGGCTTTTAGAGGAAAATTTCGTTCCTATCCCAAATGGTTCCAGAGATACGGACGATTAAATAAAGGTAGTTTTTCGGATTTAAAGTAAACTCAAAATGACAGGTGACAGCTTGCAGCTTCAGAATTGACAGGTGACAGTTGTGCAGCTTTACAAATGACAGATGACACGATTTCTAGGAGGCTGTTCTACTTAGGTTAAAATAGTTTGGATTAGATTATTTTAACTAAGAGATTGGTCCTGCACAGTTCTGCTAGGTACTCACAATATAAATTTGAAATATGCCTCGCCACGGATCTGGTCAGGTTTTGGACTGGACTCCGGTTCTGGTCTCGGCACTTCACAGTGATCTGGATCAGCTCTCTGGTTCTGCTCACAGCGGTCTGGGTCACTCTGGATCTCTGGTCTGGTCTGTCCGGATACAGCGGTTTCTGCACGGCTCCTGGATCTCTGCACTGGTCCTGGCAAAAGTTCTTGGCAAGGGATTCAAGCAGCTCGCCCGGCTGTGAGTAGCTTGCAATGATTTGAGGCCTGCTGCAGAGAACTCAGCTTGTGGTTTTAGGCCTCTGATTTAGGTTCTAAAGTATAAGTTCTAGGTTCTGGAGTATGTAGCTGGAGTCAGTCTGGAACTGGTATCTTCTGGATGTTGTGTGGTCCGGCAAAACGCTCTGCAGCAACTGGATTTGAATGTCTCTACCTGTCCCAGCAGTCTCTTTTTATGTGTTTTGAAAATGGGTGTGTGCCTGGGCCTAGCTAAGCCTGCCCCTCTCTACTTGTAATTGGCCCAATTCTCTCCTCTCCCATGATTGGGGGAAGGAAATGTGAGTCAGAGTGATGCTGTAGGTTTTATGGGTCAGAGGATCCTCCCCTGGTCAGTTTGCCCACAAATCTATATTTGATTCAAATACATCCTTCCCAGATATACAATTTGTTGAAATTCCATGTGCACATTATATATTCCTTATGGTCCATGCTTGTCCGCCTCTGATCTTCCTGGGGGCTTGCATTCAAAAATGACAACATTTTGCGCTTTTTAACTGGTTTTGCAATATCGGACATTTACCCAAATTTACACACATGTGCGCAAGGAGTATGGACATTAATTGATGAAGTGTCAGATTTTTAACATGCAGACATTTGGAGTGAGACCCTATTTTCCGCTAGCAACCCCCCAGAATACACCACAGGGTCCTAACGCATCTCAAAATGTTCACAGAAAAATCACAAAAATAATGATATTACTTATATAATTCTGACAAGTCCGCACTTTGAGTTATCTATCTTTTTAAAATTATGCCCTGGTCAAAAAGGGGTGTGGCTTCCCACATCACAGGGTGAAATAACTGGTTTATCCACTTCCCCAAGCTCAGCTGCTAGCAGAGGCACTGCCCCTCCCAGTTTCCCCTAAGAGGAAGCCACTTTACGGCCCCCCAATATAACATTTGCCTGAGTCCAGGACAGGCCTTTGTTCAACTCCCTGTAGTGCCCAGGTGCTCCACCCCTAATGTAATCAACAGGGCCATGTGACCTCAGGATGCAGCCAAGCCTGGCAGCCAGGCCTGGGAACACAGCTGTTGATCCAGTATCAACTCCTGTCGGGGGTAGTTGTCAGGCAGAATTCAGTTTCATTAAGCCAGGTTTCAGCTAAATGTCACTTTTTGTTCCCAGTTTTCTACATTCAAATCAAACTGACAATTTTTACATATACATTAAATAATTACTTCCTTCAAGTCATTTCAGAATATAGTTTTACATTGTATCCACCTCTTAGCAAGTCTTTCCTTGGTCTGGTTTTGTTCATTTGTTCAGTTTTCCAGAAAAGTCTGGGGGTTTTAAAACGCCGGTTTTCTGATAGTGGTGAGTACTGGTAATGCAACCATTTTTGGGATTAAGAAAATGAATTCCCCACAAGAAGGTTGTATCTTTGGAGTGGTCTTGTGCCAACTGCGCAGTTCTCCTATTCTGGCGTGAATGTGGGCGGCGATAGCTCATCGCCACATCCACCCAGTCTATTGATTTAGTTTGTTCTGGGATAGAATAATGGGCGGCACAGCTCATCCCCACATCTACCCAGTCTATTGATTCAACATGGGTCAAAACCCATGACAGGAGTTCTGCCACTGGCCAAGATCTGTAAAGCCCAAAATATATCCTGCTGACTGAGTGGTGTATCAACCCGTTTTCTTTTTGTTTCCTACAGTAAATGTTCTCAAGTAGTTCCAGTGCCCGAGTCCTGCCAATCTGTACTTAGAGTAGCGGTTGAAACTCTCTAGCGGTATTGTTAATCTGTTACAGAGTCCTGGATTACAGTGACATGTACATTTCCAGTACATTTAACAGGTTTTCTGTTGTGGGATATAGTAGTCATTCAGAGCCCTGCCATGCTCATCGGTGCCCGGATGCATGTTTATTATATTCGGACCTTCCAAATTTACCAAGCCGATGAAAGGGAGGTGTGAGCCTCAACCCTTTGCTGTATAACCATGTTATCAGTGCTGCATGCCCTATCCAGCAATTTGATTGTGTCTTCCACAACAACTATTTTTCTGTGCTATGAGGTTGTAGTGCCACATTTTGAGGGCATAATGGAACCCCTGATGAACACTTTAAATGACTCCCACACAGTCCCCTAGAAGCAACAGATTTAGCTTTATTTGTAAAGAAGCACTACATTTCGGTGGGCAGTATGTGTACAAATGCAACCCCTGAGAGCATTGAAGGCTGACATTTTCTTTTTTTGATAAAACATTTTTATTGTATTTTGTAACATAAACGCAGCCACCAAACCGGGGCCGAGAACAACAAAACAGCAAAAAAGGGGACAACGAAAATTAAAAGCACTCCAGTACAGCACCTTCAGTCACAAGTCTGCATAGCATTGTTAATATCTCTCATCGCCATGAGTCGGGATCTCCCCGTCCCACCCTCCATCCGTTCATGCAGAGACCACCATTGTCACAGGATGTCAGGGCCCAGTTTCTTCCCATTTCCCACATATTTTAGATGCTTTAGAACCTCTCAGAACCTCTTATGCTCAAAAACCAAGGGAAAGGTAACTCCAGATGAATCGAATCATATGGAAAAGAGAAGCTTAGAGAAGGATTTAGAGACAAAAGATAACACCCTCAAGTATCTTCCAGAAATACTGACACAAGTACTGCAGAAGCTGGGACTGGGAACTCAGCAACTTTAGAAGGAATGATCTAAATGTTTTTAGCTGGAACACAAGGGGATCCAACGTTATTAGAGCAAAAGAAACACGGGCACACCTATTCAATCAGGGAGATGTGGTCCTATTACAAGAAACTTGGCTGGTAAACCCTTTAAACATTGAAGGATATACAGTTTTTTGTTTACCAGCTGCACAAAAATCATTAGGTCGTACCTCAGGAGGCTTGCTGATAGCACTGAAGAATCAAACCTTCAAAAATGCAGTAGAAATATGGAAAAATCCTTCTGGTATTCATGCATGTAGAGCAGAAATAAATTTACAAGAAATTTCCACAACCTGGGTCTTTGTAAACATATACTGGAACCCTGCAAACTCTAAACTGAACTGCTTTTTAGAAGATCTGGCCTTACTATTTGAAGCAGTAAAAGTAACTTCAGCCTCTAGTAAGATCGTGGTGGCAGGAGATTTTAACTCAAACTGTTTACATCTACAGAAAGGAGAGACATATCAAGTGAATAATGGGAAAGCAAGCAGGGGAAGAATGTGGCAGGAGTTTATGGAACAATGGGACCTTCATATGGTCAATGGCATACAAGAGGGAGAACAAGGACCATATACAACATGGCGTAGAGGGAAATCATCCTCTGCTTTGGACTTCATCTTTGTTTCAAAAGCCCTGCACGCTTTACCTTCCATCCTCACTCTAAAACAGGAAGGAGGTAGTGATCACAGCAGACTCGAACTGTTATTTGAAAATATCTTAGTAACAAAAATGGAAAGAGAAACACAGATTCTAGAGGGAAAAAAAGGGAAAATCAGAGTTGTGAAATATAAAAACGGGGGAGTTGAATTAAACAGAAAACTAAAGGAGATTCCTGAACATATTTGGAAAGTGCAATGCGACCCACACCAATTCACAAAATTTCTCTGGGCAACTGTAGCGCCCGAAGATTTAACGGGAAAAGTCAAACAAAAACATCTACATGCCTTTGATGAACCAAAGCAAAGGAGAAAGAGAGAGCATAGAAAAGCTCTGCGAGACATCAAAAAAGCAGGGTATTCGATTGAAAAAATGAAAACTGAAATAAAAAGAGAAAAAAAAATTATAAATCTTGGTCAATCTCGCAGAAGGAATTCCGGATGCAAACAGACGGTGAGCATATACTTAGCACACTTAGAGAAAATAATAGTAAGAACTTTTGGGAAGCAATGAATCAATTTGAGGGGGAAGTAGGACACTCTCTGTGCAATGTAGTGTCTGAAGATGGTTGGGTCAAGTATTTGACAGAGATCTACAAGAGTGACAGTAACTGTCAGTTTAGGATTAAACCAGATACTCCTTGGCAACTCAATTTCAATGAGTAGGAAATCTATGAAATCATAGTCAACCCCTCTACATCTAAAGCCTCGGGACTGAATGGCCTGACCTATCAGGCACTGAAAAGTGAACCAGCGCTTTGGACAAAACTATTATCCGCTCTTTTGGAGGAAATTCTAAAAAAGCAGACTTTTCCAACATCCTAGAAAACGGCTCTCATCATACCCTTCATTAAAAATGGGGATCGCCGACTAGCAGTGAACTATAGACCAATAGCGCTGCTGGATATTGAAAGCAAAATATTCATGAAACTGTTACTAAATCACATCTCGAAATAGGTAGAAGACTCTAACATCTTATCACGCTTTCAAACGGGATTCCGGAAAGGCCACTCGACATCTATAAACGGCCTGATTTTAAACACATTGAACGAACGAAAAGAAGGGGGAAAATGCAACCATTGTATGGAGCCTGGATAGATCTGTCAAAAGCGTTTGATCAAGTAGAATGAGCTCTCCTCTGGGAGAAACTCAGAAAGTTGGGAATGCCAGAAACGCTATTATCCATCTTAGTGGAACTGCACAGGGAAACAAACTTGAGAGTTCGGCTCGATGTAATGGGACATCTTTCAAAGTTGATTGAGGTAAACAGGGGGGTCAGGCAAGGGTGCTTGGGAGCTCCTCTATTTTTTAATCTGTTCTTAGCAGATATGGGCCCTTTCCTAGAACCGTCTGCAATGGCAAGTCCAACCATAAATGGGAGAAAAATCTGTTGGCTTGCGTATGCAGACGACATAGTACTACTTGACAGAACACCGATTGGCCTACAACACTTACTCGAAAAATTGAATGAGTATGTGGGGTTAAACAAGCTAACAGTCAACCCTGCTAAGTCAAACATCCTGATCTTTAAACATCCCCTGACAAAAACAAAATACAAAAACTGGAACCTGGGAGGAGAACGTATAAGAACTGTAGAAACTATAAAATATCTGGGATACAACATCCATGCCCACCCAGCACTATATAAGGTAGAATTCCGAGGCCATGGCAAAAATAACACAAGCCACGTCACAAATGATCAAACTGAATTACAAATTTTGTAAATTCTCTATCCTTCCGCTGGTGAAGTTCTATCTAGCAAAAGTGGTCCCGGTATTACTATACGGCCTGGAAGCTAAACCAGAACTCTGGTTTACAAACTGGGAAAGCTTTGAGGGCCGTTTATGGAAAAGAGTCTCGGGCCTTCCAAACTGTGCTTCCCTAAAAAGCTTGAGATTCGAGCTAGGTCTCAAGTCGTTGAAATGCATGGCAGAATGGAAGCTTATTTCCCTGTTTCGAGAAGTAATTACAAGTAAAGACTTGACGCTTTATGGAGACTTAAGACATCAAAAGCTGCAAAACAAACCATCTCTTCTCACCTCTCTAGGGGAAAAGACAATGAAAACACTGATGAGAATAGATCTGGATGAAGAGACTCTGGTCCTAAATCCTCTCAAAGTAAAAAGAAAACTAGAGCACTGGGACTGGATCGAAACAATAGAAAAAGCAAGAGCAGACCCAATCCAAAGTGCTTTCTTGAAGGGAGAAAAGGAACTCGGGTGGCTCTCTCGCTATCTATTGAAATTCCCCAATAGGAAGTTGCGCTCAAACTTTCTTAAAATGAGACTAAACCTCGTCCATTGTGGGGCGGTCTTGGAAAAACGCAACCAAGGGGACATGGCAAAGAAACTGTGCTCAATTTTGTTTAAACCCCGCCAAACAAACATTAAGACACTTACTAATGGATTGTGAAGGTACACGGTCATATCGCTTAAGATTCTTCTGAAATTTTGTTCGCAGAGAGGAAGATATACTATCAGATTTCCTGTGGGACAGAATTATCTCAGGTACCAATGCTGCATTGTCGTTTGCAGCAACCCAGGTGCTAATTAAAAGTGACATAATCATCTAGTATGCAAAGGTTAAGGATAAATGCACCTAAACAGTGCATATACAGGAAACGGAAAATTTGGCAGGGTTGATGAAAAAGAAAGAAAAAGAAGTGTAGCTTTTGTTACTTATTTTATGTTTTTGTATAAATTGTAATATGTTTTATTTTTCTTCTTGTTTTGTAAAGGCTTGTTGAGCCAAAACAAATTAAAAAAAAAAAAGATGCTTTATTCGGGCATCCTCTTGCGTCATAGACCCGGTGCTCAATCATGGCACATGAGTCCATTTCAAGTATCCATTGTTTCAGTGTCGGAGGGTCAGGCACTCCCCATTTTTGCGCAATATTGCGTTTCACCAGGGCCATCGCAGTGTTCAATAGCAATTTTTCCCATTTATTAGAGTCAGACATATCCGGTACACCCAGAAGTAGGACCCTCTGATCCAGTTCAATAGGACAATTAAGAGCCCTGGACAATTCCGTACAGCATGCATTCCAGTAGGCACGGATCCGGGGGCATGACCAGATTGTATGGTAAAAGGTGCCTTCCTCCTCTCCACAACGGAGACAGTTCGGACTTGTTGCCCTCTTACAGCCATATAAGATAGTTCAGGGGTAGTACACCCTAGGCAGGATTTTGAGTTGCACCAATCTAAGTCTGGAGGAAATGGCTACCTCCCGCGGACCTAGATCCATTCCTCAGGGTCTATTTCCCCCACATCCCTTTCCCAGTTGGCCTTTAATCCCGATAGCTCGGGGGTTGCAAAGGAAGTGATGGCGTTGTAAAGAGTGGATGTACATTTGCTGGGGACATACGCAGGCAGCATATTGCGTTCTATAGGAGTGTAGTCGGGGACTGTGTCACCTGGGGGTATATGGGTTCGGAGGGCATGGGTCAATTGCGTGAAGTGATATCACTCAGTGCTGGGCAGTAGAAATCTACACTGCATGTCTTCAAATGAGGTTAGTTTCCCATCTTTAAGGATATCTTCAACTCTGAGTTCCCGCTCTCACCCAGCGTGGCCATGGTTCAAATTTTTCGATTTCCTTCAGATTGCTATTTTGCCATAAAGGTTGCGCTGCTGTTATTTTATTCCCCCACCAGACAAACACATGTGCCTGTCTCCAGTTAGTGGTGATGTGAGCCTTGATTTTAAGTGGGGGGGGCCTTCCTGGAGATTGGTATAACGCCTGCAGTGGGTCTGTACCCTACATGGGTTCCACTTCTGCCCTAATGTGAGGTAGCGCCCGGTCCCCGTGGAGTAGGTCGTTGACCACCGAGAGTTGTGAGGCCCAGTAGTAGGTTTGGAGACGGGCAACGCCAAACCCACCCTCCCAGACTGACCTCTGCAAGGTACTTAATGCAATACGTGAGTGGCCTCCCCCCAGATGAGTTCCCTAAGGAGGGTTTCTGTATGATTGAATTCAGGGGCTGGGATTGTGTGCGGCTCTCCCCATGAGGGTCAGAGGGAGGAGCTTCCAGTGGTGGACGTCGTTGACCAACCTATCCATGATCCGCTGGAGGTTGTGCATGGCATACTTTGTAAGGTCCGGTGTTACCCATATCCCCAGGTATTTAAAGCTCTGCCGTTCAAGCCGGTATGGACAATTCGTTAACTCCGCCTGTTCACCCCCCCCCCCTTTCACCAGAAACAGTATGGATTTCTTCCAGTTAATTTTCAACCCGCTGAATTCCCTGTAAGTGGCGAGTATTTGAGTTACTATGGGGCAGTTCCGAACTGGGTCAGCCAGGTACAGTAGTAGGTCGTCAGCATAAAGAGATATGCGATCCTCCTGTCCTTCGGGCCAATTAAATCCCATTCATGCCCCGCTCTGACGAAGCCACAGTGCAAGCGGTTCAATGGCGAGGGCGAAGAGGAGGGGGGAGAGGGGACAGCCTGTCGCGTGCCTCTACCTAAGGGAAAGGCTCGGGAGGTCCACCCGTTCACTTTCCGGATATTTGTGTAAAGCAATTTTACCCAGCCTAGGAAGCCTTCTCCAAATCCCATACGGGTCATGATTTCCCAGAGGCTATCCCAACGGATAGAATCAAATGCCTTTTCGAAATCAATTGCCAACAGGGCCAATGGGGTATCAAGGATGGGGGCCCTATCTAGCGCCAGGTGGAGTCAGCGTAGATTCATCCGGCTTGATTTATGAGACATAAAGCCACACTGGTCTGGATGTATGAGTGTATCCGCTACCAGTTGCAGTTGGTTAGCCAAGAGCTTGGCCAGGACCTTTGCTTCGTCATTAATTAACGAGATCGGCCTATAAGAGGCACATTGCTCTTGGTGTTTATCTGGCTTGGGGATAACCACTGTGGTGGCCTTACATAGGTCGTCCGGGAGGGAGCCCACTCTAGCGGGGCGAGCAGCATCTGATGCAGGGGAGGTGCTATATTGCTGTTAGGCAAAAACCTGTGCAGTTCCCTTAGGGACCACTGCAAAAGGTTTAAGACTACAGGTTTTGGCAGTAAACCCAATTGGTAGCAGTCTGTACCACCCAGATTTACCTGGTAGCTGTGGCTGAGCAGTCAGACTTCTCTCAAGAAGAGTTGGGCAGTACATAGAGTATACACATTAGGTACAAAAATACAGTAGCACAAGCAAACACTGACCAGAGCTTGGGTATAAAAGTATATCATTATTTATTTAAAAACACTTGTAAAAATACACTGGCACTAATATGTCAAGCAAGTTCAAACACAGTCACTAGAAATATATACACCTCCCTGATTAATTATTCGACAAGTCTTAGGAAAAGAACACCACTTATTATCAATACAGGGGTGAGCGCTTAACCAAGATGGCACTCCAATAATTATTTTAAAAGGGAGGGAAAAGGCAGAATTAGGAAAGCACACAATACCAACACTTTTAAAAGAACCACAGCAAGTCAAGAAAGGCAGAGTCTACTATAGAGCAAGAAAGTTCCTAGGCCAGGCCCACTCTTGAAGAGACCAAGGCGCAATGTGCTCAAGATCACACAGTTGAAGTACACTTTAAAAGTCTTTGCAGATAGTTCAAAAGGAGTTGGCTCAGTTCAGAAAAGTTAGTTAACAGGTCACCACAGGATAGGGAGTCAAGGATTTACGGGACACCTTGAACAGTCTGTTGCAAGGGAGACCAGGCGGGACACAGTACCGGAAATGGTGAGAAAGCTCCAGCAGGGGCAGTTGTTCGTGGCAGCGGGTGCGAGTCGGTGCTTCGTCCAGGGGAAGAGAAGATCTCGACGTGGAGGAAAGCTGGAGGTCGTTGCACTGCCAGGGAAGAAACCAACCGTGGAGTTTTTCGGTTAAAAGGTACTACCCTTTTATTCGCGGTAGTGGTGAAGCGTGGCTATCCGGCCACCGGGGTGCTTGGCACGGGCGATTCGACCACGAGACGATCCAGGAAGGTGAAAAGAGGGCGAACTGTTTAACCCCACCAGTTAAAAGGAAGAAGACTCTCCAGGATGAAGATCTTCTCTGTCGTCGGGAAGTGGTGAGGCGGTTCAGCAGGGCCCCACCGGTGGTGTCGTTGTTGCAGGTCGGCTCAGCTTCTCCCTCTTCTGATTCTTTAGGTCCTGTGGCGACTTCTGAAGTTCCAGTCCCCAAAGACCTGCTTTTATGCAGAAAACCCCCATTCATCAGTCCTAGCTGTCACTTAAACATGCTGGGCCAATCACACAAGAGTGCGACTTGAGTTGCCGAGGCAACTCAGTCCAGGGTGCCTATTCCCCCCGTCCCACACATCGTGTAGACCCAGACAGAGTGCCACCACTTTTGGAGGCTTCTGGGCAGAAGCTTGCCAAAAGTGGAACAAAGGGCTCGACTTGGAGTTACAGAGGCGAACACAAACGCCATTTTAAAACCGAGTCCTGGCAAAAAGACCCAACCGGGGAATAAATATTAAATAAATAACCCAGCGGTATCTTTAACATTGCACCAAAAATGTGGTGCGTTTAAAATGAATGGGAAAATCCCATAGGAAATATTCCGGTAGAATATTTCGCGTGGTAACCACTGCCACCTGCCAGAAACTCTATGAGGGGGGACGGCACAGTGACCCCTCGAAAAACAGACCCAGGGGCAATCTAATTACCCCTACCAGTACTTCCACAATATGATAGTTCTGTTCACAATTTAAGACTAGTAAAGTCAATGGTGACTTTACATGCCTTGGGAGACAGTAGTCAGTCCCAGGGTATGGAGTCTATGTTTGGGGGTCACTATGACACCTCTGTTACTGCACTGAGGGTGCTGTGTAACACACATCCCAAAAACACATGAAGCCCTATGGAGTAAAAGACCCCATAGCCCATAAAACACATTACAAAGCCAAAGGACATTCTCAAATCATGCCTAAGAGTGGGAGAAAAAGAGTCTCACTCTTAGCAGGAGAAAAAAATAAACCCCAAAAATCCAGCAAAGCTGCTGGGGGACTCACTAGGTTTGGGAAATTAGCCTTTACAGAGAATTATCCCTAACAATTGTTACCTCCCAGTTTCTGCCAGTTTTCTATCGGGAATCCGTTTGGGCCCGGGGTTTTCCCCGGCTGCAGCTGTCCAAGGGCTTCTATCAACTCTGCCTCAGAAAGATCAGAGTCCAGCATCTCCCGTTGCTGCACCGATAGAGTGGGGAGCACCATTCCATCAAGGAGGGTCTGGTCCAACGGTAGGTCCGGGGCCTGGTATAGTTCAGCATAGAATTGGGCAAAGGCTTCTGCTATTTCGGCATCTGACCGACAGATCTCGCCCTGCAGGGTAATGATCTCACGGACCGAGTGCCGACCCTCGTCCCTCCTCTCAAGCCAAGCCAGCATCTTCCCTGCTTTATCCACCAGCTCATATATCCTAGCTCTGGATTCCCAGTGGGCCTGTCTGGCGTTGTCGAACATAAGGTTTCGGAGGCATTCACTGGCACGCTGAAGGGACATATGGTTTTGTGGGATAGGGTCCAGGGTGTGTTCGTTCTCTCGGTGGGTTACCTCCGCCTCTGCCTCAACTATCTTCCAGAGCCTCTCTCTTCTTTTGTTCGCTGTCCAGGAGATTATCTCTCCCCGCAGCAGGGTTTTGTAGGCCTCCCACAACACTATCGGGTCATTTTCGCCAGTATCATTAATCTCGAAGTACTCAGTCGAGACTTCCGTGAGGCGGTCCACCAAATCCAGGCAGCCCAGATAGTAAGCATTCAATTGCCACGTCCTAGGGGGGGCTGCTCCTTTCAGCCGCAACTCCACCAGGAGAGGCGAGTGTTCTGAAACCCCCCGACGGAGCAAGTCTGCCGAGATTATTCTAAAGAGGTCTATGGGCGGAACAGATAGATAATCAAGCCTGGAAAGGGAGCCATGGGCCCCGGAGGGGAATAAATAACCTCTGGTTCCCGGATGCAGTTCCCGCCATACATCACCAAGACCCAGGGCGGACACAAAGTTAGACAGCTTCGTGGGGATGTTCGGTTTGCGTTGTCTAAGTTGGGAGCGATCTAGGGTATTGCACATGACATCATTGAAATCGCCACTCAGAAACCACTTGTCCGGTTGGTGCCTACCCATCAAAGGGGTCGGGTCTTCAAGGAGTTCCTGCCCCAGCCCAGGTGGGGAGTAAATTGAGACAAGTCCAAATGTTTCCTCCCGAAGTGTCCCAAGCACCATCACGTAGCGCCCACGAGGGTCCTGCTCTAGTGTCTGCAAGACAAACGGGACCCGTTTATGTATAAGAATAAGAGTGCCCCTAGATCCCATGGTATATCCCGCGTGGAAAGCAGTCCTATAATTGGTACGTAGAAAGAAGTTACAGTGTGCCCCCGCAAGGTGTGTCTCAGTGAGCAAGGCCACGTCGGGGGAGTATCTGGAGAGTAGCTGCTTGACCAGACGTCTTTTGATCATGGAGCCCATCCCATTCACGTTCCAGGTGAGGACCCTAAGAGAGCCAGGACGCGTAGACATGGATGAGATTGGTCAAGTGGCATCTAGTAGAAGTATCAGAGGGGTAGGCAAGCTGCCCACAGGGGTGCAGCCCCGGTGTGTGACTGTACGGTGCAAAAGAGACAGGCGCTGTCTGCTTGTGGTGCGCTCCCAGCTGGCCAGGAACTCCACCATCCCCTGAGAGTTACCAGGGAGGGTCGATCCTGAGATAACAAAAAACTTCCCCCAACTAACTCCTCCCTCCCCCTCCCCATACTCCACCCCAACTTGAAATACCTGTCGACCCAACATTGCTGACAATCAAAGAAGGTAGAGAGTCAGCTTTAACAGCCCTTGTTAAAGTTCAACTAAAAAGTCATGGGGGGTGTGTTGGTGTTTCCCTCTTCTTAAACACCCAAGTGGGAGGGTAGCAATACCCCGCTTACCGCAATGTAAGTCGCCTTTGGTGGCCCCATGACTCTGCTGCGTCGGTGACCATGCAGTGGGTGTCCACCGACCAGTGGGCAAAGCCCTCAACCGGGTTCAAGGCGGCATCCCGTAACCTCCATCTTCCGGCGGATCCGGCAATGGTGGCCGATCCGGCCTGGGGAGCTGCTCCGGCAGTGGTCTGGGGTTCCTATTTCTGTTGCCTCGGGGTGCGGACCAGTCCCCTTCAATGTACTGCTCCGCCCAGCGCCATGCCTCCCCGGGATCGTCAAAGTGGACCGTCGTGCCTTTGTGATAGATTTTTAATTGTGCAGGGAATAGGAGGCCGTACTTGACTCCCAATGTGTGAAGTTGTTTCTTAAGTTTCCCAAAGGACTGTCTTGCCTTCTGTACTCCCCTGGTGTAGTCGGGGGGGGGGGGACGGGCGCGGAAGGCCAGTCTAGAGCCATTGAATGTAATCGTGGCCTTGGTTCTTGCAAGTTGTAAAAGTGCATCCTGGTCTCGGTAGTTTAAGAACCTCGCGATCACGGTGCGGGGGGGAGCGCCGGGCAGTGGTCTACCTGCGGGCATTCGATGCAGTCTCTCGATGGAGAAGAATTTTGAGAAGGATTGCAAGTCGAACAGGTCCGCTAATAGTTGTTCCAGAAAGAGTTCCATGCAGGGCCCTTCCTCTTTCTCAGAGATACCAAGGATGCAGACGTTATTACGCCTGGACCTTCCTTCGCCCTCCTCCACCCTGGCCTCTGGCGTCTTGAGTGTAGACGAGACTCCATGGAGTTGTTGTTGCACAGTGTGTAGCCCGTCTTCTGTCATCGCAATCCGCTGTTCTGCCTCCCCAGCGCACGCGGACAGCTTCTGGAGGTGGTGTCTAAGGAGGGAGACATCAAGGCTTATGCGGTCTATCTTCTGCTCCATAGATTAACGGGAATCTGCAATGACGGCCATGACATCTTTAAGTGAAAGCGTATGTTCAACCCCCATCCCTTCAGTGTGCAGCGGTTGGGAATCAGCCTGTTGTGACGAGGGCACATGTACTGTTCCATTCTATTCTGCATATTGGGCTTCTTCGTCTTTTCTTTGCCCATGGTCGCTCCCCGTTTTGGGGGTCGTAGCTTGATAAGTGTTCCTGCCAAGGGCCTCGGCGGTGTCCGCTGGATTGATCCCGTCCTGGCCGTGCTGTGGCAGAGCCAAAAAGCTATCCTGTCATTACCGCAGTGCCAGGCCTACCTCCCGTCTCCTGCAGTCTTAGAAGCACTAGGGAGGGTCCAGAGAATCAGTGCACTGTTCGTAGGTTATGCTCACTGTCTTTGGGTGCTCAGACTGTGTTTGGCGTGAGTCCCCGATGGTTGCACAATCCAGCGTGTATGGTTATGGCTCCTGCGCGTGCGGGTGCCACCGCAGGAAGAGAGGTGGTGTGGTTGGGGACAGAGCCCGCCACTTGTAAAGGTGGCGTTGCACCCCTCCGCCTATTCAGCCCTTAGTGCGCAATAGCAGCTTTGTGGCACACCGTTGCATCAGGTTGTGTATCATGGTCTGGACCTCAGGGTGTGTTCCTGCTCGGGTTCGGGGTGTTCTTACTGTCTTCCCCACAGTATCGTTGGGATTCCCCGACGATGCACCACCCCCAATCTTGTGTGCTCCATGCCACAAGTCTGTGCCGAGCCACTTCTCCGGGTCGCTTTGTGGTCAGAGCATGGGAAGCGTCTGCTGTCTGAGACGGTCCTGGGGGTGTTGCTGGTTCCTCACCCTCCCAGGGGGCCCTCATTGCGGGCGATGGTTCAACAATACAAGGCACGGCGTGCCGGGTGGCCCTGGTAAATCAGTGCACGGGTCGAAAAACGGGTTGTTAACCCGTTGCAGCGAAGTCCTTCAGGATCTGTAGTTCTGCACGGAGTGAAGCAACGCCGAGCTCCGGACCCTTCCGCGGATCGAGGACACCCAGCTCCTCCAAGGGCCAGTTCGCCGGGTTCGCTGCGAACTGGGGTCGGTGCGGATCAAAGGGAAGGACCCGGGAGCCGCTCGTGGTAAGATCAGATTCCCCCTCGCAGATATGGCGGGTGGTGAAGCCACTCGTGCGGACCAGTTTGTGTCTTGGGGGGAGGGGGCGCTGAGGCACTCACTTGCAGGGCCCTACCTCAGCCTCCTTGGCGTGGGGTGAGACCCGCGCTTGGCTCCTCAGGGTCAGGGCAAGCAGCCCACTGTCTCCACTGATCAGCTCAGTCTAGGGTCTGGCTCGCCATGAGGCCGCCTCTCAGCGTTCGCAGGAGGGTGCTCAGTTTCTTCCGCACTTCTCTCCGTCCGGGGTCACGGGTCGGGGCTCGCCGAGACAACTCCACCGCACACCGGAAACTTCACTCTGTGGAAATCGCCAGGGAACTTAGCGGAGGTCGTCGCGGCGCCCTGTCGCACAGTGCGTGCCACTCGTTGAGTCGCTTCACTTAGGCTGCCATATTGGGAGGGCGCCTGGCGGCTCCGCTTCCACCTTTGCTTCGGTGTATCTCCGCTCCCAGCCTCCGATTTCTTTCACCGCTTGGTCCAGATAAGCACATCGGTCTCCGCACTGCGTAGAGGCTATTTTCGCATTCTGTAATTGGCAATATCAGGCGATTTAATCAGGATTAATATGGCGGTCGCGGGAGCGACAGAAACCTACGTCTTCCTCATTGCGTTGCTAGCCACGCCCCCCGAAGGCTGACATTTTCAAGTAAGTATCTTGTTTACCCAATGTCACATTTACTAATAACAGTGATCAGATAGACTGCAAAGTACTCTACACTGAACATCCACGGAGATATGTTACTGACCATCATTTCGATCCTTGAGAAAAACCCATGTACACACAACCAGAATTAGAAGCCCACTTCCCCTGGATAATGATCCACCTCGTTAGCACCTTAGTAACATTGTGTCAACATATGTAATAGTGTCTGTGATGTGACACCTATAAATCGACTGCTCCTCCTGGAGCTGACCAAATTCATATGTAAAATTCAATTAAAATCACCACCCTTTAACACAAGACCGTCTATGTTCCAACAAAATTTCTTTAGGGAAATATTTATTGTCCTCAAGATTAGGAGCATGCAAGTTCAGAATACTAGCTCTGTACACACTGCAGTCTCACATATCGACCAGAGTCATTGAAGTATTGTTTGTCTGTAGCCAAACCTCTTAAATAGGATGAAAATAGAAAAGAAGAACCATTGACCTAGATCTAGTTGCACCTAGACCAAATTTTAAAATGATCATCCTTCACCAGTTGGATTTCCTGACATAAAGCAAGTTTAATCCTTTTCCTCAGGATAGATGAAACTATACTGTGTTTGTTAACCTCCCCAGTTATGCCTCGTCAATTCCAAGATACTAATTCCACTCTGGCCGACGCCATCCCTTTAAAAAATATCTGCACAATGTGTATTTAGCCTTTTATCAGTAGTGCTGTATCAAACATGCTGACTGGCTACCAGAGACATAATAGTCACAAGACCAAAAGAGGAAGCATGTAACCTCATGCCAGAAACCCTTAACAAAAAATATAATTGTGATGAGGGGCATACATTGGGACAGACCCTGAAAGAAATCACTGGGAGAGACCCGTTTCCGCAGAGGTAACAGGAGCAAGCCATTAAATGCATGGCATCAAATTAGCAGTTGCCCAGTCACCAAAGACTATAATAACAGATTGATGGAACAGTTATATTGGTGTTAAAAAAGAGCAGTGTACAACATGCACAAGCCTCTGTTACAAAAGTATTAACTTAGTCCATAGGCATCATCAAAGCACAAAATGCACATAACCACCAGAGTAGTAAAACCACCTTGTCTCTAGGCTTGAAGTATTTCTATTACACTGTGAAAGTAACTCCACAGAAGACCGAGCTAGTTCAGGATTGATGAAGTAGAGCCTTCCTCCCACGTCGTTCCTTGATCGGCGTGGGTAAGTAAAGCATATTGTATTGACATAGAATCTTCTTCAATTCCCTCAAGCCTTTGTTGGAGCTTCTGTCTCTCAACACTTTACTCAGGGTAAATGATGAGTGCAATGCCATTGTTTAGAAGTACAAAGGGAGAATAAGTACAGTGACACACCTATGGATGTTATTAGAGTAAATAATGTAGTATGAATAGTGAGGTGCACAGGAGTGTATAGCGACCCTGACACTAGGTGGTGGTTAACAAGACAAAGAGAAACGGTGTCCACTGTCTGTGGAACACTCGCGTCCCATGCACACTCAGTGTTGTTGTCCAAAGGACAACCAAGATTCAAAAGTACTCTCAATATGGTAAGGTATTAAGAGCGTATTGGATCATAGTAGAATATGGCCCTAGTATGTCTGTAATTGATTTTATGGAAAGCACATTTCAACCACTGATATTTAATGATAAACTATTAAGATTGTGTTAAAAAAGCACATACTTTTTGTAGTCAAATCACACAAATAAACAATAGTCATCTCATGTTGTACATTGTATCAGCAGAATTGTTCAGGGCTGGAGGAGATATTTAACCAGTCTGGGTTGGAAGAACATGTGTTCCTTCTCATGGTCCAGGAATGGGTCCCAGACATTCTGAAATGTGTCCGTCCGGTTTTCAATTGAAGCCGTTCGCTTCTCCATTCCCAGAATATCCCAGACTTTAACCCACCAGTGCGCAATGTGGGGACCCTCCCATTCTTTTCAGAATCGAGCACGCATGAGACGGGCCGCCATCAGTATTGAGTGATTAGCCGCGCTCTGGGACCGGATTGTGGATAGGATCGATCATCTGGGGTGTCACCCAGTACCATTACCACTGGATCCATGGGGAGGAGAGTTCCACAGATGTCCTTAATTTTGGACCTGATCTCTAGCCAAAAGGATTGAATGATCGGACAATGCCACCACATGTGCCCCAGATCCCCTTTTGCCCACAGCCATGTCAGCATACATCGGGGAAATCTACATTCATTGCATGCAGTCTCTGCGGCGTGAAGTACCATCGATAGCATATCTTAAGTGCGCACTCCCTGATACTTGTGCATCTAGAAGATCTATTTGCTCTGTCCCAGATTCTCTGCCACGATTCCGGAGCTATCTCTCTCTCCAACTCCCTCTCCCACACCAACATATAGGGAAGTTTCTCTTCTTCTAGGGCGTTTTCCAGAAGGCGATAGCACGTTGCCACTTTGTGTGAGCGTTGCCCTTCCGAGACAGTTATCTCTAGTCCCGTGGGGTGCCTACTGGCCGCCTTTTTAATGATCGGGTTGGTGACCCAGTGCCTAAGTTGTATATATTTGAATCGCTCTGTTTCTGAGAGGTTGAATTTCTCCTTACACTGGATGAAGGTTATGGGGTCATTTTCAGCATATAGCTCCTGCAGTCTCAGGGTCCCCGATCTTGACCAATTTTGGTATGATCTGGGTTGGAGCACTGGAGTGAACACTGGGTTCTGTATGATTGGGGTTAGGCGGCCCAGGCCCGGGGCGATCCCCCTTAGGGTAGTCTGCCTATCCCAGCATCGGAGCATGGAACTCGTGGTTGGGAGAAGGGGCCTCCAGGAGCCCCGTGCTAACTGCGGCAAGAAGGGGAGGTGAGAGAGAGGAGCCCCAGAGAACAATTGTTCGATATCCTGCCATTTGGGGGGGGGGCATCATCTTGAATTGCCCAACCCAGGATGGGAGCAATTTGAGTTGCTCGATAATATCTTAAGATGGAGAGGAGTCCCAGGCCTCCAAGTTGCTTGCTTCTGGTGAGAATCTTGCGCTGGATTCTGGGTGTTTTACACTGCCAGATGAATCGGCATATCTCCTACTGCAAGTCGTGTAAGTCTCGCTCCGGGATATGGACTGGGAGCGCTTGAAATGTGTAAAGGAGCCGGGGTAGCAGGGTCATCTTGATGGCTGTTACCCGCCCCAGCCACGATATCTCCTGGGGGGCCCATTTTTGTACAGTGCCCTTTGCGTCTTTTATCAGCGGAGGGATATTAGCTCTCGCCAGACCAGAGTATGTAGGAGTTAAGTGCACCCCAAGGTATGTTATTTTAGAGTTTACCCAGCTAAGAGAGAAGGTGTTCTGTAAGGCATTTAGCGCCTCTGGTGTTTCAGATAGATTCAGACCCTTTGATTTAGCCATATTTATTGTGAAGCCCGAGATCTGTGCAAAGCTTCCCAGCATGCTCATGATCGGGGGGGACAGAGGTCTGAGCCTCTTTTAAAAAACAGAGCACATCGTCTGCATATAGTGCAACTTTGTGGTTCTGGTCTCCTACCTCAAACCCTTGAATTTCAGGGTGAAGGCGGATGTGTTGGGCCAGTGGTTCCATGGCTAGGGCGTTGACAAGTATTTGGGCAGAGGGGATCCGGAAATTGGCCAGGACCAATTTAGAAAGATGTGGGCTGAAACCGAAACCCTTCAGGACCGAATGCAGGTAGTCCCATGACATGCTGTCAAAGGCCCGGTGGGCGTCTAAGGATAGCAAGGAAAGCGGGCCTGGTATAGAAGGGGCTAGGGCTATTGGATCTCTTGTTCTCCGAATGTTGTCATGGGCCGATCGACCCTGGATAAATCCCGCCTGGTCCCCATCTATTAGTGTAGGTAGCACCTCCCCAGGCGCTGTGCTATGATTTTAATAAATAGCTTGGCGTCGGTATTGAGCAAGGCTGTGGGCCGGTAGGAAGCACAATCAGTTGGGTCTTGCTCGGGTTTCAGGAGTCGGGTTGTGTTTGATTCAGCCATGGATTGTGTTACAGACCCCGTTTCCCATAGGGTATTGAATAGCGTTGTGAGGTGTGGTATGAGTTCTTTTGTAAAGGTTTTGTAAAACTTATTTGTGAATCCATCAGGGCCCGGAGCCTTGCCAATAGGGAGGGCTTTGATGGCAAATTCCACTTCCCCTGCCGATATTGGGGCTTCTAAGGATTCTAGTGAGGATTGTGACCGCTGTGGAAGGTCCGCCTTGGATATAAACTCTTTAACTGACTGTGGATCTCCTTTATGTGGGCTCGCATGTTACCTGAAAAATTCTTCTATAATGCGGCATTTGCCCTCAGAGTATGTGCCTTTGCCTGATTTATCTCGCAGGAAGCCTATTCTGTTCTGTTTAGTCTGTTTACCTAGTTTGGCCGCCAGTAATTTGTTAGCCTTCTTTCCTTTAGTGTAAAAAGATTGCTTGGTGCGCATCATACCATAGGCCGCCCTTCCCATATGGTGTGCTTATAGGGCCTTTTTGGCCGTCCTCAGGTCCATTAGTGAGCGCCGGGAGGGTTTCTTCCTGTGCACTTCTTCAAGTCTGAGTACTTCCCCTTCTAATTGCTCTCTCAGTACTCTCCTAGCTTCCCCTGTTTGTGCAGCCTGTTCTCTTAAATGGCCCCTGAGTACCGCTTTGCTCGCCCAAATCGTGCCCCAGCTCACTTCGCCCGTGTCATTCTCGCTGTAATATAGCTCCATTGTTTCTCTAATGTGTGTGCGGATCATTGGGTCATCTAGCAGGAAGTCATTTAGCCTCCAGGGGGGTTTCGTGGGTGGAAAGGATCGGAGGGGGGTTTTGGCCCATACAACCGGGGAGTGGTCTGCTAGTGCTTCAGGGAGTATGTCTACCTCCAATACATTATGGATCAGCGAGTCAGATATAAAAAACATGTCTAGCCTTGAGAATCCCCTGTGAACCGCCGAAAAACGTGTAGTTCCTTTCATCTTGATGGCAGTATCTCCATACCTCAATCATGGAATGGTCTTTTAGCAGGGAGGCGAGGGCCTTAAAATTATTCCCATTGTTTGCTGTTGGCGGTAGTGTTTTATCAACTAGGGGGTTGACCACAGCATTAAAATCCCCCCCTAGGATCACTTCCCCCCCACCCCCCTCTGCATGGTCAAATAAAGCTTTAGACAACTTCGTGAAGAATTGGTGTTGGTTAGTGTTTGGGGCGTAGATAGAGACCAGAGTGACTTTACGGCCATCTAATGTGGCGCTAATCAACAAGAACCTTCCCTCCTCATCTCGAACCACTCCCTGAGTTTTAAAGGAAATCCCTTTGTGCACCAAAATGGCAACCGCTTGCTTCTTCAGCCCTCTTGAGGCAAAGAATTTGGTGGGATAGAGCTTATCATTAAGACGGAATTCGTCGGCTGGTTGTAGATGGGTCTCTTGAAGAAACAAAAATGATGCATCCAAGGACTTCAGTCTGTGGAGGAGAGCTTTACGTTTCAGGGGGGAGTTCAGCCCTTGCACATTGAGCGAGATGAATTTGTAACTAGGGGTTGCCTTGATTTGGTCGCTTTGCCCTAGACTAACTCTCTTAGCCAAGTCTGAAATGGGATAATTTCTTAGATTGGGCATTGCTGTGCAACCTGACTGGAGACTGTGGTGAATCAAAATATAATGTCCCCCTACCAACTTCCGGGAGGGGGTGTACACAAAGAATTCAAAGAAAGGGGTATAATAAAAAGAGATAATATCAAATGAGCGAGCTACTTCTATCCAAAATTGCATAGTTCTTAGTCCCCAAGGTAATTTAAGCCAAGTACGGAAAATGTTGGGCGCCATCCATTCCGGCGCCCAAGTCAACTTATTTAACTGAATCTTCAAGCCCAATTTTGAGCTAAACCTGAGTACAAAGGGGGGGCAAGAGGGTGCCCTAGTTTTCTTTGCGTTACAGTTGAGGTGGGTCAGTCTCTTACCGCTGCTTCGTGTGGGCTTCAGGTGAGGCGTTCCTAGCTGCTCTTCAGACGCCGAGAGAAAGGTTTCTAGTGCTGTCCAGAATTCCCTTCCCCTCAACCAGATCACCTTCTCCAGGTCACCAAGGAGGCCAAATGGAAATCCCAATGGTAATCATTTTTCCTCAGTGATCATTTAGCCTCTAACCCTCGGGCTGTTCAAGTTGCTGCCCAGCTTTCTCCCTCCGATGAAGCTGGGGGAGTGGCCTCTTCTGGGGCTTTTGTTGTTTTCCCAGGCTCGGGCTCGCGGCTTGAGATCGCGGCAGACTGCGGCTGGCTGTTAGGCAGAAACCTGTGCAGTTCCCTTAGGGACCACTGCAAAAGGCTTAGGACTAAAGGTGTTGGCAGTAAACCCAATTGCTAGCAGTCTGTACCCCCTAGATTTACCTGCTAGCTGTGACTGAGCAGCCAGCCTTCTCCCAAAAAGAGTTAGACAGTATATAGAATATACAAGATAGGTACCAAGATACAGTAGCACAAGCAAACACTGACCAGAGCTTGGGTATCAAAGTATATAATTATTTATTTAAAAACACACTTATAAAAATACACTAATATGGCAAGCAAGTTCGAACACAGTCACTATCAATATATATACATCCCTGATTACTTATTGAACAAGTCTTAGTTAAAACACCACTTATTTGCAGACAGAGGTGAGCGCTTAACCTAAGATGGCACTCCAATAAGTTAATTAAAAAGAGTGGGAAAAAGGCAGAATTCGGAAAGCACACAACACCAACACTTTTAAAAGAACCACAGCAAGTCAGAAAAGGCAGAGTCTACGGAGGAGCAAGAAATTTCATAGGCCAGGCCCACTCTTGGAGAGAGCAAGGCAGAATGTGTCCAAGATCACACAGTTGAATGATACTTTAAAAAGTCTTTGCAAATAGTTCAAAAAGAGTTGGATCAGTTCAGAAAAAGTTAGTTAACAGGTTCCAGGTCGCCCCAGGATAGAGAGTCAAGGATTTACGGGACACCTTGAACAGTCTGTTGCAAGGGCGACCAGGCGGGACACAGTACCTGAAATGGTGAGAAAGCTCCAGCGGGGGTAGTTGTTCCTGACAGCGGTTGCAAGTGGGTGCTTTGTCCAGGGGAAGAGAAGATCCCGACGTGGAGGAAAGCTGGAGGTCGTTGCACTGCCAGGGAAGAAACCAGCCGCGGAGTTTCCCGGTTAAAAGGTACTACCCTTGTATTCGCGATAGTGGTGAAGCGCGGCTATCCGGCCGCCGGGGTGCTTGGCACGGGCGATTCGACCACGAGACAGTCCAGGAAGGCGAAAAGGAGGGCGAACTGGTTATCCCCACCAGTTCAAAGGAAGAAGACTCTCCGGGGTGAAGATCTTCTCTGTCGTCGGGAAGTGGTGAGTCGGTTCAGCAGGGCTGCACCGGTGGTGTCGTTGTTGCAGGTCAGCTCAGCTTCTCCCTCTTCGGATTCTTTGGTCCTGTGGCAACTTCTGAAGTTCCAGTCCCCAAAGCCCTGCTTTTATGCAGAAAACCCCCATTCATCAGTCCTAGCTGTCACTCAAACATGCTAAGTGGTGAGCCGGGCGGCTCACCACTTGGCCAATCACACAGGAGTGCGACTTGAGTTGCCGGGGCAACTCAGTCCAGGGTGCCTAAACCCCCCTCCCACACATCCTGTAGACCCAGACAGAGTGGCACCACTTTTGGAGGCTTCTGTGCAGAAGCCCGCCAGAAAGTGGAACAAAGGGCTCGCTTGGGTTAGAATTACAAAAGCGAACACAGATGCCATTTTGGCACCGAGTTCTGGCAAAAAATCCCAACCGGTGAATTAATATTAATTGAATAAACCGGCGGTATGTTTGAGGCTATTGTAAAAAGTGGCAGCCTCGAACAATGGGAAAATCCCATAGGAATATATAGGCGGTCGAATATAAACAGTAGTATCCACTGCCACCAGCCAAAACCCGATCAGGGGGGACTGGACAGTGCCCCCTCGAACAACAGACCCAGGGGCAATCGAATTGCCCCTACCAGTACGTCCACAATATGATGGTTTGTACTGGTTCTGTTCACAATTTGGGACTAGTAAAGCCAATGGTGACATTATATGCCCTGGGAGACTGTAGTCCGTCCCAGGGTACGGAGTCTATGTATGGGGGTCACTATGACACCCCTGTGTTACTGCACGGAGGGTGCTGTGTAACACACATCACAAAAACACATGAAGCCCTATGGAGTAAAAGACCCCATAGCCCATAAAACACATTACAAAGTCAAAGGATATCTCAAATCATGTCTAAGAGTGGGAGGAAGAGAGTCTCACTCTTAGCAGGAGAAAAAAATAAACCCCAAAAATCCAGCAAAGCTGCTGGGGGACTCACTAGGTTTGGGAAATTAGCCTATTCAGAGAATTCTCCCTAACACTGGCGCCGGGATTTCCGCCGCCTAGCTCTCTGCGGTGGGCGTAAGACAGGGTCATTATCGTGGGTTGGGGGGGTCCATCATCGGGTGTCTCGTCCATTAGACTTTTCGGATCTTCCTCCGATGAGATTATGTGGTGCTGGTTATGGAGTTCAAACATCAGCTTACATGGACACCCCCAGCGATAACGGATTTTCCGATCCCTCAACCATGCTGTCACCCTCTGCAATCGCTGTATGCGCGCCAACGTGTAGGGGGCCAGGTCTTGAAACGGTTGAATTTCTGTGCCCTGAAAGCGTATTGAGTCTGAGTCCCTGGCTGCGGCCATGATATCTTTCTTCTGGCGATAGAAGTGCACCCGGGTGAGCACATCTGGAGTTAGGTTTTTCTTCATCTGGGCTGAGGAGTACACACAATGCGTTCTGTCAAGCTTTGTCTTCGCTTGGTGGCAGTTCCAACAGGGCTCTAAACAATGTGTCTACATATTCAGCCAGGTCACGGTCAGGGATTTTCCAGGGGATTCCCCTAAGGCGCACGTTGTTTCTTCTTGACCTATTTTCTCGATCGGCCTGTTTTGCCCAAATGTCCTCAAGGTGCTCTTCGATGACCTTTACTCTTCCCTCTAGCGCTTCGGTGTCATGGGATTGCACACAAGTTAAATTCTCTAGGTCGCTTACCCTAGACTCCAGTCCCCCCAGGTGGGATGTGAGGTCTGCAAGTGTCTGAGCCAGGGAGTCCTTGGAGGTCCTGATCTCCTTTTTGATTTCCTGGGTGATGTCTTGTTTAAAAGACTTAAACATTTCCTCCAGATCCTCCCTGAATACAGCCATGTTAGCGGTCAGCTTCGGGGCTGGAGCTGGGTGAATTTCAGCCGTGGTGGTGTTTGTAAACAGCGGGTTCCCGGGCTGTGGTGTCAGATAAGCTTGAATGCTGTGTGTTCTTTTGTTTGCCGCGGTTTTGGACTTCTTCTGGTGGGATTGCCGGTGTCGCCTACCTGACTTCCCAGGGCAACCAGAAGCACCCGGGGGGGGGGGGGGAGACATGCGGGAGCTCGCAGTGTGTTTTCCTGTTTAGGTGAGAGGCTTCAATGATTTTATAGCGGACTCGTTCCCCGCCGCTGGGATCTCCCCCTCTGATTCCCTTCTTGGAGAGAAGGCTCCCCACAGTCACCGACCACAGCCTCCTCTCCGTACCTCAGGGCCCGCACTCGCCAAGGTTCTGTTTCTGTGTGGCCTTCTGGTCCTCTCTTCCACACTCCGGGCGTCTCCTCACTTCGTTGATGATGGCCTCCCACGGGGGGCTAAAAGGGCCCTCCCGGCTCCTCCGCAGGGGGTCGGGGGGAGCCCCCAGCACCCCCAACCTCAGCCCACCGCCACATGAGGCCCGGTGCCGTTGGGCGGCTGAGGCCAGCGGGGCGATGAGGACTCTCTCCTCCCCCCGATTCTCCAGCAATGTTGATCGGAGGTCCCTCCACCGCTAAGCCAACCGCCAGCAGAGTTTCGGGGCCGCGGGGACCACCACTCTCCTGGGCCGGCGAGGTTCAGGTCTTCCGTGGGCCTGCCGCTCTTCGTCCCACGGGGGGCAGGGGCTCCGTCCCAGGGCTCGCCTCTCCCCTCACTGCTCCAAGCGGACGCCCCAAGGGTGGGCACCGCGCAGCACCCAAGGTCGGAGGGGAAGTGGGGACGCGCCTCTCCCCCGGCGCTCCCACTGTGCTGAGGAGAGGGCCCGCACTCCTCCCGGCAGGCGGCCCGGCCGGTCCCGTCCCCGGTGCCGTTCCTCCTTCTCCCCACTGAGGGCTCCTCTGTTGCCAGCTCGCTCTCCCGTGAGCCTGCCTCGTGCTCCCTGGGGGCTCTTTATCTTCAGCCCGACCTTCTGCGCTGTTCCTCACAGCCACCGAGGTCAGCCAACGGGGTCCCGGCAGCAATGCTCGTCGCCATTTTGGTTTTCTTGCCGGCCGCTTCCACCGCCCAGAAAATGCTCTTTATGAGGGGCTTTAAGCCTGCAATCCTGTCGAAATTATTAACAGCTCTTCATCTTCGTTCCGACTGCAAAGTTGGGCGAAAATTCTGCAATTACACAGGGAAAATTGACTGACTTGGGCGCTCCGGAGAGGAGCTCAGGGGAAGCACGACCGCATGGCGTGCTGCCTAGCCACGCCCCCGTCCATTATTTTCTTAATAAGTATCTTGCATCACTGTAACCTGAACAATAAGGATAGCATCCGTACACATGGTTCCAGCATATGTGTTTTACTGTATTCTATACTTCTAAATTGGAGTTTAGTCATACCTGCTGTAAGTGCCTGTTTAGAGATCCTTTGATTTCTCTCTAGGAATGTCAATAATTTGAGGCATGTCTCGGTCTCCACCTTGCTAACGGAGCAAATCTGTAAAATTGATAATGTGTTCTAAATATCTGAGATCCCATTATCTTATAAGCTATAGCAGTAGTATCAAAGCAGTGAATATAGCTTGTCGTTAGTGATCATGCTTGGAGGTTTCTGGAATAGAGGTTGTTTCATTCGAGTTTAGCCTATACGAACAGTTGTATTATACTGGTCCCCATACCATTGTTATCCTGCATATTGGAGGATAATATTTCAAGGGGATATCTATGGTTCAGTAGTTTATATATAAAAAAGCATCAGTCATTAAAATGTTTCGGCATATAGATAAAAACCGGAATCCTACCTGAGGATACATCCGTAGTTATGTCACCCTTTCGCGGGTGTGTCTTGCAGTTCGGAGTCCCTCTCTGCATTTCTCTACCCCCTAGTAGAGGAATTACAGTAATGCTGTGTAACTGATAGTGAAACGGGAAAAGACCGTTATTGGAAATTTAGCCCTTCAAGCGTCGGTAAGAAGATCAATTTAGAGTCACCTCTTACCTTTCTCTAGGTTGAATACTGCTTGTGGTTGACAGTCAAGAGGAATAGTATTAACGGTGTCCAGGAGCAAGAAGAGCCCTCGCGGACGCCAGGGTTTAAGGTTGCTTGGTTAGCAACCCGTACCCAGGAAGAATTGCTAGGCGTAAAGGCAACATATCGAAGTCGACTACGTCACCACGTAGCTAGGCAGAGAACGTTGTAGTGTGTGACGATCGTCAAGACGTATGCATCGCGATATTTTGTCATGACGACTGTTAGTCATGTGTGAGCAGATTGAGATTAAGTTTGTGAACTAAGTCTTTGTGCAGGTTCCACAATATTTTGTGTCCCCTACGTATGGGTACATGGTCATATCATAACATCAAAAAAAGTATAACATCTGGAATCTAAACTGAGCTACAGAATGTCTTTTCTCTGAGTAGTGTCTAGCCACTGGTGAGTGTACGTTTTTCGTCCGGATGTTGCTTTTGTGTTCATTGCAACGTTCTTTCATTTTCCTCACTGTTTGTCCCACAGAGTAAATTCCGTACACCATGGTCCAGTTCCACTGAGTGTAGGCAAACTTTATCCTGGTACTGGAGTAGCTCCATGATGATGACTGGAAGTGGTGCTCCTGGGTCAAGGTGCTTGAGTCATGTGTACTCTTATCACCACACCTTTAAGCTCTCCCACCAAGGGCTGGTATTTAGCCTTCTCGAAATCTTTCCATGATACACCTTTCAATCCTCTGCCAGTCCTAAAAGATGTATTTTCTTTGGCTGCAGGATCGGTCCTCAAGGTCAGCAAGTTTCTGCTGCATCTTGGTACTGAATTATTTGGTAGTGTCAACATGACACGTATGGCATGCAGTGTCATTGACAGTAGATACCCTTTGTTCAACATGAGTTGCGCATTCACTTAGTTTGTCAATATCCTGCTGGATGAGTCCCACATTCTGTGCCAAAGCATCCATTTCAGTCGACAACTTCCTGTTGCCTTCCATTATGAGAAGTTTAATTTCAACAATATGAGGATTCTCCCAGGCACAGGTAGGAGTAGTTGCGCTCAGGCTACCATTGACACATGTGGCAATGGTGCAAGTCAACAAAGGAAGAAAATATTCGTAACAGTGTTTTTTTGCTTCAGAGCAGATTTGTGCGACTGCTTGTGTTGCCCTTTCATTGCTCCCTACTCTTACTCGCACTCCTCCAGCACCCTCAAAAACAGAAGGACTAGATACCTTGTTTCCCGTACAATACCTATTGAGCCAAACTCCCCCTATATCCCTCCAAGGTGATCTAAAAACACACATACCTGCAACCTCTCCCCCCAAACCCAGTGAAATCCCTCAACTTGCTAAAGATCCCCCAAAGCTTACAAGCCAAGCACTTCACCCGCCACATCAAGATATTGTCCCCTTACTCACCACACCTAATTGGAGCTCCAGCATCAAAACAGAGACTGACCACCTCCAATCCTCCCATTAACACCACAGACGCTCCCCCTTCAGACCTATGGAGTCCTTGCAACCTGCACGCCAAGTCACTTCCTACCCCACATACACCTTCAACACCCCAAGCCACATTACCAATCCACCTCACCAACCACCCTAGCCTTCCCCACAGAACCCCCTACACCACATATGCCATCTGCTTCTTCCCCCCCTCAGCCTTGAGCCAACTCCTTCCCACCACGGACAACCCTCCTCCACACCAAGCTCCCACCCAGCTCCTAATCCCCCCAGCTATCCAAGCCACTGCACCAATCGACCTCCTGACCTCTCCTTCTGCCACAGCCTTCCCCCACACATCCTCTAACTTCGCATTCACCATCTCCTTCATCCCCTACTGCCTTGAGCCAACCCCTGCCTCTGGGTACACCCCTCCTCCAAACCAAGCTCCCACCCAGCACCTAAAACCCAGCCTCAAACAAACAAATAAAAAGACGCCTGAAAGGCATTCTCATCAACGCCAGATCAGTCTAAAAGAATTGCCATAATATATATGATCTAATCTTGACAGAATGCCCCGACATCCTTTTCATCACTGAAACCGGTTTTCCCAAGATTTCCTGCCGATCACACATGAAGCCCTTCCCCTGGGCTACAAACTAATTGGCCAAAACAGGTCGAGCAGGCAAAGCGGCATTGACATCCTCCACAACGCTTCTTTCTCTGCCTTGCACATTGGCACCCGCCCCCAAACCCAGACTGTACATCTCTTTTGGTCGGTCAAATTCCTGCTCTACCCCCCTCCCCAAACTCACCCCTCTGCTGTACACAGCTTCTTGCTTATATATCGGCCCACGAGATACAACAGAAGCTTTGCGGAATCCCCAAGCAACTCCATCGCAGCCATCATGATCTCTCACCCCCACCTTACCGTATTAGGGGACTTCAACATTTGGCTTGATATGCCCCTTAACCTAATGACCAGATCACTACTGGACAACTTGGAAACTTTTCAACTAATGCAGGTAATCTTAGCCCCAACACACTCTGCATGTTACACCCTAGATTCAATCTAAGGATCCCCCAACCACCTCACCATATTACCACTGCGCCCACTCATATGTTCAGAGATTCCAGCCTCCTCTTGGTCCTATCCTCTGGGGACTTTTCCCTCCTCCCCGGCTCCCTGTATCAGCCCCCAGATCACTAACCCAATCCCGCCTATGCAAAGAAATCAGAGTGACTCCTGACCTGGCAAAGATACTACTTGCCTCACGGACCACCCTTTCTCTTTCTCAGGTCAGTCACTATCGCTGATTAATGGCTCTCTGAAGCACTCAACTTGGATCCTTCTCAAACAGAAAATGCCATAAACCCAGGTGGTTCATTTGAGGTGAATATAGACCACAGTGATTGGGTCTAAGTATCTAAAAATATTCCTATAAACTCACCCGTTGTATTATTCAGGGTAAGTTCATACGTATGTGGGCGCCATTTTGTTTATCTGTTTATATATCAGTGATAACGTCATGTGTGTAAATGTGTGATGTCATCAAGTGCCGGCCAACGTATGATTGCATTCTGTGAAGCTTGAGGGAGCCCCTTCCCATGAAGCCAGGGAGTTGAGGCCGCTGCCCGATAGTCCTCCTGGGGGTGGTACTCAGCGGGCGGACCTCATGGGCAGGGAAGCCCCTTATGGGATTAGTGACGACCTGAGGAGAACGCAGTATCCCCATGGCCCACCTTACATTAACCCACCTTCCTCACCAACCCCCTACAACACGATCCCTAAGTGTTCCTATCCGTTTCCTTTAAACCAGTAAGTTCGGTAGTACTGGGACGAGGAATAGAAGTGGGCTCCTCAAGGGACCTTTACCCTTTATGCACTGAGACAAGGAAGAGACCAACTGACTCACTGGGACTCCTCAACATGAGTACTGAGACGAGGAAGAAATGCAGAAGCATAAAGAGCCCCTTCATAGACCATATGAGTGGTCTAGTCTTAATAGACTTCCTATTGGCCTAGTCACAGTAGAAATAGAAGGACATTCAAATGGGGCTAGAGGCCCTCCCAGGAGGAAGCAGGAGATTCAAATCCCGTTCAAGGAAGAAATAATCAGCCAGGGGGGGGGGGAAGACGCCCATCTACAGAGGCATCCCTGGAAAGTTTGCTGTGGAAAGACTGGAGTGGGAGATGTGAGGCGGAACAGCCAGCATGTCGATAAGGCTGCAGAGAGGAAACCGCCTGGGCCATGCAGCCCAACAGTACGGAACCGCTGGGCAGCTGCCTCCAGTCCCTGGATTGATCGGAAGACGCAGGAGAGGGGAACAAAGCCTGCAGACATCGGAGAGAGACGGTAAGCGCCCAGAAAAGGGTGGGTATGCCGGACGGTTGTAGGGACACCCGAAAGGCAGAGAAACTACATAAAAGTGACCCAAAAGCGAGAAAGTAACCATAAGAAGTGTCCGGGACCCAACCTGGAGAATATCTGTCAGGATAGGGAACCAGGTATAAGTGCTAAGGAACAAGAAGAGCTACGAAGAGTCTGGGACCCGCACACAATAACAAACTTCCTACAGAATCATCATAGTCACAGCACCTTGCATGATAGTGAACCAGGTGGGCTATGAAGAGTATAAGACCGACCAGGTGAAGGGAGACATGCCCTTAGTCTTGATGAACATTATGAAAGGAACCAAGAGGAGGAAGTCATTCTCTTGGCATTGTGAAGGGCCTGATAAAGTCCAGAAGAAGAAAGGCACTTGTCCTGTGTAAGGAAGGCATGCTATCACAAGTAAGACAGACGCAGGTCGCCACAGTTTAAGGGTGTTTATTGAACTTCAAAAAGGGTTTGAAAAACGCATATCTACTCATAAATATAAAGATGGGAGCAAGTTACGACCATCAAATAATAACACAGTCCTAGTGGTGTCTTGTCAAAATAAAACGGTCAGTACTAATAAACCTATTGTTAGGGAGAATTCTCTTAAAAGGCTAATTTCCCAAACCTAGTGAGTCCCCCAGCAGCTTTGCTGGATTTTTGGGGTTTGTTTTTTTCTCCTGCTAAGAGTGAGACTCTTTTCCTCCCACTCTTAGGCATGATTTGAGGTATGTCTTTGACTCTTGGTGTGCTTATGGGCTATGTTTTTTTTTTACTCCATAGGGTATCATCTGTTTTTGTGTGTGTGTGTTACACAGCACCCTCAGTGCAGTAACACAGGTGTGTCATAGTGACCCCCAAACATAGACTCCATACACTGGGACTGACTACTGTCTCCCAGGGCATGTAAAGTCACCATTGACTTTACTAGTCCAAAATTGTCAACAGAACCAGTACAAACCATCATATTGTGGAAGTACTGGAAGGGGTTAATTTGATTGCCCCTGGGTCTGTTTCCAAGGGGGCACTGTCCAGTCCCCCCTTGTCGAGTTTCTGGCTGGTGGCAGTGGTTACCACGCAAAATATTCCACCAGAATATTTCCTATGGGATTTTCCCATTGATTTTAAACGCATCACTTTTTGGTGCAATGTTAAAGATACGCTGGTTTATTTATTTAATATTAAATCACCGGTTGGGTCTTTTTGCCAGAACTCTTTTCTAAAATGGCGTTCGTGTCCGTCTCTGTAACTCCAACCAAGGTCGGGCCCTTTGTTCAACTTTTTGGCGGGCTTCTCCACAGAAGCCCTCCAACTGGTGCCACTCTGTCTGGGTTCCACAGGATGTGTGGGTGGGGGAATTGGCACCCTGGACTGCGTTGCCTTAGCAACCCAAGTCACACTCTGTTCTGATTGGGCCATTGGTGAGCCGCGCGGCTCACCACTTAGCATGTTTGAGTGACAGCTATGCTGTTGAATGGGGGTTTTTCTGCATAAAAGCAGAGCTTTTGGGACTGGAACTTCAGAAGTTGCTACAGGACCTAAGAAATCCGAAGAGGGGAGAAGCTGAGCCATCTGCAACGACGACACCACCGAAGGAGCCCTGCTGCAACTACCTCACCACTTTCCCGACGACAAGAGAAGATCTTCTGCTGAAAGAGTCTTCTTCCTCTGAGCTGGTGGGATCAACCAGTTCACCATTTCGCCTTCCAGGATGTCTCTTGGTCAAATCGCCCGTGCCAAGCACGCCGGCCGCCGGATAGCCAATTTGCACCACTGTGACCACGAATACCAGGAACGCACCTTTTCACCGATGAACTCCGCCGCTGGTTTCTTCCCTGGGCAGTGCAACGACTCCAAGCTTCCTCCTCGATGAGATCCTCTCTTCCCCTGGTCGAAACCACAAACTGCACCCGCTGCCTGGAACAACTGCCACTGCTGGAGCTTCCTCAACTTTAAAGGTACTGTGTTCCACCGGGCCTCCATTTCTTCGGTTTTCCCAAGGTGACCCTTAAATCCTTGGCTTTCCAACTGGGTTGGTCCCCAGACCTTCTAACTTTATCTTTTGAACCACCCAATCTCTTTTGAACATTTCTACAAATACTTGAATGCATTTCGCAACTGTGTGATCTTGGGCACATTTCACCTTGCTCCATTTAAAGTGGGCCTGGCCTATGAACTTTGGCTCTACAGAAGACTCTGGCTTCACTAACTTGTTTGTGTCTCTTAAAAGTGTTGGGACTTGTTTTATCTTGATGACCTGCCTTTTTCGCTCCCTTTTATTTAATTATTGGAGTGCCATCTAAGTTACGCGCTCACCTCTGTTTTGACAAAAAGTGGTGTTTTGACTTAGATTTGTATAATAATTGCTAAGGGAGGTGTGTATACTTTTCTGATTGTGTTTTGAACGTGCTTTTATTAATAGTGCTATGGTATTTTCTAAAGTTTGTGTTAAATAAATAATTATATACTTTCGATACAAAGCTCTGATCAGTGTTTGCTTGTTCTACTGTGTTTTTGACCCTATTGTGTATCCTCTGTCTACTGCCTAACTCTTCTTGAGAGAAGTCTGACTGCTCACCCACAGCTACCAGATAAATCTGGGTGGTACAGGCTGCTACCAATTGGATTTACTGCTTACTCCTGTAGTCTTAATCTTCTTGCAGTGGGCCCCAAGGGAACTGCACAGGATTCTGCCTAACACCTATTGCCAATCCTTACCTCTAAATACAAATAATGTGGGAAACCGTGTTATGTAAAAGACAGAAGTGTCCAAGAAATGATATCTCGAGATATTCGACCGTTGGCCTCCCTTCCCCACATTTTCAGCACGGGACTAGGTGACACACTCGAGTTTAGCAGTGTCTCTGGCTTCTCTAGCACAAGGGTGCAGTTCAAACATTAGCATCAGGGCCTTCCATGCCCTAGTCTCTTTGCCTTCCAAAGTCTCTTTCGTAGGGCCTGATGCGACAAAGTTATTTTCCTCTCAGGATTTCACGCGCACTCAAATTCTCAGGTGATTCACTATTCACCTTGGATCCCCCTCAGCTTGACCCAGATCCTCTTTAACACAATGCTTGTAGGATTTTCATGTATCCAATTTCTCAGGTGATTCACGGTTCACCCCAGATTCCCCTCTGCCGGGCTCCGATCCGTTTCAACACTATGTTCAACCAGTCTCCGGGGTCGGACCATTTTTAATTTACTTTAACACAAACACCCTTTACCCAAAAGCTCTCAGCTGATCTCCTCGTTCTTTGTCAACTCAACCATCACGTTATGCAGGCACCCGTTGCCGTAGCAGATCCTCGAACCATCATCAGATCTAAAGCTTGTGGCGCCACACGCACAGGCCTGTGCAATTCTTTAACAGCATGGCGAATTCTGCGAAGAAAAGTGTTTTCAGGTCCTGTGAAAATTGCGGCCTGAAGAATATCTTCGAGGATCGGCACCTCCAGTCCATTTACTGTCTCCATCCCAACCACTATGCGGACGGATGTCCAATTTGCCAGTCATTTTCCTCGAAGACACGGAAAGACTGCCATTGGAGGTTGGTGGCGTGATCGAAGAGGGGAAGGCCTCTGAAGCAGCCTTAAGACTTAGTCATGCCGCTTCCGTGGCCGGCAGGCCCAAAGAGAACGCTCCCTCCAGTAGAAAGAGGTTGAGGTCCTTTGAGGATGCTTCCTTGGCGAAGAGCCAAAAGATTGTTAAAGCTCACGCTCCATCGCCTTCCTCGTCGATGGTCACTGCGGCTGCGGACACAGTTCTGTGAAAGGCCAGGCTCTGGCTCTGTCGACGGTTAGCCTACCGACAGGGGGCTGCCTCAGTCCGCGAGAAAGTTGCTGTCGCTAGCAGCCAAACCCAGGTCTTCGTCAAAGAGCAAGTCATCGAAGGACCCATCACCAGCTCCAACCTAGTCGACACAAGTTTCGTTGACTTCATCCACCAAGACTGTCACCCTGTTGATGGCAAACCGCTTCCAGGCCGGCCGAGAGCCCATTCCACCAGAGCGTTCAAAGCAACAACAGCGTTTTTCACTGGTGTTCCCCTTTTTTTCAATTTCTACAGGGATGCTACGTGGATGTCTACTCGCACCTTGTCAAGATTCTGCTTTGACAGGGATTGCAACCTGTTTGTTTGAGGTCAGTCTGTTCCAGAGGTAATTGTATTGCTTCTGTGAGGCTTGCCACCTCCTATGGTTGTGTATATGTACTGCTGTGTAATCGTATTTATGAGCATGTGAATCCATGCAAGACCCCATGCTGGAGAAGGAACAAGTAACTTTAGTTCTCCTGCATGGGTATTGCATGGATTGACATGCAAACCCTCCCTCATTCCCCTCTTTGGCTCTTCTTGGTTCATACTGCCAGTTTACTTGTGCTACCAAATCTGAAGATGGCCTCCAGGAGGAGATTAGGAGGAAGAGTGTCATTGGTTGGAGCCAGCCCTGCAGATAAGGAGTGTATCAGCTACTTTTACTTCCTAAAAATAGGCAAATGCTCCTAAAAAATCAAAATAGGGAGTAAAAATACTCCGAACAAAAAATAGGACACAAACATGTAAAACCTTGTGCTCCTGCTTTCACCCACACAGCTCAATGGATTTGTTTGGACGGTAGTAAACGTAGTACCACATGAAGAAACTGGTAATATTACTGCCTGTTTAAAGAAGTAAACCTGTATCTTTTAATGTGTATATGAATAATTAGGTGCAAAGAAACGTTAACAAAAATATTTCCATTTTCCAGTTCAAAACATTTGTATTCACATATAAAATACTCCCATTGGGAATTGGACTTAACATTTTTACTCCCAACTTTAATAATAGGGAGTCTGGCATGGATTCACATGCTCATGAATATTCCATGTCGTCAGGCTGGGAATCCTCAGTAAAGAAAAAATCAGTTTGAGTTTTGTTTCTGAACTGTCTTTTTCCTAATAACCAATCACTGGTCTCTGGGTCATACTGCCCCCAGCCAATTACTGCCCTCTACCTAAGCCCCTCCTCTGGCAACCATCCTCAGATTTTTACTGCACGTTCAAGTGTTGGGAGTCCTCGTGCTATAGCTCTCGAGCATTTACTGCGTTTTGCGATTTTTCAAAGAGTTTAATCTAATTTTTATCGGTCAATCGAGCCTCAAGCTCCACCGTTTCTACCTCCGATCAACGGGGACCCGTTTTGGAATTTTCTATGCCCCTCAGGGCAAAGTTTTCGTCGAGTTCCGGAATCCTCCAAGAAGCGGAAGATCTTGAGGCCTACCCCGTGGACATGGACCATGACAAAGGAAGCTCGACGCCCACTGTTCAGGAACTGCCCTGGATGCGTATTGCAGAATGTCTTCATGGAGGACGAGCATTCTAGATGCCTCTACTGCCTTCACGAAGACAAAACGCACGTGGTGAAGGACTGTGCATTTTGCAAGAACATGTCGGAGCGAACTGGCTGGAAGGGAGGAGCCCAGCGGTAGGTGAGAAGAAGAGGTCAGAGCGGTCTTCTAAGTCCTTTTAGGGTGCTCTGGTGACGGGGGCCCAACAAAAGGCAAATCACTGCGAGTCCGCGGGCACCGGGAGCGCCGAACGGTCGGGCTCCTCGGCTGCCAGGGAGGGCGCACTTTCACCGACACCATCAACCATGAGCCAACGCTCTGGCTCGGGGAAGAGGAAATCGGAGAACCCGGGTAAGCTTTCTGAGAGGTCCCAGTCGATCCTGACGGAGACAGCTGAGGGGAAGTGAGGCAGTGACCCTCCCCCCAAGGTGAAGGCCTCAAGCGCGCCTAAAGTCGTGAAGGCCTTGATTCACCCGGCTAAGGCCTCTATCGAGGGAGTCGTGGCAGCCCTGGCGAAGCCTGTGGAGGCTACCCCAGTGGAGGCAACCTCGGAGCCCAGAGTTTCCCGGCCAACGCAGAGGGAATCTGTAACGCTCACCTGATTCCCGTAGAGGCGCCGGTCTTGACTGGGCGTATACCGTATCTTCAAAGGTGATGTGTAACACACGGCTGGCTCTTTGGGCTGGACCTCTGTGCACTGTATGTCTGACTCGAAGGGTAAGATGTCTGCAGATAGAAAATATGGGATTAAGGAACTGGGTTATTGAATGTCTCTCTCTTCTTCCCTTTCTCTTCTCCTGTAGAACCCCAAAAGTTAACGCTCTCACCTTAGGTAAGTGAACGCCGTGCTCTCCATCTGCCTCGGGGCAGGGTGCTGTAACCAGTTTCTTCACTGGATAAGGGGAGCAGGCCTCTTGACTTCAGAGGACTGCTGTCCGTCGTTTACTGCACGAACGGTAAGTTTCGAGTAATTCTAATGTCTTTAAAGTCTTTAGTAATGATGTTTCTTGTTTTGCAGGGTTCCGGCGATGGCGGATGACGGGCTGAAGTGAGTTGAAGATGGAGCCCGTGTGATGAATAGAAGCGCCTGGAAGCACGTAAGTACGCGCTTGTTGCCTGCTTCACGATGCGCTCTAACTGTCTTTTTATTTTGCAGGTACAAGTTCGGAGCGGCTGCAGGGTGCCGGAATACCCACTGGGTTAGATGTGGAAAGGAGTAATGGCACGTGAGTATTAAAGTTCCCCAATGTCTTTAAACGCACCTTGTTTTGTCTTTCAGATGCGGGATGCAGCGCTGAAGGCCTCCGGAGCGTGCGAAGAGTTGGTAAGCTTTTGTCTTTCAGATGCCGGAATGCAGTGTGAAGACCTCCGGAGCGCACGAAGAGTAGGTAAGCCTTTGTCTTTCAGATGCCGGAATGCAGCGCGAGGCGTTGGTGACAGCCGATGGACCAGGTAAGTGAAGAGCTGTCACTGAAGACTGTAATGCTAACCTGTTCTTTCTTGTCTTTATAGGTGTTGCTGAAGACTGGATTCAGGATGGTAAGCCTTTTTCCTTAGGCCCAGGATCAGATGCAGAAGACACGATGAGCGTTCTGCTGCAGAGGATGCAGAATAACGCAAAGCAAGATTCATCCATCGGGTGTGGTTTAAATAGCCTCCTGTAGTGCTTAGTGGTCTCCTTCCACAGCCACGCCTAGGTAAGAAAAGAGTTCCTGCTTTCCAGAAGAGTTCCAGTGTTCTGAATCTAGGGAGTGGCTCCTGCCCCACCCAACAGGAAAAGTAGTTCCAAACAGAAGAGGATCAGAGGCTCAACTGGCAGGCAAGTAAGCAGCATGGTCTGCTGCAGGTAAGTCCACCAAAGCATTATGAGCCCGGCGCTTCCAGCGCTGGGACTGGGCATATTTATGATCCTGGTGCCACTGGCGCCAGGACTGGGTCCAAAAGGTCCCAATTGGGACTGGTTGGCACTCGGAACCTGGGTTATGGATCTGCTTCCAAGGGAGTTGGGAAAACCCTGACCTTTTGGAAGCAGAGATCATGACAGAATCCTCTTTTCAGCCCATCGATAAGACCCCAGTGAGAACCCCGGTGGAAAAAGAGGTGGGGGCACTGGCCATCACGGACAGGGATACAGCCTCTGAGGAGGAGGAGCTGGCTGGAGTCATGAAGATCCTGAACAAGAAGTTCCAAGTCCAGTTCCACGGGAGGGATCCTGACGAGGCGGACGAAGAGAGCGACGGTGGTGCCGACAAAGTTCCCGTGGAGGCGGAGGCTCCACTCCCGAAACGCTGCGCCCGTCGCAGCCAGTGCCCGGGCCACAGGACAACTCGGGAGCCATCTTGATGGGGATCCAGGCTTTATGTACGGAGATAAGGACGAGGTTGCCCTTACCACCAACGGACGATCCAGCGGAGCCTGGCCCGTCGGGGAGCCCTCCAAGCAAGCGGAGGAGAGTTCATCACCCCCCCGGCCCTTCCAGCCTTTGCGGCCCTCACAGCCTTCATCTCCTTCCTCAGATCCTAGGGATGACACGGGAAGAGAGGCGGCCACGGCGGGGACGGATGACGACGGTTGTGACGACAGGATGGGCCTTCCATCACCACCTCCTCGGGCCTCCCCGCCAGACGAAATTGGCTCCTTCCATGCCATGATCGCCAGGGCATCCGAGCTCTTCAAGCTCTGCCCCGAAGAACAGAAGAAGGAAGGCTTCCTCTACCAACGGTGTGAGGCCAAGAGGAAGACATTCCTCTCGGTCCCGTTACTTGACGACATCTGGGACGAGAGGCTGTCGCTCCTGAAGAACCCGTCCACGACTCCTGCCAAGAGAGACCTGTACGAGAAGAAGTACCTGGTCCCGGATTCCGCCCCTTTGTGCCTTAGGGTGCAGCCGACCACGGATTCGGTCGTCTCGGTGGCGGCCAAGAAGAAAGCGGCGGGGGCTACGGTTTGAACTTCAACCTCCCCGCCGGACGGTGAGGGGAAGAAACTGGACGCCATGGGACGACGGGTCATCTCGTCGCCAGCGACGACGATTAAAGCAGCCAACGCCCTATCGATTGTGGCCCGCTACGACAGAGAGCTTTGGTTTAAGATCTCTCCTCTGCTGGACTTCCTCCCTGACGACAAGAGGGCAGAGACCCTGGAGATCCTGCAGGAAGGCGAGGTGGCGTCGGACCACGCCATAACGGTGGCCACGGATATTGCTGCCACCGGTTTCCGCCAGTTGGGCAACAGTGTTTGTCTTCGACGGCGAGGTTGGCTCAAGGCAACCGATTTCTGCCAGGAAGTGCAAACTAGAGTTTTGTACATGCCCTTCGACGGGAACAACCTGTTTGGCAAGACAGTGGACGAGTCACTGCAGGCCATCAAGGCAGACACGGAGACGGCTCGGGCCTTGGGAGGTTTGCAGCAATGACGGCCGCCCTTTCGGAACTACGGAGGCAAGCAAGGTGCCTCCAAAGGATTTGGCGGCGGCGGCTCCTCGACAAACCGCCAGGCGGCCCGCTCCTCGTCGCAGGAGGCCTACAGAGGACACGGCAAGTCAGGAGGATCTCGTCGTCGCAAAAAGGAGGCCAAGGCGGCAAGGCCGCTGCCAATCGGGACTGAACCAGCCGTAGCGTCGGGCCCCCAACTGAGCATCCCGGTGGGAGGCCGGCTGCCGACGTTCGTCAGCGTGTGGGAGTCCATCTCCACCGACCGATGGGTGCTGGAGGCCCTGGCCCGCGGACATACTCTCGAGTTCCTAAAAAAGTGCCCTCGCATTCCAACCGTGGCCAGGAAGGAAAACCACGTCCCTCAACTGCTGCTGGAAGTAAGGGCGATGCTGAAGAAAGGAGCCATCGAGCTCGTCCCAAATATGCTCCGGGGCTCCAGAGTGTACTCATGATACTTCCTCGTAAGAAGACCGGCAGTTGGCGACCCATCCTGGACCTGCCTCGTTTAAACAAGTACATCAAGGCCCAGAAGTTCCGGATGGTCACCCTCCAGCACGTGCTGGGGCAGCTGGAGGAAGGCGACTTCCTATCGTCGCTGGACTTGGAGGATGCCTACTTTCACATCCCCATTCTAAAAGAACATCGAAAGTTTCTCAGATTCGTAGTCCAAGGGTGGGACTACCAGTTCAAGGCCCTTCCTTTCGGATTGAAGTCGGCGCCCAGGGTATTCACCAAGTGCCTAGCACCAGTGGCGGCGCGGCTGCACCTGCAGGGGATCGACGTCTACCCCTACCTGGACGATTGGCTCATCCGAGCAAAGACAAGAGAACTCGCCGTCGGGCACACTGCGAAGACCGTCCAACTGCTCACAGATCTGGGATTCTCCATATACTTCTCGAAATCCCACCTGGTTCCGTCACAGGTCGCACTGTTTCTGGGAGCCAATCTCGACACAGTAGCGTGATTGTCCTCTCCGTCGGAGGAAAGGACGAAGGCCGTCCTAGGCAAGGTGCAGCGGCATGCACGTGACCAGTGTGAGGTCCATCAAGTCGCTTCTCGGCATGATGTCCTCATGCATCTACCTAGTGCGCCTGTGTAGGCTGCGAATGCGTCCACTGCAAGAGTTCCTCGACGCCCATTGGATGCAAGCGGCGGGCAGCTTTGAAGACAGGATCTCGCTCAACGAGACCTTCCGCCAAGTGATCCGGTGGTGGGGCACCCGTGCGCATCTGGCGGCGGGTATGGACTTCCAGACCCCGGCACATCAGGAGGCTGTGACGACGGACGCCTCCCCGGAGGGATGGGGAGTGCACACCAGAGATCTCCACGCAAGAGGCCTTTGGCTCCCGGAGGAGAGGTTACTCCACATCAACGTACTGGAGCTCCGGGCCGTGTTCTGGTCCCTCAGGTCGTTCCTCCTGTCCCTCAAGGGCAAGGTGGTGAGGATCTTCACCGACAACACCACCACGATGTTCTACATCTGTAAGCAGGGAGGTACCAGATCCCAAGCCCTATCCAAGGAAGTGCAGGATCTGTGGCACTGGGCTGTCGCCCAGGGGATGTTTCTGGTGCCCTTCGACCTGGCAGGAATAAAGAACACCATCGCCGACTCACTCAGCAGGGAGCTGCGCTCTTTCCACTAGTGGAAACTGCGACAGGATCAAGTGGATCTGCTCTTCCAATGATGGGGCAATCCCCAGATCGACCTATTCGCGACGGTGATGAACACCAAGTGTCGGAGGTTCGCCAGCAGGTTTCCCCAGCCGGGGAGCATGGGCGATGCCTTCTCATTCCCCTGGGACGGCCTGTTCCTGTATCCGTTCCCACCGTTGCCGTTGCGACTCATCAATCAACTCAGACGGTCCCAGTGCAGGATGATCCTCGTCGCACCGGCGTGGCCGAGACGGATCTGGTTCCCGGACCTTCTGGACATGTCAGCGTCCCCCCCAGTCAAACTGCCGACGGACGTGGATCACCTCGCCAGAGAAGGAGGCGCCATCCTCCACCACGACCCGGGGTCGCTGAACTTGCAGGCATGGCTACTGCAGCGCTAGAGTTTGGAGGGTACGATATCCCGGCGGACTGCAAGGAGGTGCTTGCAAAGGCCAGGGTGTCCTCGGCTCTTAAGTGCTATGGACATAAGTGGAAGAGGTTCTCTGTCTGGTGCCGCGCACAGAAGATTAACCCTCTGCGGATTACGGCCCCCCAGGGGCTGCCGTACCTACTGTCGCTGGCCAAGGCGGGGCTAGCGCATGCCTCCATCAAGATACACCTAGCGGCGATCTCCCGATACCACCAGAATTCCGGGACGATCATCGCTGTGGTCCCATCGCCTGGTGAAGGGGTTTATGAAAGGACTGTTCCGATCATTCCCGCCAGTGAAGGCTCCAGCCCCGGCGTGGGAACTCAACCTGGTGCTGAGCAGGCTCATGGTGCTGTCATTCAAGCCTCTGCATTTGGCGCCGTTGAAGTTCCTGTCGTGGAAGACTGCGTTTCTTGTGGCCATCACTTCCGCACGACGAGTGGGAGAGATCCAGGCCCTCTCCTGTAAACCTCCATACCTGACTTTCCACGAGATGAGGGTGGTGCTGAGGACACACCCCTCCTTCATGCCCAAGGTGCCGTTGGAATTCCATCTCAATGAGCCCTTGGTGTTACTTGTTTTCTTCCCATCGCCTTCGTCGCCGGCTGAGAAGACTTTGCACTCGCTGGATGTAGCTAGAGCGCTGAAGTTCTACGTGGACCTCATAAAGAGCCTTTGGAAGACATCACAACTGTTTGCGGACTTTGGACCTGTGAAGGCTTCCATTTCCAGATGGCTCTCCGGCTGCATCATGCACTGTCATCGGTTGGCAAACCGACCGTTGCCCGGCTGTCCGAGAGCCCATTCGACCAGAGCTGCTACCACGGCGTTCTTGTCTGGCGTACCCCTGCTGGACATCTGCAGGGCTGCTACGTGGAGGTCGACGCACACCTTCATGAGATTCTACTGAGTCGACCTGGATTCCAGGGAGCAGTCCAGGGTCGGCCAGGCAGTGTTGCGCAACCTGTTCGCCTGAAGGTGGGCCTGGTGAGGAGGTAAGAGTTGCTTAATGTTGAGTTGATGAAATGCTTAATGTTGAACCTTGCCACCTCCCGTGGTTGTGCATGTGTGTACTGCTATGTATTCTTATATTCATGAGCATGTGAATCCATGCCAGACCCATGCTGGAGAACAACAGTTACTTGTTCCTTCTAAACCGTATCTGTAGCACTGGCTGGGGCAGTATGACACAAAATGACACAGATAGGCTATAGAGGAGACGTGCAGATTTGTATCTTTAAACTACTTTAAAATTACCAAGGATTCCCAGCCTGATGACCGGGAATAGTCATGAGCATGTGCATCCATGCAAGACCCATGCTGAAGAACGAGAGTTACAGGTATATAACGTGTTCCTTTCAAGAAAGGGGTTCCTTTTCCAACCGCCTTAGATTTCGTAGTCCAGGTTACAGTTTGGTTATACCTCGGGTGCAGGCTCCAGCTCGTGGTATACCAACCAGGGACAATTGTCAACATCCCAATCTTCATTTCCCAGACCATTTAGAAGAGGTCATAGACGAGGTAGAGGCCAAGCCACTTGTGCTTGGGCCTCTCCCACCAAGTAATGACTCCCTGCTTCAAGTCTCCTCCCATATCGCCCACGTATGAGAGGGAATCACGTCAAACAAGTGGATGTTGTCAACAGTAAAAAAGACACAGGTATTGCGTGGAATTCTAAGAACTACCGCACGATAATCCACCAAGACACAAGAAAATACCTTTTGAACACCAACAAATTCTACAAGCCGAAGTAGAAGCACTTCTAGAGAAGGGAGCCATAGAGCTTGTCCCACCATCAGAGGTATTTATTCTGTGTACTTCTCCGTTCCAAAGAAAGACAAAACTAAATGGCCAGTACTCTTGCTGAGACCAGCAAACACATATGTCAAACCTCCAAAGTTCAGGATGACAACATTACAGGAAGCCATTCCATTGCTCAAAAAGGGAGATTGCATGGCAACATTGGATATGAAAGATGCATACTTTCATATTTCAATGCTACCAGCACATCGAAAATATCTAAGGTTCAAAGTAGGGTTGGCGCATTACCAATTCAGGGTATTCCCTTTGGGATTGCACCAGCCAATCCCCTCCCACAAGTTTTCACAAAGGTACTGGCAGTAGTAGTGGCACACCTGTGCACAGAAAGTATCCCATTGTACCCTTATCTGGACGACTGGCTAATAACACGAGGGAGACTGCAAATATGTCAATAAAATAGTCGGAAAACAATAAATCTGCTTCAACTGGGCTTCTCCATCAACAAAAAGAAGTCAAGCGTAGTACCCTATCAAGAAAAACAGTTCCTGAGGGCTATAATTCAGACAAAAGACTCTTTACTCTTCCCCCTCCAACAAAAGGATCCAAAACATACTGAAGCAGTTTCCTTGTTATGCAATCAGTCGTCGGATAACAGTTGAGATGGATTTCTAAAATCTGATCTGGTGTACAGATTTCAGGAGACCACCCTAGTTATAGTGAACAGGTGAGCTTCGAGAGGTTAGCCAAACCCAATCAAGGTAAACATGGAGAGTGGTCAAGCATCAGTCTCAGGAGTGATTGAGAGAGTTTGTTCAGGGGCCCACAATAGGTCCACACAGTGAAATGCCCAATGCTTCTACTTGGGCATGTAAGTGCAAAAATACTCTATTTATGGTAGTCCAAAACATACAAAAAAAATGAAACAACCAGGTAAAACCACAAAACACGCAGTTATAAAACATATATACAGTCACCTTAGGTTTGTAGACATTCATACAATTCACTTAAACAACTACAAGTAGGTAATGTCATGAATCCAATGATGTCATCACTCCTTTCCCGGCGGTGACCTGTCACCATGTGGCCAGTGGACGGCAGCCACTACCTGATCCTGACCCTGGGGGTGGCTATATGAGGGAGGATCATATCGGGGAGTGATGAACTCATTGGAGGAGGCATGGTATTCTCCTTTTTCTTTTGAAGATACCCCGCCATTCCCCATGCCTTGATGGCATGTTGTCACACCTCTCCTCACCCGCCTAGGATGAATCCTGAAAACACCTTACCAAACTCGACATATAAGTCATCAACAACTAACTTGCCTTTCAGAATCACTGTGCTGGAAGACAGCTTACCTCGTGGCCATCACCTCTGCCAGAAGAGTGGGTGAGATCTAGGCGCTGTCCTGCAAACCACCTTAAATGACTTTCCACGAGATGAGTGTGGTGCTGCGGACGCACCACTCCTTCATGCCCAAGGTTCAGTCGGAATTTCACCTCAACGAGCCCTTGGTGTTGCCTCTGTTTTTTCTGACACCTTTGTTGCCGGCCGAAAGGACTTTCCACTCATTGGATGTGGCTCGAGCGCTGAAGTTTTATGTGGCCCGCACAAAGAGTTTCCGGAAGATTTCTCAGCTTTTTGTGAACTTTGGTCCTGTGAACCATGGGAAGGCTTTGTCCAAGGCTTCCATTTGCAGATGGCTCTCCGGCTGCATCATGCACTGTCATCGGTTGGCAAACCGACCGTTGCCCGGCCGTCCGAGAGCCCATTCGACCAGAGCTATCGCTGCTACCACGGCGTTCTTGTCTGGTATGCCCCTGCTGGATATTTGCACGGCTGCTACGTGGAGGTCGACGCACACCTTCTCGAGATTCTACTGCATCGGCCGGGATTCCAGGGAGGAGTCCAGGGTCGGCCAAGCAGTGCTGCGCAACCTGTTTGCTTAAGGTGAGCCTGGTGAGGAGGTAAGACATGCTTAATGTTGAGTTTTGATGTAATGCTTAATGTTGAGCCTTTGCCACCTCCCGTGGTTGTGCATGTGTGTACTGCTATGTATTCTTATATTCATGAGCATGTGTATCCATGCCAGACCCCATGCTGGAGAAGGAACAAGTTACTAACCTGTAACTGTTGTTCTCCAGCATGGGTCTGGCATGGATTCACATGCGAACCCTCCCTCCTACCCCTCTGCTGCTCTTCACTTGGTCATACTGCCACTTCACGTGCTACCAAATCTGAGGATGGCTGCCAGAGGCGGGGGTTAGGGAGAGGGCAGTCATTGGCTGGGGGCTGTATGACCCAGAGACCAGTGATTGGTTACTACTGAGAAAGACGGATAAGAAACGAAACTGATACTGATTTTTTCTTTACCGAGGATTCCTGGCCTGACGACGGGGAATATTCATGAGCATGTGAATCCATGCCAGACCCATGCTTGATAACAACAGTTACAGGTAAGTAACTTGTTCCTTACTGAATTGAAGAAATCAGTCCATCCATCATGAAGAAGGCCTGACACTAGAGATAGTGTCTAATGTAATTTGTAATGGCCGAAACATGTTGACAATCTGGAAAGACTGTAAAAGATTAAGAGTCTGTTAATCTAGCAAAATCGACCCCTGTATGAATGATCTTTTAATGATTGTGTGGGATATTTTATCCCCTTTCTTTCCTTTTATCCTTTGCCTATTTTTCTTTAATTTTTAATGAACTACTAATAAATTGAAAACTTTTGCATTAAACAAGATCTATGTTTGGTTCCAAGATTATGTGTAAGTACATTGTAAATAAGTACATTCATGCTAATATGCTAATTTTCTAATTATGTAAAAGCACTACCAACCCTACCTTCAACCGACAATGAGTCTGTGGCCAACGTGTGGGGGCCGGCTCTGTATTATACATCCTTTTCATCCTATTCCCGGAGAGTGATCACTTTGATACATAAATCCTTGAGGTTCAGAGTGCTGGATCAATACAAGGATCTGGATGGTAAATATATCCTGGTTTTGCGTGATTGGCTCAAAGACAAGTAACGTTTGTTAATATTTACAGACCTAATATGGTTGATCTCAAATTTTTCACAGCTGTTTTACTGAGATGTGGTCCGTATGCACACACAACCTCATTTGGCCCGAGGATTTGAATGTTACACTGGATGCACTCAGGAATAGATTGAGTAGTGCCCCTAGACCTTCCACACACACTGCTCGTATGGTCTCACACTGTATGAATGAATTGGGGCTGATGGATGCATGGCGTACACTGAATGCTGAAGGTAGAGAAAATGTGTTTTATTTATCGGTTCATGACATGCAATCTAGGATTGACTACGGTTTGGCTGGACCGGCACTGGTGCGAATGACTAAAGAAATCACCCCTGAACGCTCTCAGACCACTCTCCCATTCAATGGGCTATTTCGTTTGACTCCATGGTGATGGCACGTTCATGCTGGCATTTTAAATCTCTAGCGCTGAACTAGGTAGTTTTTCTTGCTGAGGTGTTTGATATTTTGTCCTCATTTTTCAAGCACAACGTAGACTCTATTTCCAGTGCAGCAGTGGTTTGGGAAGTTTTAAAGTGTTTTAGTGGGTGCTCTATGGGATAGGGATGTGGTGTGCTCAAGAGTAGCCAACAACAATTGGCTAATTTAGAGGTCAAACTGGAACACCAGGCTCTCCGGTACAGACGGAGATACTTACTGCTCTTAAGTCCACGTTGGACGAGTTCTGAGCCGCGGCTGACAGGGAGGTTACCTAAATGGTGGTGACTACATTAACCCGGTAATATGGGGAGCAGGGTAGGCCTGGATCCCTACTTAGCAGCAATGCTCAAGCGGGAGAGGGGCTCTTCTGACATTGCAGCAATAAGACCCCTTACAGGTCAGATTGTGACAGACCCCATGCAAATATAGGAGACCTTTCCAGATTACTATGTGAGATTGTATACAGTGAGGGGATGTGTGCCTGTAGATGTGCTGTCTTAATATTTAGTGGACTCCTTGATGCCCACGTTAGATTGTGGCAGTCTCTGTAGATGAGGTATTGGCGGCTATTACAAAGTTTCCTACCTCCAAAGCCCCCGGGCTCAGATGGCATCACTGCACTGACAGTGGACTAGCGATTGGTGGGTCGGGGGGCATGACTTGGGTGTCTCTTTATGCGAAGGATCCCGATATCAACCTGGCCCGCAAACAGACTTGCCATATGCGCCGCAGCTTTCTGCCTTGAGGATCACAATCTTGAAACCCTCCTGTGAAGAGAGCATTGCGCTGCATTGGGAGACACTGGAAATTTGCTGTAGGTATGACTTTTATCTGGAGGGGACTTTTGTTACAAGGGAACAATTCATTGAAAAGTTAGGAGCAGGCTTTGGATGTTTATTCCAACATGCTTGTGTTCAGGCTGCTTTTCAAACGTGGTCTCCTGTCTTCCCACTGGAGCCGACTACTCTCCTGTGGTTTCGGGTGAATGCAAGTGGTAGTCGCAGCATTGTTTTCTCGATATATTGCATAGGTCAGCAGGAAAAACCCAGCACAGCGCTGATTTGTAGAGAAAGGTGGGAGGAGGATGTGGATGGTGGGTTTAGCGTTAAACAATGGGACCAGCATTGCCGGATTACACACACTTGTGCTGTCGGCTTGGGATTTAAAATGATCCAATTTAAAACTTTACATCTGACATATCTCCCACCTTCTAGACATCAACAGTTTTATCCTGTTAAAGATGGGCGCTATCCCCGGTGCCAAGCTAATGCTGCAAACGTTATCCATATGATCTGGTCCTGTCCAGAGATTGTTCGGTTTCGGGATGGTGTGGTGACAAAGTTCACGTCCAGTTGGGCTATGATGTGCCTTGCAAGCTACTGTGCTTTTTTGGGTGGCTGCTGGGTTTACCCAAAGGCTATAGGAAATTACTCCCTCTTGTCATGATTTTGGCATCCTAATGAAATGGACCAGTTCTCAGTCGCCCACTTGTGCAGCATGGATGGTGGCAGTGACCTGATGCTCTTCTATGGAACAGGATTACTGTGCTATGGTAACTTTGGCTGCTAGACCCCGTGACATCTGGGCCCCTTTCCACACTTTTCTCCTTTCTCAGGCTGGAGATGAGCTATCCTGTTGAAAATGACTGGGTGGCACTGGAAAGTCCTCTTTCGCTAAGTACTTGAATTAATCGGAGAATCTCTCTCTTTTTGAATTTTGTGTTTGACAGAATGTACCAAACTGATGTTTGCCTAGTTTCACACTCTGGATTTTTATGTGTACAATTTTTAATTGTGGAACCCCAAATCGATAAATTAACCAGACCTGTTTGCCACAAATGAAAAGGCAAAATACCAAAGTTAAGCTTCCAGGTTCTTGCAGAAAAGGCCCAAGGTGAACGCACTGTGGATAAGTTGGTCAGGGATATTTGCATATGCACCAATACCATTCTTGAACAAATTAATCCACAAAATGCACCAGGAGCACTTAACAATGATTCTAGTTGCTCCATTTTGGGCACGTTACTAATATTCCCACCTTATCAAAATGTCCATTTGCCCACCAATGAAGCTTACTTGCGCTTACAACATTTCAGAATCAAGGGGTTAACCCTGCATCCGCACCCTTAGACGACCAATTAGCAGCTTAGCTCCTGATGTCATAGTTTGTTCACCTTAATTTTCCTAACAGAGGCATGGAATTATTAAAAGAAAACTAAATGAAAAAATAAACAATGCTACTTTAAAAAATTGAAAAGATTTGTAGTATGGTGTAAAAAGTCAAATGTAAACCCAATTGATAGCTCACCATCACATACAGTGCACTATCTACTTCACTGATTAGACTCGGCTCTAGTCTTGAATTAATTGAAAGTCCATTTAGCTACAGTACGAATCTGGACTATTTGTCCCAGAGGGGGGACCCACCTCAGAGGCTAGGGAGGTGAGCCCATTAAGCAAGGCCCTCCCTAGGGGTCTGGGCAAGCGGGACCTCACTGGGAGTGACTTCCCACTTGGGGACAAGGACTCCCATTCCGGTAAGGAACTCCCTATCCAGAACACGTTACATGCCTACATGGGAATCGGATAGACTCTTTGGCTTCAGGTAATACTGGATTTCGCCTGAACTCCACAGTCAGAGGAACAACACACCCCTTTTGCTTAGGATGACGGACATAAAACCTCAAGGAACTTTGGATCGGCGAGAGAGAATCCTTCGCAGAGGCGAGCCTCTGATAGGGAGATGTCCTGGAGGGGCAGAGCCACACTAGACTGCGCAGACAGCAGTAGCATGGAAATCGAGAGCGTCGCTAGCAAGATGCCAGAAGGCTGGCATCCTGACTGACCGAAAAACCAAGGTTGGGAGAGAGACTGAGATGGGAAAGTGACAGTCTCACCTACTGGAGTGACCATGTGGAGGAAGCCGTGGTGGGTCTGTGGTCCTTCAACTGAAGCCAAGACCAGACTGCAGTGGATTTCTCTGCACAAAAAGTGCAACAACTGCCCAGCTGGACGAAGTAAGGGAAGAGTCTTCACCCCACCCCCCCAAAGCGGTATCAGAAGTTGGGAAAGCTGTAAGGGTTACGTGAGCCTGAAAAACCTGAATGGGCAGACGCCCTAACTGAGGCTGTGATAAAGCAAGACTTCCATAGGGCCAAAGGGCTTTGAGGAACCCTGGGAAATCAAGACATTAGCATTCGAGGCTGGGAGAGCCGCAAGGGTTACGGGAGCCCGTAAAACCCGAACGGGCAGATGCCCCACCAAGACCCTGCTAAAGAAAGATTGTCAGAGGACTTTGGGGAAACACACAGAACTGGGAGGAGATAGAACCTGGAGGGTTCCAGTATTTAAAAGCAAGACAAGGACATTGCCAAGCACCAAGTGAGCAATGGTGGAGTTGCCTTTCCTGTGAAAAGGAACAAATTGAAGACTTGAAATTTGGCGTACAGAACCTGCAGAAAGGCTCAGGACTGTACTGTGAGTAATATTGATGAACTTGTGGAAAGAGATCCAAACTTGATAAACCTTTAAAAACCTCTTGGACGAGGGATCCAAGTGTTTGGGCCAGGCAGAAGCCAAGAAACGAGGCTACTGCGCCAGCCTCCTTTTTGTTATTTTTTTCATAAGTGGTAGAGCCAGTTAATTCTTAGGATTTGGACTAAGGATTATTTCATTTGGGACATTTGACAAGCACCCTTAGGTTTAATTTAAAAATCAGTGTTAGGCAGAAACCTGTGCAGTTCCCTTAGGGACCACTGCAAAAGATTTAAGACTACAGGTGTTGGCAGTAAACCCACTTGGTAGCAGTCTGCACCACCCAGATTTACCTGGTAGCTGTGGCTGAGCAGTCAGACTTCCCTCAAGAAGAGTTAGGCAGTATGTAAAGTGAACTCAATAGGCACTCAGATACAATAATACAAGCAAACACTGACCAGAGCTTTGGTATCAAAGTATATAATTATTTATTTAAAAACACACAGTTGAAACACTCCAGCACTCTTATTGTAAAATATTCTAAACACAGTTACTATTATGATATATACACCCCTTTTTCCCTATTAGATAAATCACAGTAAAACACCACTTATTTTCATACAGAGGTGAGCGCTTAACTAGATTGCACTCTAATAAGTTTGTGAGAAAGGGAGGGAAAAAGACAGAATATGGAAAGGTACACCACTCTAAGATTCAGGAACACTGTTAGCAAGGCAGAAGAGCAAAAGTCACTGGTGAGTCAAAGTCCAAAGACTGGACCCACTCTTAGAGAGAGCAGAGCACAAATGCGCCCACGATCACACAGTTACACTAGGCTTTAGAAAGTCTTGCAGAGGGTTCAAAAAGAGTTTAGAGAGGCTTTAGGAAAGTTTAGCCAGGGTGTCCCAGACTAACCCAGGTTCGAAAGCCGGGGGCTAAATCTACCCCGTACAGTCGGTGGCAAGGGAAGCCAGGCGGGACACAGTACCTTAAGTGGGAAGGATCCTCCAGCGGTGGCAGTTGTTCCTGGCAGTGGGTGCAAGTCGCGTCATCGTCCAGGGGAAGAGAAGATCTCGACCTGGAGGAAAGATGAAGGTCATTGCACTACCAGGGAAGAAACCAGCCGCAGAGTTTTCCGGTTAAAGGTGGTACCTTTGTTCGCGGTCGTTGTAAAACGTGGTATCCCGGTTGCCGGGGTGCTTGGCACAGGCAAGGCGGCCACGAGGTACGTCGGGAAAGCGAAAAGACGGTGAAACTGGTTATCCCCACCAGTCAAAGGAAGAAGACTCTCTGGCGGGAGATCTCCTCTGTCGTTGGGAAAAGTGGTGAGGCAGTCCAGCAGGGCTCCACCGGTGGTGGTGTCGTGGCAGGTCGGCTCAGCTTCGCCCTTGTCGGATTCTTAGGTCCTGTGGCGACTTCTGAAGTTCCAGTCCCCAAAGCCCTGCTTTTATACAGCAAACCCCCATTCACTCAGCCTAGCTGTCACTCAAACATGCTAAGTGGTGAGCCGGCCGGCTCACCACTTGGGCCAATCAGGATGGAGTGCGACTTGAGTTGCCAAGGCTACTCAGTCCAGGGTGCCTAAATTCCCCTCCACCCCTCCTAAGTACCCCAGACAGAGTGGCACCACTTTGGAGGGCTTCTGTGGAGAAGCCTGCCAAAAAGTGGAACAAAGGGCTCGACTTGGGTTGGAGTCACAGAAGAGAACACAAACGCCATTTTAGAATCAAGTTTTGGCAAAAAATACCAACCGGAGAATTAATATTAATTAAATAAACCGGCGGTATGTTCGAGGCTACCTTAAATAATTAAATAAAGATAGTAGCCTAAAACAATGGGAAATCCCATAGGAAAATATTTGCGGTTGAATATAAAAAGTAGTATCCACTGCCACCAGCCAAAACTCAATCAGGGGGGACAGAGACGTGCCCCCTCGACTAACAGATCCTGGGGCAATCGAATTGCCCCAGCCAGTACGTCCACAATATGATGGTTTGTACTGGTTCTGTTCAGAATTTAAGACTAGTAAAGTCAATGGTGACTTTACATGCCCTGGGAGGCAGTAGTCAGTCCCAGGGTATGGAGTCTATACTGGGGGGTCACTATGACACCCCTGTGTCACTGCACTGAGGGTGCTGTGTGTAACACACATCACAAAAACACATGAAGCCCTATGGAGTAAAAGACCCCATAGCCCATTAAACACATCTAGATCCAAAGAAACACACTCAAATCATGTCCAAGAGTGAGGGTAAAAGAGTCTCACTCTTGGCAGGAGAAAAAAATAAACCCCAGAAATCCAGCAAAGCTGCTGGGGGACTCACTAGGTTAGGAAATTCCGCCTAAACTGAGAATTCTCCCTAACAGTCAGGAAATCGCCCTCATAGCAGTAGGGCCAGATAGGCATTTTTATTATTATTTAAATAAAACGCTTAACATGCCAGTACTTAGTCCGACTGCTTCTTCTGGTTAGCCACAACTGTCTGCATGTACAGCATCGTAAAGCATGATTTCTTGGTGGAAAATTCTAGCCGTTAAAGGGGGTCAAAATAATTTTTCCTCCTATTGCAAACCCACCCACCCCTGGTTGGGATTTTAATATTGTCTTAAATAAGCTCATGGGCCCTCCTTTTGAGCTTATGCATAGAGCATGCCTTACAAAGCCGCTATCCTTACAGCCATCACTTCTATTGGAAGAGTAAGTGACCTTCAGGCATTGTCTGTAACAGAACCTTTTGTCATAATACATAAAACAAGTTGGTTTTAGGAACGTACCCACATTTCTCACCAAAGTTCATGTCAATCAATCCATTGAACATTTTTTCAAGATCCTCAAAACACTGGAGAGAAAGCACGCCATTCACTAGATGTTCTTAGAGCACTCATGTGCTACCACTACAAAACTAAGCCAATCAGAAACACAGACCAGCTCTTTGTTTCCCTTGCAGCCCAAAGAGATGAGGATCCTGTCTCGAAGGCTACCATTTGTAGGATGCATACAGCTGTGCTAAAAGTTATCCAACAAGGAGCTACCATTTGCACCTAACGCACACTCCACACGTAGTTCAGGCCACAGAGGTATCCTTCCTTTCCTCTCCTTCCCCCAGAAGCTCACTGTCTCCAGAGCTCTGGTTCTCTTTAGGCTGGACTATTGCAACATCCTCTTTCTAAATGCCTGCTTCTACTCTCCGCCCTCTGCACCTCATCCAGAACAGGACTGCGAGACTTGTCCTTGGCCTCAAGCCCAGGTATCGTATCTCTCCAGGACTGAAATCTCTGCGCTGGCTCCCAGTGGCTTTGAGGATTAACTTCAAAAACCTCTGAATTGTCCACAAGGCCTTCTGTGGCCTTGGGCCTCAATACCTTAAACTCTCTCTAACTGAATATCTTCCTTCTCGAGCTCTTCGCTCATCCGCCTCCAACTCCCTCAGGGTCAGTCGCTTCTCCAAGCAACGAGTTGGTGGTAGATCTTTCTCTGGCTGGGGCCTCCCTCTGGAACAGCCTCCCTGAAACGTGAGGAGAACCATCTCCGGTTCTGGAAGCACCTCAAAACCTTCCTCGTTGCTTCTGCTTTCTCTCCTCCTCTCCCCTGCTGAACTCCTGGCTGAAACTGCACTGGTTACCTGGCCACCCTCTGATCTCGGGCCCAGGTCCCCTCCCCCGCCATTTGCACACCTACACTGCCTCCCTGGCAACCCCTGCACTTGGGGACTGTTTTCTGTATCCCTACAATCCCCCACCAGCAGTTGACACTTGATGTCTGAACTTACCCTTTGCACTTGCCACCAGCTGGCCGTACTCTTATTATTTTATTTATTCTATTTACCCCATGTAACGCACTGTCCCCCACACCCCCACCTCGCACTGTTCCCCTTCCAGATTCCCCTGCACCTGTGCGATTTGAATGACACCTGGCCTAGTAGGATCGTTATCTCTGTCTTCCCTATGTTTCTCTTCCCTTGCTGCGTCGCCCCTTGAAACACTTGTGTATAGGCGTGTTATATATGCCACATCATATCATAGCAAATGTACCTCTGGAGGCTATCTGTAGGGCAGCTAAATGCAGTTCAGTGCACACTTTCACTCAACATTACTGTGTTGACACACAAGCAAGGAATGACTATGGTGGGACGGGCAGTGTTAAAATATTTATTTGCCTCTGTTCCTTCTATCAACCCACCATCTTCATCTAGTACTGCTCGCTAGTCTACGCGAAGCATGTAATTGTAAGCAGATCCACAAGCCTCTGAAGCCAAACATTTCATATGTGTAATGGTCTTTCAATGGATTGCATTCTCCCACAGATTCCTCATCTTGATAATTATCCAGCGTCGGATGCTCTGTTTTCTTTTTTTGACAGGGGGCGGAGTGGCGCTCTATGTCGACGACTCTCTCGTATACGACCGCGCCACTCCACAATGAACTTGACATCGATCGCCGTATTAAAGGAATGCACTACAACTCCTTACCTCAGTTCCTTCTCTCCCTACACTCTAGTCGGAACACAGTGGTGATTCGATTCAAACTTACATCATTATGTCAGGGCCTAAATCATTCAGGTTCAAACACTGCAAGGACTGCAACTCTAAAACATAACTCGCGTACCTGCACACTATCTGTATGTGGTGTCTTGGTGTCGGCCAGGATATGGAGCAATGTGGATTTTGCCTGGCAATGAACCCGAACGCAGTGAAGGAACGCTCCTCAAAACTGGCACTCGGCATACCGCTATTAAAATCTCCACAAAGTCGCTGCCAAAGTCCTCTGAGCACAATGCCGACTGACCTACTCCCCAGAAGCATCGGAAAGGACGTTGCCACAAGAATCTCAAAAAGCAGTTGCACTCCAGTAGCGAATCTCACCACTCCTCATCGACACACAAAAAGAAGCGCAGATGCGATTCCGATTCGTCGAACGACGGGGGTAAGTCACACCCAGCTATGAGTGTCTCTAGGGAGGAATGGGAGGACTTCAGGAATCAAATGTTGAAAGTCTTTGAAAAGGCCTCGGATGGTACGGCTTCGGCATCAGCAGCGCCAGTGGATTTGGCTCCAACGCACCAGTCCGTCCGCAAACAACGGTGGCTAAGGGAGGTTGGACGCCCTTGGGCGAGGCCCCAAGGGAGAAGCCTATTCCTGCGCTGATACCATTGCCAGCCCCCTCAGGCCAAGAAGCACCTTGTCCGGTGGAATTTTCAAACCAGACACTAGGACCAAGTTATTTGACTCGATGCAGTCGATTTTTGGGGAGGACGGTGACCCGATAGCTTTCGGGTTCAAGCCGATGGGGGGGGTGCAGCCTTGGATTTGTTTCCAGACTTTATGGCAGACCATGTGGAGTTACTGCAACTGGCGGAGGGTCTCCGCGATGCCAGTGGATTGGATATATCCTCTGATGTTGAATTCATGCAGCTAAACCCCTATGCGCCCCCAAACACCAAATACTGTATGGCGGTCAAGAAGGTCATTGTGACCTTATGGCTCGGCGCGCCAACTAAACCGGTGTCACAGTATGACCTTAACGACATTGACCGTGAGCCGCAGACTAAGTAGGCTTTACCGTTCAAAGCTGTGATTACAGACCCAGTCATGGCCTTGTGGCATCGCCCGTGCTTGACACCGGTGGTCTACACAGAGCTCACAAAGTATAAACCGTCAAGAGGCGACCTTCCGTTCTTGCCGGCTCACCTGAGCCCCAAAGGGTTGGTGGTGCAGGCCGCAGCGCTTAAGGCCATCACCTCACCAAGAGGGTTTAGAAGAAGTAGAATGGTTGATACTGAGAGATGAAACAGTGAGACGAAACAGATGGTTCATTATTGAGTTACTGTACATTATTCTGCATAACTATTATTTTAGGTACGATAATAAATATTACGCACAAATCTCAGGGACAGCTATGGGTTCAGCCATGGCTCCAGCCTACGCAAATATTTTCATGTACTACTTTCAGAAGAAATACATTTTGGAGAATGAACAATGGTCTAGATATCTCATGACTTGGAGGAGATATATAGATGACATTTTTGGGATATATTATGGATCTAGAACGCAACGTTTGTTATTCCATTAATATCTCAATGAAATACATTCCTGCATTACATGTACCCTTGAGATTGGAGAACCATATCTCCACTTTCTTGATGTGGAACTAAGGATTCTTAAGACAGGGGTTCAAACTAATGTGGCTCATAAACCCTTGGACATAAACAATGTTTTACATTATGTGATTTTTCACCCCAGACAAATGATGCAAAGTTTACCTTATAGTACATTTTTACAGTTCAAGAGAATAGCTTCCAATTCCCGATCACTTGAGAAAGAATACACTGACCAGAAAGCCACATTTGTTAAGAGAGTTTAATCATTGGAGGTAGTTGACAAAGCTATACAGAAGACTAAAGTACTAGACAGGAAAATACTACTTCACCTTGTTCCCAAAGGCACAGGTATTCCACTTCTCTACATTTCTGAATTCTCGAGAAAAAGTTTGCACCTGCGTAGAATCATTTGTAGTAATTGTAAACACTTACATCATGATCCGCCACTCCAAAAATTATTTCCCAAACTGCCAATGATGGCCTATGGGGGAGGTCAGAATCTTAGAGACAGACTAGTGAGAGCTAAAATAAAATCGTCCAGACATGCAAAGGACGCTCCTGAAATGCAAAAAGGGTACATACCCGTGTCTGCATTGCAGTAACTGCAACAATGTTATTAAAGGTAATACAATCCAACATCCTCACACAGGTCAGAAAATTGCTCTGAAAGAGTTTGCCACATTCAGCAGCACAGGAGGGATCTATGCTATAAAATGTCCATGTGGACTCTTATGTTGGACAATCTAGCAGGACAGCAAGAGAAAGATGGCTTGAGCACAAATCCAACATTCGCACACAGAACTTGAAGTCACCAGAAGCGAGACATTTCAAGGAGAATAGACACAATCTGGCACAAATTAGATTTATGATCCTAGAAGTAGTTAGAATATCATCCAGAGGTGGCAACAACATTAAAAAACATATGCAGAGATGGATGCACTTGATCCACTTGTTGGATACTGTGCATCCTAGAATGAGGGATTTAATTTACACTGTTTTGTATGATGTAAATCGGTTTATTAGTTGACTCTCTCTTAACCAGAAAAATGTATCTGGATTTTACCTTCATGCTTTTACTTATAAAGTATAATTAGACTTGGGACTTGGGTCTAATGATATGGCTTCTTCTGATCGGAATAATGGCTTGGCTTAGTCTCTGGGTTCTTAATGTTTTGCCCCTTATGTAGATTTCCTTCTCTAACCACCTCTTCTTGGTTTGCGAGACTTGCAGGTTCTTTGGAATGCACTACTTTGAATGATCAAATTTGTGAGAATTGTTATGTCTATATTTTGTACATAGTAACGTTTGACTGTTATAGGAACATTTTCTGATTTATATAATTTACCTGTATGAATTTCACTACCTAGGTACTTGTACACCCTCTTGATTGCTTGATATGGTCTGAACAATAATTGATAGCCCCTATTTCTCATATCATACACAATTCTTGTGGTGTCTAGTTTTTCCCTTTACCGGGACTGTCGGTCCACCACTGACTTTTTTCATGGTATTTGTCTTTTGTTTCGTATTCTTGGCGGTCTTCTGTATTTTTGTCCATAATTGCTTGATTTTATTTTTCTCAAAGGACCTTTTTCTGCATAATACACTACACGTTCGTGTTTTTACACCCCTTCTATTTTCATTGCCCTGTCACTGTTCTCCTCCTATCTAGTCCTCTTTCTCCCTTAACCACTGGTTTTTATGACTACAGAGTCTTCTTCCTCGATCTGTCCTACTTTGCTTTTACCTACCTGTTTCTATGGTTACTTCTACGACAACAGTCCCGCTCGCATCTTCTGCTATGGCACTCTTCGCGAAACACAGTGAACATTCTACAGGATAGATATAGTGTTTGTGTTTAGACATTAGAATTTTCTTTCTTTGATCGCGTTACATGAACGGATATGTCATTCGAGCATTACTGACGGTTTACCTGGAGTCTGCAACGATTTATATCTGAAACGATCTTAGACTCAGGCAGGAGTCTTTCTGTCACTTAGGTCTGGCCTATTCTCTGTTACTGGATGGATTAGTGTTAATTATCCCAGAGGTACTTTCTAGGATATTCTTCCGCTATTCACCTATAGACACGTTGGATTAATTTGTTAAGGCTCTGTTATTTCCTTCTCTTCTCCAGTAGACCTCATGGGCTGCCACCCACGATCTTCTTGTGACTGAGTGGTTGCCTGCCTGCTTGCTTTACTTGTGACTGAGTGGTTGCTCATGAATTTTTGAGGTATTCTTTTGGTTCTTAAAATCCTGACTCCCTGTCTCTTCTGGCATGTGCAACACAGTGATCTTATTTAAACGTACTGTATCTATGTATTTGGGATTTGCATATTTAGGCTATAGACGCTCTTTCTTTAGATATACCTGACATGTTTTCATGCTGTCTATTCTGTTTAGCCTACTAAAGTCTTTGCATGTTTTACTCTTTTGGGTCAGGGGACACTGCACATATTCTTGAGATTATATCATCATCATCATCATCATCATATTTGATTATTTAATTTGAACTCTTGGCAATTATTTGCTTATGGTCAGTATGTATATTGATCATTTACCATTTTATGTTTCCTTATCTAGAGTTATACATTATAAACACATGTCTATATATGATATCCTCGAATGCAGTGACAGTGTTAGTATATCTTATTGTGTTGTAGATATTTGATTTGCACCTGATGAAGGGAGTGTTTTCCCGAAACACGTTGTGCAGCTTTAATTCGAATATAAAACAAGACTTGAAAATTCAACCTTTTCACTACCATCATTGCTTACATTTATTCTAAGAATCTCATTGCGCAATTTGTGTTAGAATGTATGAACATACATGTATTTGAATTACTTTTGGCTGATCTTTTCAGAAAAAAGGTGTGCAGGGGCCAGGAGTGCCTGATATTTCTGACACCATCTGTTCCTCTATTGACACTGGTGTCACCAATCCCCATGGAAGGAGATCATTTAGTGTCCCTTTACCTCAATGATTCATATTGGGGAACACTTATTTCTCTACCTTTTGGTGTACCATCCACACTGTAGGTCTTTGCAAAGGTCCTGGTGGTGGCTGGGGAGGCTCAGCTGATGCAGTGCGTGTGTGTCTTCCTTAATCTAGATGGCTGATCAAAGCTAACTCGTCTGATTTGTTTGCTTTTCATCTGCTTTTTATTCAGAAGCTTGGAGTTTTCACTGATGTTCAGAAAGTTCAACTGTATCCCACAAACCGTATACAATTTACTGGAATAATCCTTCGCTATTGTATTTGTTTTTGCCAGATTTTCAGATTCTTGCTTCAGAGTTCCTCTGCTTCCTAGCCTTGTGCATTTTTCTAGTACCAGATTCAAGGTTGTCGTTACAATGTGCCGTATGGCTTCAAGGGTTTCAATTCTTTAGAGAATTGAGAGCACATTTGTGTTCCTGCAGCATGCATCGCAATATTCTCCGGTTTTCTGCGCTACCTACACTTCTCTGTGGGGTAACCATTTCGTTTGCCTTGACTGCAACTGACCTAAACGTTTTTTAGGTCATGGAGCCCTCTTTCAGGCCTTTCAGCCAGCGACCATGTGGAAGCCCAAGAGAGAAAATGCCACAAGAGCCTTATGGCGTTGAGCTGTCAAGCTGTTCATGGCAATGTTCATTCTGACAATCAAGGGTCAGAATCTATTTTAACCTACCTGCAGTCTCATTTTTGAAGTTATTTTTCTATTTTATACTGTGGTACATATTAAATCTGTGTTTTTGGACCCATGTGGCAGCTTGGATCGCGTTGGTTTGCCGACAGGAGTCTTCAAGTTAATTTTTATTCAAATAATTAAAATGAAAAAACGAATTGAAATATATAAGGGTTTGGCAAGCGGTTAAAAGGGGTGGGTGATGGGTTTGGTTCAGGAAAAAAGCATACAGAATGGGGGGAGGGCTTAAGGGGTGAACCCCCAAAATAACAAAATTAAATTCAAGTTAGTTTTTTCATTGTATTTTCTTCGGTAAAAATTACATTTTTCTTTTATTTTGGGCCCGACCTCGATAAATGCTTCCTGAAGATGAGCATAGTCTTCACCTACATGCACTCCAACCCATCTCCTAGCCTCCATACAAATGGGTCACTGCATCTTTTCGGGTACTTGGTTTGGAGCATGATGCAGAGCAATAGGTTGAAAAAGTGGCCCCTTTCTCTTGTCTGCTCCCGTATTCAACCAACCAGACCTTTACTCCATGCAGATAGTGGAGAGCATCAGGAGCACCGGTGCAGATTTGATGATTTTTGTTTTCACTTCTTTTTTTTTTTTTTTAGCTTGTCCTCCCCAGGTGGTGGTGGGCATTGGAAGATTCTTCATTTTACATAGCTTCCCAGCACCATCTATGATTCTGGAAGAAATGCCATACTCTGCACATATAGAGTGTTAGGGAGAATTCTCTCTTTTAGGCTGAATTTCCTAACCCAGTGAGTCCCCCAGCAGCTTTGCTGGATTTCTGGAGTTTGTTTTTTCCTCCTGCCAAGAGTGAAACTCTTTTCCTCCCCCTCTTGGACATGATTTATGGTGTTCGTTTGACTGTTAATATGTTTTATGGGCTCCTTAACTCCATAGGGTCTCATGTGTTTTTACTATGTGTTACACAGCACCCTCCGTTCAGTGACACAGGGGTGTCATAGTGACACCCCACCATCGACTCCATACCCTGGGACTGACTACTGTCTCCCAGGGCATGTAAAGTCACCATTGGCTTTACTAGTCCCAAATTATTAACAGAAACCGGTACAAACAATCATATTGTGCACGTACTGGTCGGGGCAATTCGATTGTCCCGGGGTCTGTTAGTCGAGGGGGCACGTCTCCGTCCCCCCTGATCGAGTTTTGGCTGGTGGCAGTGGATACTACTTTTTATATTCGACCGCAAGTATATCCCTATGGGATTTTCCCATTGTTCGAGGCTACCAACTTGAATTATTTAATTCTCGTAGCCTCGAACATACCTCCGGTTTATTTAATTAATATTAATTCGACGGCTGGTATTTTTTGCCAGGACTCGATTCTAAAATGGCATTTGTGTTCTCTTCTGTGACTCCAACCCAAGTCAAGCCCTTTGTTCCACTTTTTGGCGGGCTTCTCCACAGAAGCCTCCAAAAGTGGTGCCACTCTGTCTGGGTACCACAGGGGGTGTCGGAGGGGGTTTAGGCACCCTGGACTGAGTTACCTTGGTAACTCAAGTCGCACGCTTGTGTGATTGGCCCAAGTGGTGAGCCGGCCGGCTCACCACTTAGCATGTTTGGGTGACAGCTAGGCTGAGTGAATGGGGGTGTGCTGCATAAAAGCAGGGCTTTGGGGACTGGAACTTCAGAAGTCGCCACAGGACCTGAGAATCCGACGAGGGAGAAGCTGAGCTGACCTACCACGACGACACCACCGGTGGAGCCCTGCGGAACCGACTCACCACTTCCCGACGACAGAGAAGATCTCCCGGCTGGAGAGGCTTCTTCCCCTGACTGGTGGGCACAACCAGTTTACCTTCTTCTCTTCGCACCCCAGACCAGCTTGTGGTCGAATTGCCCGTGCCAAGCACCCCGGCAATCGGATAGCCACTTACCACTGGACCGCGAACTAAAGGACTGCTCATTTTACCTGAGAAACTCCGCGGCTGGTTTCTTCCCTGGCAGTGCAATGGACTCCTGTCTTCCTCCCCGACGAGATCCTCTCTTCCCCCCGGACGAAGCACCGACTTGCATCCGCTGCCAGGAACAACTGCCCCCGCTGGAGTATTCTCACCACTTTAAGGTACCGTGTCCGCCAGGCCTCCCTTTCTAAAGATTGCTACAAGGTAATAATAACCCCTTAACCTTCTGGACTGTGCTGGCCACTTTGACCTTCTAACTGGTCCCTATCTTTGGTCCAACTCCTTTTTGAACCTTTACAAGACTCTTGTGCACTGGAACCGTGTGGCTTTGGACACATTTCGTTTTGATCCTCTTAAAGTGGATCCGGCCTACTGACTCTAAACTCACGGTGTTACTTTGCCTTCCTCTCTTGATTGTGTTCTTGCAAAAGTGTTGGGATCTGTTTCAATTTATTCTCTGCTTTTCTCTCCCTTTTAAAACGAATTATTAGAGTGCCATCTACGTTAAGCGCTCACTGCTGTCTGAAAATAAGTGGGGCTTTACTTAAGACTTGCCTAATATTCTTCTAAGGGAGTGTATATCCTTTAGTGACCGTGTTTTTGAATTGCTTACTATTAGTGCCTGTGTGTTTTTCTAGATGTGGTTTTAAATAAATAATTATATCTCTTTTACACCAAGCCCTGGTCAGTGTTTACTTGTTCTACTGTGTTCTTTTGACCTATTGTGAATACTCTGTATACTGCCTAACTCTTCTTGAGGGACGTCTGCCTGCTCAGCCACAGCTACCAAGTGAATCTGTGTGGTACAGACTGCTACCAAGTGGGTTTACTGCCAAACACCTGTAGTCTTAAATCTTTTGCAGTGGTCCCAGAGGGAACTGCACAGGTTTCTGCCTAACATAGAGCATGCAGAGCCCTGTGACTTCAGTTATGTTTTTAAGTGCACCCAGCATACTTTTATTTTCAAATAAACATCACCGCTTTTATTTTCGTATTATTTTCGTCTTAAAGCACTGTAAGGACTGCAGCGCCAAAAACCCTATTAGACCCACATATTGGGGATCTGAACACAACAATGAAGACTGTGGTTTCTGTGAGGCCAGAAACTGAAAGTGTTTTGTGACAGGGTGGCAACTCTTGACCCCCTTTCGTAAGGTAGGGTGTTCCATGCCTTGGCGGCCCAGTGTGTAAATGCTTGTTTTTGTGTGCATGTGAGTTTTCAGAGTGTAATGTGTTGAAGGTATGGCTGGCTTGTCTGGTGTTTGTGGTTAAATGTGTTTGTGTTTGTCATGAAGGTAAGAGGAGTTTTGTGGTGGATGACTTTGAATACATAGGCAATTCTGAGTTATGGAGAGCCACTGGAGTTTAGCAAGGGCGGCGGTGATGTGTGAATGTGTGGGTAGTGTGAGGGGTCAGAAATGGGAGGCAGACAACTTTGTGAAAGGTTTTCATAAGATCCCATTCTATTAACTCTAATAGGTTTGATAAATGCCTCACTACCTCTGCCCTAACTAGGATTTCCCTGCCTATCAAAGTAACTAACGGAAACACTCTGAACAAAAGAATTCTGTCCCTCATACAAACATTTCAATAAGGTAATATATGGCAATTCAAATAACACAAAATTAACAGTTCTGTTCAGAACCTTGTAACTGTTTTCCCTTGTAACCTGGGTGAATTGCCCTTCCTCATATTCAACGGGAATTTTACTCCACTGTGCAAAATTGGTCTTTTCTCATCTTGTAAGAAAGTTCCAATAATAAAGTTCCTCTTGCTCCAAGAAAGTCTCTGACTCGAACTTGAATCAACAGTTCCAAATATTCAACCAGTCTTTATCTCTCCATGGGTGGTAGAGAGTTCAACACAATGGCCCTCATTATGACTCTGGCGGGAAGCGAAAAACGATGGCGGTAAAGGATTACCGGCGTTGCTTACCGCTCTGGCCGATTATGACCTGACAATGCGCTATTAGAGGCACCGTATTTAACGGTGCCGCTAAAAGCGCCAAGGGCACGGGCACGAGACCTCCCATGCCGCAAATACGGGCATGGCGCAAAGTGGGGAACATCACGAGTCGGGCGGACATGCAATTAACGCCATTGTGAAGGGCGTAAAGTACCTTACCGCCATGGTGTTAATACCGCCATCGCGGACCAACCGTAAACGGCCATGTGCAGTGTTCCCAACTGCCACATGTGCACACAATCAGCACAGGTGGAGGCCATACAGACTAGGAAAACACAAAAGGAGAACACCCCACCCCACCCCACACCCAGTCACACTCAACAATGACCCCAATACTACTAGCAATGCTGGGGCTGGAGGACCTGATATCAGTGGAAGTGCAACAACAAGAACAACAACAACAGGCAGCACAGAGGAGACGCAGGAGGAGAAGGACGGCAAGGCAGGGCCAGCATGCCCTACCAGCACAGCCAGTGGCACCACGCAGGCATCCCCCAATCCCACGCATCAGAGCCAGTCCATTCAACCTAACCACTGAGCAGACCCACACCCTGTACCGTCTGGACCGGGACACCATCATCACCATTGTGGACATGATACATGACCACAAAATGCAAGATGCAAGCAGCCCTACCATGCAAATGAAGCTGTCACAACCATTCCACAGCCACCTGCATGTGCACTGTACCAAATCAGATTGCATCCCCCCATCCAAATGCAGGCACACGCAATGACCATGGCCAATACACAGCACCAAAAACCATCTACTGAAAGGACAGTCCCCCATTACTGCGTACAAAGGAGTCACATGAGGGTCAAAAACTCCAATACACCACTACACTAACACGGAGGCCCAACTGAATTGTATGACAACTTTTGTTGTGCGTAGTGAGATCATCATGAGGCTGACATCAACAGTGCCAGGATGAAAGCATACAAATCAACGGACATCTTCAACATCACAGAAACAACCAATGTGGACTAACACAGTGCATGGGCACTCACAAAGAACTTGACCCCCTGCGCCCACTAGTAGATGGCATGCAAACCAGTCCATAAGAGGAATACACACATAACAGTCACATTGTGTGTCTCCATCCATGCATGGAAATGGGCTTGAACATAAGAAATACATGCATGCTATGTCGTCACTCAATGAGGCCAATTATGAAGTAGTAACTTACACATACATTGTTTGCCACATGCAGATGATGCAGGCTATCTCTTGAAGAGGTGGCTCCTTACCACAGTCTGTAACCCGCAGAACATGCACGAAGAGGACTACAATCGTGCGCATACACGTACCCGTGTGGTGATTGAGCAGACATTTGGCCTTTTGAAGGCAGGCTTTCACTGCCTCATCAGGTCTGGTGGGGCACTCCTGTAGGGGCATCAGGAGGTGGGCATGAACGCCATGGCATGTGTCATGCTACACAATCAGTGCATTTGACGGAAGGTGCCACTGACGCTGAACTGCAATCACCTGACAATGAAGATAATGAGGTTGGGGATGGGGCAGCACCTCAGGGATGTAACGATGCACAGGAGGGACGTGCCATGCGTCTGACTCTGATCAACCAATGTATCTAGCAGACATGTATGGGGGGGGTACATGGAGATGGCACTCGGGGCACAGGGTGTGTCCGGGACATGGACTCTGTACACTGTTAACCAATTAAGCACACTTACGCAATAAGCAATGTCCACACATGTGATTTCTGATTAACCAAAAAGTGTATTGAATAGGGAAAACTAAGTGAACAGACCCACCACCCCACACACCCACTCCCCCTCCCCCTCTTCTCCCCAACACACCCACTCCCCCCTACTCCCCAACATACCCACTTCCCCCTCTACTCCACAACACACCCACTCCCCCTCTACTCCCCAACACACCCACTCCCCCCTCTACTCTCCAACACATGGTGTGCAGGACTGTGGACAAGCGGACCACGTGGCACGAGTACACAAGGCTGTGCCTACTGGCATCCCCCTCTCCCAGCACCCGGTGCACCCCTGTCCGATCACTGCAGGTTCCTGCCCGACCTGCGCACGGGGCTGGTCCTGGTGGAACTGGCAGCCGAGGAAGAACTCGGTTGCTCAGATGGACGCATGTCCCGCATTGCTTGAACCAAGTCGGACAGTACGTGCCGCACAGCGGCCAGTTCAGCACATACGTCCTTTGAACTGGACTCAATAGCAGACCTCAGGGAAGCAGCACAATCACGCATATCCTCCCTAGCACTACCACATTCTGTGATATGCTGTGTCAACATGCCATTTAGTTGTTGTTGGTGCCTTATTATTTCCTGCATCCCCTCTTGTGTGTTTTGGGCTGTGGCTGATGGTTGAGGGGTGTCCATTATACTGTTACCCTCCTGCACAGGTGTGGTTGGGCTGGGAGTAGCCGGCCACGAGTTTGCTGGAGATAGCCCGTGTATGGTGTTGTCGGGCAGGCTGCACGGGGACAGGTGGGCGGAATCCACGGGGCCAGTGGGGGAAGTGTCAACATGCAGCACATCCCCTTCCTTGTCGTCCGAGATTGCTGCGGTGGCAGCTGTTTCTCCAATGGTGCTGCTTTCAGCCAATGCAGTACCTTCGGCGGACAACACTTGGCAGATGCTGGATGTTGATGGTGCCAAAGTGGTGGATGTGGAGCACATTGGTGCCGTGGCCTGTGGTGTGCTCTTGGCCATTTCCTGTCTTTGGGGTTTCCTTATTCCCCTTGAAGTGGAGGGCCGGTGTTGTCCTTCTTAGCTGGGGTGGCACCGGTGTCGTCATGGGCGCTGTCTGATTGTGAGCCTGTGGTGGACCAAAGGAGGGAGAGGGTTAGTGATGGGTCTACGGGCATTGAGCATGCATTGTGATGGCTGCATTGATTTTGATTGGTAGATGAGTCACATTGGAGGCAGTGACATACAGGTAGTCTCACTCTTGGGTGGGTGATGCATGGAGGCATGTGGGTAGCTACAGAAATGGGGTGCATTATGCATGTGGACAAGGTGATGCTCAGCACTGCCTGTAGGCAGTCTTGTGCTAATGTGTGTGGTGGACCCTGGTATGCATCATTACACTTCCCATTCATCTGGACATCATCGTGGTGGTATTGGCATAGTTAGACTTGAGACACCTACCTGCATCGGCTGATGACGGGGCCCCTCTCTCCATGTCCCCAACTCCCTCTATGCACTCCGTGCCTATGGTGGAGGCACATATCTCCTCCCATGGCTGGAGTTTGAGGGGCGACTCAGCACCTCCACCTGTCGCCATCCCGAGATTCCGGTTTGCCAAGTGTATGCTCCTCACGCGGAGACGTAGATCGTCCCACCGCTTGCGGCATTGTTTTGGGGTGCTGGGTGTTGTGCCGACAGCACTGACCCTCTGGGCGACCATAGCCCAAATCTCCTTTTTCCTCAGCAGCGCTGGTCGGGTCATCTCAGTTGCAAACACGACGTCTGCATGTTCCTGGAGGGTTTCTGCCAACATGGTCAGCTCCTCTCTTGAGAAGCGCTCCTGGCGTAGCCGATCTCTGCTTTTCTTTACAACTTTTGGCATCCTGATGTCAAAGGGGTGGTGGTGGAGGTGTGTGGGAGTTCTGGGGGTCAGATGTCTCCTGGTTACAGAGGATGGCAATGGATTGTGTTTTTGAAGATGGCCGCCGTGCTCTTTCCGGTTCCTGTGCGATGATGCTACTTCCGGATCTGCTTATTTACGTTCACCGCTAATAGTGGTTCCTGCTATTTGTGGTGACTGCTAATGTCGATAGATAGGGTGCCGGAGGTTCTATTTGCACTGCATACGATGCCGGTAAGTGGGATTTTTCGCCCTTTAGCGGCATTGCAGTGAATTCATTACCAGCATGGCGCAATGCTTGTGCCCAAGGACTCGTAATGTGCCGCTTTTAGCGGTCTCTTGCCAGCACGGACACGTTATTTGCGACATTCCGGTAATGACCAATACTTACCGCCAGGGTCGTAATGAGGGCCAATGTCTTTCAAATAATATTATTTCCACAGTTCATCCGTATGAACAAAAGATTATGTATCAGGATGACACCAAAATCATTCACAGCATCTTTTTGTGGTTGTTCAGTATAGTACTTCAAAGACTTCCACTTGGTTCACTCACAAGCCAGTTCTACTACATAAACGTCCCTTCCCTGGTATACTCACCTGCCAGGACTAATGAAAACATCTACTACTACTACTACTAGTACTACTACTACAAGTACTTCTTTGATGTGATGGACTTCAACCAAAGTCTTTTAACTTTCCACAACATCAGCTTTGACCACCTCTCTTGGGAAAACATGAAGCACAACAGTGTTGGTTATTCCACACTTGTGATTGCCACATGCAATGCAGGTTATGCTTATTTCTTCCTGAATACCTCTCATCGGGAAGGTAGCTCTCCTGCAACGTCTGTTTTGCCACTTCTATTTTAACCAACGGTTGATAAAGGCTTTTATTCCAACTCTCTTTTGGTTTGGGCAATGCTTGTTTAGGTCATTTACAACATTTGTTTCTCTCAAATCTTGGTAATATGGCTCACAAACAACTTGGTTCTTAGTTGACCTCTTTTGGCTTTGGCATTGTTGGTTCTTATACCCTTAATTCGATATTGCCCTCATTTGATTCTGGCCAAGTCTATGGTCTTATACCCGTTTAATGATTCCCTTCTTGCGCAAAGTTCTTTTTCTGCCACTTTAGCTTCTTGGAATCAGTTTGGCATTCAAAAGCTTTGTTACACTGCCACTTTAAGTTCTTTCTATCAGTTTAATATTCAAAAGTATTCGATGGGGCCAGTGGGCGATCACGGAGCGTTCCGGGGGTCACACGCCAGTAGTGAACTCATCAGGTATTACACACACATCCGCTCGCTCCACTGCCTCCCGATTCTCTGCTTTCTCTGCTCTGCCATTTGCTTTCTTCTGCTTCCCATGGTCCGTGGCGGTCAGGAATGGAGCCCTCCTCGCTCCAGGGAAACTCGGTTGCTTGCCTGCCACCGTGGTCCACTTTACTCTGGGGAAAGCTTTTATGATTTTCGCTTCCCGCTGCGCGACCTCTGCATACACGGTCATTGAAGGCACAGGCCCTCTCAGAACCGGCCTTCAATCTGCTAATAAAAGGAGCTCTGGCATCTCCCACAGTTTCCTTCAACGGCAATGTGGAGTTACGACATTCACTCCACCTACTACTACTGCTCTCTCTCTTAGCCTGCACCTGAGGGGGTCTTTTATACCTCCCAGTCTCGCTCAGGTGTGGGTCATTGGTATAATTACACTGGCACTTGCAATCTTGAGCCTCTGCATCCCTCTTCCTCGTCCCAGTATTTTGGGCATTGTGGGACTGAAAGTCCTCAATGTTAAAATCCCCTTTTCTGTTTTGATTGTTATTTCCAAATGTACTATTTTCACTTATATCCTTAAATAAATCTTCAAGAGTTTTAAAAGGACTTTCTGAGAAGTTCTGAATCATAACAGATTTAAGGTTTTCAGATTCTAAGATGTTAATATTTATTTATATAATTAAGGGGACTTTCACCATCATATCTGTGGGTGGTTTTATTGGAGGGGTCCTGATTTCCAACAGATGATGGGTTATGACATTTTTCATCAACATCAAAATATTTAGTTTTGGGAAAGAAAAATTCCTTCTGACAGCATGCCATTAGATATTCTGGCAGCATTGATATGTCTTCCTTTCTGGAAGAAAAATACTGCGTCTCACCCAACAGAGTCCTCCTGTCTTTCTGGGGCCCTTCTCCTCCAAGGTGATCCTTCCGGCTAATACCACCCCCAGAGTTGCGATCCGGTAGGCTGGAATGAGACTTTATGTAGGGTCTTTGTGGGGACTCTGCAGGATTCATCACAGTAAGTGGAGGATGAGTATGGCTGCTGCATTTTCTATGGCTTGCAGCGGGGCAAGGGTGTTGTCGGGGAGTCCAGTGAGGAGAAAATATCCATAGTTTAGCTTAGTGAGAGGAGCAGTGCTTGGACTGCGGGGCGGAAGTAGTCAGGAACGATCGGTCTGATTTTGCGTATTTGTAGATTGTATGTTTTAGTCACAGCGGCTATGTAGTGTGTGGAGGAAAGGTGGGGGTCGATGGTGAAGCCAAGGGATTTGAATGGTGTGGAGTGGGATATGTGTGAGTTGTCTGTGGTGAGTTTTTGAATCCAGGGGGAAGAGGTTGGGTTTGTGCCTTCGGGGTCAGATGAGGAGGTATTCTGTTTTTTAAGGGTTGAGTTTGTGGAAGTGGGTAGTCATTCAGTTGGTGATGGTAGAGATAGGTTTTGAGTGTGTGGAGATATGAAGGGGAAGACATTTGGAAGTATATTTGTCATCTGCGTGTTGGTGAATATGTGCATTGTGTTTGGTAAGGGTCTGTCCAACGGATTCAACATATAGGTTGAAGAGGAGTGGTGTTCGATGGTGTCAAAGGTTGCAGAGAGGTCGAGGAGTACTTGTAGTGCTGTGTGTCCTTTGTCTGTGATGCTGTGGAGGTAATCAAGGATGTGAAGAGTAGCGGTCTCAGTGCTGTGTCCAGGTCGAAAGCCAGATTGGAAGTGAGTGGGAGAACTAAGGGCAGGGCTGTTCTGATGTGTATTTTGGATTTGAAGTGGTTCATGAGGGAGCTGCATACTGCAGTGGATGTTGGTGCGGAAGGTTTGGATAGCGGTTTAGTTACAGGCTTAACAATGTTGAATATCTTCTGGGTACGATTGGTGGTAAATTGGAGTTCATGGCTTTGGCATTGCGTATGGCTGTTTTGTATTTGTTGCGGCACTGTCTGAGGGGTCTCCTTGTTGAAGGCATGGATTCTTTTGTCGGGCTCTTTCTAGGTGTCTGGCTTCCGTTTGATAGAGAGGAGTGAACTGTTGAACCATGGTTTGTGGTGGTGGTGGTTGTTGTGATGTGCTTGTAATGTGACGGGTGCAACTTTGTCGAGTGCCTGTGTGATGTTGTATTGGTGGAGTATGAAGGAGGGCTGTGCGTGTGGGGAGGTGGGGCGGATTGGTAAGAGTGGTGCTAGGCTATGTCTGTAATGTGTTTAGTTTGTCTGGCAGGGGGGGTGGCTAAGGGGAATGTGCAAGCCTCCTCACCTGCACATATTTCCACTGCACTTATTTTTCCCCATCCGTTTCCCCTCCTCCTTTTGGCACTTTGTTCCATTACTTCATCCTAGCCCAATCCATTCACTGTCAAACCCTAGCATGTTATTACTTCTCTTTTGCCCTCCCTTTGTTCTACTGTGTCCACCAGCCTGGCTGTTTTTTATTGCCCTTTATTCTCTCTCCAATAGTTCAATTACCTGTGTTTCTGTGTAGTTCTTTCCCCTTCTCTATATAGCTTTGTGAGGAGTAAGAAATGAGAGGCGGACACAGTCAGTGTTCTCAACATTGGGCATCTTTATTAAAATAAAAGGGTTGGTTAAAGACCTTTCTATCCCTATCCTAAAGAGTTTCCCTACCTAGGAAAAACTAAACCTACCTACCTAGATAAAACTAAAGATAAGTGTCTCGTCGTCAAACATATAAACTATCCTTGTGTCCACAACATACTATTCTGACCCTCACACTAAAATCCACACACAGTGCAAGGGAATGTGTCTGGCCTATATTTAGCAAAACATTTTCATAAGTAAGGGGAATAGATAAATCCAACAAAAATAGTCTTTTGCAGGGAGGAGTCCTTGAATCCAGAGGGTGATTTCCCTGTCCTTGAATGATTTAAGTATAAAAGGAAAAAAGTGTCTTTCAAATGATAGCTTTTTAAAGATGGCAAAAGAAGCTCTTTCAGATAACAATTCCTTTAAGGTAACAAGAGTGGCTCTTCCAAACAAAAGCTTCTTAAGGATAGTAAAAGTATCACTTTCAAATAACAGTTCTTTAAAAATGGTAAGGGTGTCATGTCCACTGAATAGCTCTTTAAGGATAGCAAAAGTCTCTTTCAAATAGCAGTTCAATTCCAAACCAGAGTTCTTTGAGGATAGCAAAAGAAATATTTGTTTCAGATAATATCTTCTTAAGGATGGCAAAATGTACCTCCAGTGTACTTCAATACCATATACTTTGTTACCATTTGTAAGACGCTTATACGTCAAGAACATTGTGTTCAATTTACCTCCTGATATACTCCCCTGCCAGGAATTCTTTACACTCTATACACAATTTTACTAGACCTCCTGGTATACTCCCCTGCCAGGAATCTTTTCTTCTGGGGCTTACAGATACCTTGGTATGCTCCCCTATCGGGTATCTTCCCTCCCAATGTTCACTATCTGGTATATTTCTTTCACCAGAACATCTTCTTGAATTCACTGTCCTTTAATTCGACACAGTTTATTACTTTTACAAAGGTAGCGGGCGCCCCTCTCTCGCAAGAACAGACATGATAACCTGTTCAGTGGTTATTAACCACTTGAGAGTTCGCAGCCACTGCTTTTACTCTCTGTGCCTTTCACAGATGGGAAATATCCATTTGCATATCAGTCTTTGTCCTGCCCAGGGGCAGTCCAGCACCGAAATACAATGGCAATTCCAATCTGAACGAGAGTACCACCAGCAACCCCATACACGTGTTTCACCCTTGTTGGGGATCATCAGTGAGGTGAAGCTGATGCCTCTCTAAGCACAGTGAGAGGGAGACCACGTCTGGTTGCCCCCAGGAGACCTAGGGTTACCAATCCCAGGTTCCTTAACAAATAGTTTTACAAAGGTAGCGGGCGCCCCTCTCTCGCAAGAACAGACATGATAACCTGTTCAGTGGTTATTAACCACTTGAGAGTTCGCAGCCACTGCTTTTACTCACTGTGCCTTTCACAGATGGGAAATATCCATTTGCATATCAGTCTTTGTCCTGCCCAGGGGCAGTCCAGCACCGAAATACAATGGCAATTCCAATCTGAACGAGAGTACCACCAGCAACCCCATCCACGTGTTTCACCCTTGTTGGGGATCATCAGTGAGGTGAAGCTGATGCCTCTCTAAGCACAGTGAGAGGGAGACCACGTCTGGTTGCCCCCAGGAGGGGCGCCCGCTACCTTTGTAAAACTATTTTTTAAGGAACCTGGGATTGGTAACCCTAGGTCTCCTGGGGGCAACCAGACGTGGTCTCCCTCTCACTGTGCTTAGAGAGGCATCAGCTTCACCTCACTGATGATCCCCAACAAGGGTGAAACACGTGTATGGGGTTGCTGGTGGTACTCTCGTTCAGATTGGAATTGCCATTGTATTTCGGTGCTGGACTGCCCCTGGGCAGGACAAAGACTGATATGCAAATGGATATTTCCCATCTGTGAAAGGCACAGTGAGTAAAAGCAGTGGCTGCGAACTCCCAAGTGGTTAATAACCACTGAACAGGTTATCATGTCTGTTCTTGCGAGAGAGGGGCGCCCTCTACCTTTGTAAAACAGTTTATTACTTGACTGTGTTTCTGCTTTATTGGCGTGAGGCACTACTTCCAAGTTTCCCCATACTGACATCTCATATTTGGGGATTTGTTTAAATTCTGTCTTTTTACTTCGATTGGTCAGTATTCAATAGGATTGTTTAATTGCTCCCAGGCCTGTCGGTACCTCAGGGTCCCCAATGACTCTGGGTGGACTCACAGGTATACTGAAGTGTTCCCGGCCCGTGGCACACCGTTGCCATGACGTTTCCGCTTTGGTTTCCCCTGCACAGCAGACCTCCTTTTGCTCTCCAGGCAGCTCCACGCTCACCCGTTTGCTTAACGATATCCCTCTGCACCACCGTACTCCCGGTAGCTTCTCTGTTGCTTCTGGTTTTCCTGCAGCTTCCTCTTGGGGCCTTCAGTGTCCCTGCCAGGCTCATGCCACACCGATATGTAAAGCCTGTAAGGAGCGGGATAAAGGTGTCTGCTTCCTCCAACGCGGCCCCTCTCCGTCCAACGTGATACTGTTCAGGATTTTTATTAAAAGAACCATTAAAGAGAGGCGATGTTGTAGTGTTGTGTATATGAGTTATGAATGATGTTTTGCTTAGTGATTTTCAGGAGGGGGTGTTGGAGAGATTTATCATTGTTATGCTTCATCCCCCTCTCCTAGTGAGACCCCCAACACTTTTTGCTGGACTTCTGGACCTTTTTGTTTATATACTGAATGAGTGGAGCCTTTTTCCACTCATTCATTCCTATGGGCTCCGTCTTTTGGAACTGTGTTCTGTGTTTTACCTTTACTATGGAGTCTACTTTCCTCCATATCTCTTTTAAGGCATCTGTGTTGTGGGCAATGTTGCTGGGAACCCTTTGAGATTCTTTATTTTTTCCTTTCTACTGTTCTTAAGGATAGAGAGATACTTTGTATCTCTCGTAAAACGTTACATCCTTGGAGATTGGCACACACCACCTTATGTGGAGTGCCAAGGCGATACCTAATATCCCCCTTCTCTCTGCTCCTGTGACTTTTTAGTCACATAGAAAAACATCTAGTTATGACTGGTGGCAGTGGACGTGTTCTATTGTGCTATTTTGTATCGCAGACTGTATTTACAGTCCTGGTTGTGCACAATAGGGGCACCTAAGTACTGACTTGGGGCCTTCTTTCTTTTTTTGCCATTTCTAGCGGGATTGTTCTTTCTTAGCCCTTCTACCATTTTGGGAGAGGGAGGTCTGTGTGTGTTATGCCTTTGGCAGGAAACTTTGGGTGTCCCTGCCTAGGCTCCAGTGTGTCTGGGCAGGCAGGGAGTGGGGGAAGAGTTTTTCACTCGCCTGCTCTTTGTCTGCCTGAATGGAATCAGCTCCCACTGGGGGGTCTGGGTGTCCTGATTGGACAGCCATCCGCCTCTTTCTGTAAACTGCTGAGAGAGATAGCAGAGGAGTGTGTGCTGAAACTGAATAAAATGCGAGGTTCCTGAGGTAAAAGGCAAGTCGACCACTGGAAACTGAAGTAACCGAAGAAGAAGGCCACGACCAGGGACTCTTGCAGCCCCTTTGCATCTCTGTGAAGGGACCACTGCTGTCCGGACCCCGTTTTCTATACGACAGAGAAACTCCGAAGAGGATTCCTTCCCTTTGGCTGGTGGGTCCCACCAACCCTGAGAGGAACTACAATTTGAGCCATCTCCCGAGGTGCTGTGGCGTTGCAGAGCTGCAAACCGTGAATCCCAGAAGACCTCTGGCCCAATAGTAGTGCGCCGTCTTGCCTAGGCCGAATCCGTTCATCTTTGCTGAGCTCCAGGTGAAACTCCAGAGGCACGCACAATACAACTCATCCAAGTCCTCTCACCAGAGTGCAGGACTCCAGGAATTGAAGAAGATTGACTGTGCGAATCATGACCTTTGTTGTTGCTGCATAAAAGGCACCAAAACCGCAGACTGACCAGAGAAGCTGATGAAATCCGTGCCTGAGGTCCTCCCTTGAGACTGCTGCTGAGAAATTCCATCCATTGTCCTGCCTTTCGTCAACAGACTAAGGAATCCAGAGGTCGTATCCAGTGCTGCCACATTGAGGAGAATCCAGCCACCAACATGTCTTCAAACCAAAGATACTTTAGGGAAAAATGTATTGCTTACCTTAATCTGAAAAGTCGCTTCAGAGCGTTGGAGTGCAAGCAGAGGTGTCCAGGGTACTCTCCTTTTACCTGAGACCCAAGCTGCTGCTTGTGGCCCTTTAGCAAGTCCTTTAACAAGGTCTCTGATGCTGTGTTTATTTTCCAGCATCTTTAAGACTAGAGACTAGAAAGTATCCACAGGAACTTTTTCTGTTCTGCTAGACCTAGAGCGCCTCTGAACTGCCTTTTAGCTAGGGTTGCAAATTGGACCTTTAAAGCCTTAGTGTGCGAAGAAACTGCCTCTATAATCTTAACCTCTGCACTGTTTGACTAACCAACTGTTTTCCTTCCAAAAAAGACGTAATGTTATGTGGTTTTGCTAACGAAATACAAACACTGTATATCTTTGTGTGTGTGTGTGAATGCTCTTTATTACTGATAATGTAATATTCAATGTGCCTCCAACAATCTCTGCCTTAATGGCAGTAAGTCTGAGATCCTCCTCATTGGGACACCTGCACCCGCCTTCCCTCTCTCACTCTGGCCGCCCACCCTGGGCCATTTACCTGCTCCTTCCTGTGTGGCTAAGAAACTTGGGTCATCTTCGACTCCACCCTCTCCTTCTCTCCTCACATCTCTGACGTCTCTAAGAAGTCACATTATCAGCTGCACCTCCTCAGAGGTATTCTTCCTTTTAACACTTTCCCCCAGAACCTCACTGTCTCCAGAGCCCTGGTTCTCTCTAGGCTGGACTACTGCAACAGCCTCTTTATAAATCTGCCTGCTTCTACTCTTTGCCCTTTCCAACTTATCTGGGACAGGACTTCAAGACTTGTCTTTGGCCTCAAGCCCAGGGATCGTATCTCTCCAGCCCTGAAATCTCTCAACTGGCTCCCTGTGGCTGTGAGGATCAAGTTCAAGAACTGCATCGTGAGGCCGGGGACCGCAATCCAACGTTCTTTTCCTAAGCATCTTCCTTCTCGAGCCCTCCGCTCAACTACCTCCAACTCTCTGAGGGTCAGCTGTTTCTCCAGACAGTGAGTGGGGGGTAGATCTCTTTCCTCGGCTGGGACCTCCCTCTGGAACAGCCTCCCTGCCCCTCTCAAACTTGAACAGGACCACCAGCTACGGTTCTGGAAGCAACTCAAGACCGTCCCTTTTGCCTCTGTTTTCTCTCTCCCTTGCTGATGTCCCTGTCTGCTGCGCATACTGGTTACCTGGCCACACACTGAACTTATGGGACCAGGCTCCTGCACAACCAGTTACTCTTGCACTGCCTCCGGGCCTGCAAGCCACCTCAGGGTTGTATCAGCAATCCTACAGTCCCCTGACTCTCTGCACTTATGAGCCACTCCCCTGGCAGCACTTACTTGCACTCTCCCCTCATCCCTCATCCCCTGGCAGTTCTCCCCCTCCCCCGCACTTTTCGCGATCTGAATCGCCCAAGGCCTAGTAAAATAGTTGTTTGGTCCTCCTCCTGTCCTCCCTCCCTTGTCTTGTCGGGCCTAGAAAGACTTGTGTACAGGGGCATTATAAATTACTTATATCAGATCTGTATGGTAGAACTGTCAGTGTCAAAAGCTTTAACAATTGTAACCGCGAGAATCTAAAAACTAAGCAGTGGCTTTTGAAAAGTATCTACAAGTAATCTTATGTGTTTTGGTTTAATTTACTAAGTATTTAAAAGCATATCTTGTGTAAATATAATGCATCTATTTTATTATACAGTGTTTCTTGAATTGCATTACTACCTAGGGTCAGTGTACTTACCTACAGCCCACATCTTCCTCTTATGATAAACCTGACTGCTCTACCAAGATACCAAGAGTAGTACAGACTGATACTAAGAGTTGGGGGATCTAAAAACATTGGGATAGTTTAATAAAATCTAATCTCACAGTGGACTTTAGGAAAACTCCCCTAACAGGGTTTTTTGGGGGTTTACAAAGGGAAGGCCGTGTATAGTGACAACAAGCCATCAGAAGTTTAGTAATGATGAAGTCTTCTTCATTATGAAGTCAAGAATACTGCGTTCCTCCTGATGGGACCACTATCTTTCCCCAACAGTCCTCTCCTCGCACATGATCCTCCCTCAAACCACCTCCAGGGTCAGGATCAGGTAGCGGCTTCTGTCCCCTGGCCACATAAGAGGATATCCTTGTCGGAGAGATATGACTCCATGGGTTTCCTCACATCTTTGCTTTAGATACTGCACTACTTTCTTCACACAGGCCCTTCATTTCCCCAGTCTCCTTCACACCAACCTTACTTCTTAGTCGTCTTCACCCTAGCCATTGAAATCCCCTTAATACATGATCTTTTATTTTCACACCTATTTATAATTATAATTGTTTATTTATAACGCGCTTAATAGAGGTTTCTAAGCGTGGACCCGGGGATCGAACATGTATTGCTCTGCGTCATCTTGCTTCCAAGGCGAGCGCGTTGCCCCTGAGCTATCTACCCTCTGTCACCCTATTGTATTCTCTCCCTGCCTCTTTTCTGCCCTTATCTCACCCCTTTCTCTTAAATCCTAGCTCTTTCTACCCTTAATCCATTTACCCCTCTTAATCTTACTTTCTTACCACTGACCATACCTCAAACCCTTATCTCCCCATTCGGCTCTCACTCCATGTCCACTTTTCAAGTCTCAGTACACGTGAGTAAGGTCAATGTATTCTTTTGTGCGAACATTTTTAAACAGACTTCCATTGTGATTTGAACATACACTGAAATTAGAATATGCACACTAAAAATCTATATATTTTGCAGTTTGAAAATCTTGCAAGTTTGTTAAAGTTGCCTGGAAAAAAGACATTTAACAACATGGACCGAGAATTTTTGGAAAAAAGAAAGAAGGATTTAAATTCGTATTTGCAGGTAAGTGCATTGATCACTAAGGTTCTTCTTTGGGTTGTTTGCATTTTGTAAAATTGAGAAACATGGCGTAAGGTAAATATTTGCTCTGTTTAGCCTTTTACATTTCTACTGTAGTTTTACATGCATAACAAAGCAAGAGCAGTATCTTTTACATGAGAAGTCCCACCCCCACTTGCATGCACGGGCTTGTAAAAACAGTAAAAAGCAAATGTGCAACATCTCTGGTAGTCCTCTCTCTGAAAGAGGAGGGAAAAACCCTTATGTCAGTTTGAATGATGTGATCCCATTGGGCAGTTGTGTGAAGGAACTTTACATTCTAATAAGAGAAAGAACGAGCTTGAAGAACCATAAACCCATACGGAACATCGCTCTATATTTCATATGCAAAACATAGAATGACAATGTAATCATGCCTGCTAAATGGTAATTGTTAGGTAAGATTTTCATAATTATGATAAATCTTCCTAACCTGTATCAATCCCAGAACTTTTTTGCTTGGACTTTGTGATTCTTTTAGGTGAAGGGGAATCTTTTTCCCCATCACACAGTGTCCTTTACTCTTTTTATGGGTGACCTTTTTATGTCTCTCCATAGTGTGTGGTTGGATTTGTAGTTTCCTATAACTTTTGGGCTTAGGCTGCGTTGCCCCTTTGGGCCTCCCTGTTAATTATCTTTAATGTTCTTGTGTGAACTACTGTTCCCAACGGGTTTGAGAGATACGATATAGCCCCTTGCTTTACTTACCTGTAGCATTTTTGTTACAATTGCAAGTTTACTTGAATGGCTGGTGGCAGTGTGGTAAAACCTTAGTGACTTTTTAGTCTCATTACTCGCAGGCTGTTGAATCGGTCTCGGTACTGCACAGAAGGGCCACCATTCTTCTAGAATGGTGAGATCCTTCTTTTCTGCCATTTTTAAGTATCCTTGTTGTTTCTGAGGACTTCCCCTGTCTTTCTAGCTGGGAATGACCTCAGTGGAAGTTTTATCTCCGGCGGGAATCCTTTGTATTCCTCACCTATGCTCCAGAGTGTTTGAGAAGGCAGGAAGCGAGGGAGGAGTCCAAAACTCAGCAGCTCTTTGTCTTTCACCTTGCCTGAAAGGAATCAACTACCAGTGGGGGGCTGGCTGTCCTGATTGGACAGCCAGACAGCCCCTTTCTGTAAACTGCAGGGAGAGATTATAGAAGTTGTGCTGTAGTTCCTGATAAATACTCTGAACCTGGAAGCTGCTGACAAGTCGACCACTGGAGCTGGAACTGAAGAGGAAGATGAAGAAAAGACTGCTGTAGGGATTTCCAGCAACCTGAGATCCTTCTATTTCTCCAGCATTGGATCTTTCATAGATTCACTGAATATTACCTGTCATCAGGCTGGGAACCCTTGGTAACATAAAGCAGTTTAAACCTAAGCTATAAACTTTCAATCACTTTTGTGCTCTATCATAGTCATTCTTTAGTCCTATTGCTCAAAGCCAATGGGAACACCTCCCGTAACTTCTCCCCTGTCGGCCATCTTCAGATTTATTTTTACTGCACATTCATGTAGGGAGTCCTCAAAAATCATCTCCAACATTTCCACGATTACATTTGGATTTTAACATCTTTTCCATGAAAAGTATATATTTTTCGACACCAGTGTTGGCGGCGACAGTGCTAGCTTCATGGACCGTTCCCACCATGGGTAATCTGTGCAGTTGGGCCTACCTCATGGCAGAACCCACGAGGAGGATCCTGTTCAAGGCCTGTGCCCGCTGCGGACTGAAGAATGTTTATGTGGAGGATCACCACAATGACTGTCTCTACTGACTTCATCCTCACCACGTCATGCAGGACTGCAAAATCTGACAGTCGTTCTCCAACAAGGCACTGTGGGATGCCTCACTATCGTCTCATTGCGAGGCTCGAGGACAACGGCAGGACCTCTGACTACGCTTCGGTGTGGAGTAATGTGTAATTACGGCAGGGCAGGATGGTCCAGCGAACCCCCTCTAGTAAGAGGTCTAGGTCTCATGTCCTCCAGGCCACTAGAAAGAAAAGGCAGAAATACACCTCCTGTGATGAGCCCGTTTCCTCGAAGAAAGGACCGTTCCTCACCAAATGTCAGTGCCCAAGGGGTGTCGCAGGGGAGGAGAGCCAAGGCCCTTTCCATCGCCTCAAGGTGGAGACGTCTTCTAAGTCAAGATCTGGGGACCACTCTTCGCCTTCAATGTAGAAAACAGGCTTGTAGAAATCGGCTGACGACCAAGTCTCACTCCAGGTCGCCAACCCCAAAGCCATTAACGCCGTCCAATGGCACTACATCAACACAGCCGTCAACGGCCACGACTACCTCCTCACGGATGAAACGGTCATCGGCCACGACCGCGTCATCAACAAAAATGTCTATGGCCACAACCACAAGATCTCTTCCATGGCTGTGATACCCTCGTCAACGACAGTTGATGGACAAATGTAGTTCCTTCCATACCATTGTTACCACTGATATTGTCACTGGCGTCTCCGACACCCACACCAGCAGTGTGTCTGCATTAACGGCCTGTCCATGGGCATCATTCCCTAACCTTGGGGCGGCCTTGCTGCCGGGTGGTATTGTGGTGTAAGAGCCAAGTCTCTCCCAATTGGAGGAAGTGGAGGAAGCAGAGGAGGAGGCCATCATGTCACAAATGTTGCCAGAACGCAGGACATCACCTCCCAGAAGTTCGCTGCGGGGTGAGGCAAGCCTGATCAGGCTACCACCTTTACCCCACTCTTCATTCTTCTCAAGCCATCAATCTACCAGATCCATTGGTGGCTCTGCAAAGAGACCTGTTACTGGACATTTTATCTACTCTATCCACTCTGGTGGCGACCTTGCAACAACAGCTGCCGGCACAAGCCCTGGTTCCAGAGCCTGTCAGGTTACCTCGCAAAGATGTTCCCGGGCCTCCCTTGTCTCCCCTCCTGCCCCCCCCAGAAGGGGTAAGCACCAGTCAGTACAGCAGCGGCTTTCGGATACTGGGACAGACACATATCCCAATGACGGGGTCTCCACGTACACAACCCAAACTGATGAATTTGACGTTTTCATCACAACGGATGGGAAACCAAATGATGTTCCACTCAGGGACTTGCCCCCTGATGGAGTAGGGGCCTTCCACACGCTCTTCCAGGGTGGCCATGATGTTCGGCCTTGTGCCAGGGGAGCAGCGAAAGGAGAGTGTGCTGTACCAGCGCAGAGAGCAGAGCTGGAAATCTGTCACGTATATCCCACTGTTGGAAGACGTCTGGGAGAATGGCCTGATCACCTTGGTGCATCCAGCGACTACCCCGGCTAAAAAAAAAACGGTTCGACAAATAGTACAGAGCTCCAGTGTGTGGTGCCGCATGCCTCTGCAACCAACTCACACCAGACTGTGTTGTCTCGTCAGCTGCCAGAAAATGGACAGCCAACCCATCTTCATCCTGCTATGTCCCCCCAGACAAGGAAGGCCTTGATGCCTTCGGTAAGAAGATCATTACCACTGCAGCCACGACTATTAGGGCAGCTAATGCAGTCGCCATATTTGCACGTTAAGATCGCAAGCAATGGTGCAATTTGGGTCCTTTGCTGGAGTTCCTGCCGGATGACAAAAAGCAAGAGGCCTTGGAAATCTTCCATGAAGGCGAGTTGGCATCAGACCATGCCATTGCGGTCTCTGTGGACATTGCACGTTAAGATCGCAAGCAATGGTGCAATTTGGGTCCTTTGCTGGAGTTCCTGCCGGATGACAAAAAGCAAGAGGCCTTGGAAATCTTCCATGAAGGCGAGTTGGCATCAGACCATGCCATTGCGGTCTCTGTGGACATTGCCGATACTGGTTTTCGCCAACTTGGGAATGGAACCGTCCCAATCCTACGTAGGCAGGATTGGCTCAAGGCCACAGATTTTCGACCAGATGTACAGTCCAAGGTCGTAGATATACCCTTTGACGGATCTGCCCTTTTCGGGGAAAAAAGGTGGATGAGGCCTTGCAGTCCATAACAACAGATACGGAAACCGCTCACTCCTTGAGCACACTACAGCAAAGGCGCCAGCCCTTTCATTCAGGAAAAGGGTGCTATGCCAGGACTTCCTGGTATAACCGCACCAGTCGTCCTCCTCTTACAAGACCCCAAACTCATCATTAGATCTGAGGTGCTCAAAAAGGTTCCTAAAAGCGCAAACATTCTTCATGGTCACACTACAGCAGGTGTTGTCCCAGCTGCAGCAAGGGGATTTCCTGGCGTCCCTCGACCTCGAGGATGCCTACTTTCACATCCCTTATCGCTTCTCACACTGGTGCTACCTACGCTTCATGGTGGCAGGAGTACATTATCAGTTCAAGGACCTCTCATTCGGCCTGCGTTCTGCTCCGCAGGTGTTTACCAAATGTATTGTGCCAGTGGTGGCTCACCAGTGGTGGAGGAGCATTCACATATACCCGTATCTAGACGACTGGTTTAGTAAGAGCCCCCCTCCTATCCTCTGGCAGAAACCAACACCCCCACGACCATCCAATGTCTACAGCTACTGGGTTTCTCCATCGACTTCCCAAAGTCGTGCCTGGTTCCAGAGCAACAGGCCCTCTACCTCGGAGCAAGACTCAACACCCTGAGACGAAACGGTGGCAGATCTTCTACACAAGGTGTGCTGTCTCAAAGGTGCTCAGGTAACGCCAGCTGCAACTACAAATCACTACTGGCAATGTTGTCATCATGCATCCCGTTGATCACCAACTGCCGGTTTCACATGGGACCGGTGCATGAATTACTGCATGCCCGCTGTTTCCAAGCGGCCGTTCCTGGGACGACTGCATTGCTCGAACACCGGTTTTCAAACTGAGTGTTCGCTGGTGGTCAAGTGAGGGAACATCTGATGAACGGTGACCCCTTCTGGTTGTCGGAACCTTCAGGCCACTATCATGACGGATGCTTTGCTGAAGGGCTGGGGGGCCCACTGTCAAGACCAACACACCAGGGGCATTTGGCCGGAGGAGGAAAGGAGCCAGCTCATCAACCTCCTAGAGCTATGAAAACGTTTTTGCACCCTGAAGTCTTTTTGTCCCCTCCTGATGGGAAAGGTGTACGGATTTACACCGACAACACAACGTCGATGTTTCATGTCCGCAAGCAAGGAGGAACAAAGTCGCCACAGCTTTCCAGTGAGGCCCAAGCCCTGTGGTATTGGGCTCTACAGTAGGGCATGTTTCTCATCCCCCTTCATCAGGGATTCGGAACACTGTGGCGGACTCACTCAGCAGGGAATTACACTCTTGCCACGAGTGGAAACTGCACAGCGAACAGCTTCACTTGTTGTTTCAAACGTGGGGCATCCCGGAGATCGCCCTCTTTGCCACCCACGACAACAGTCACTACAAGACCTTTGCCAGCCGCTTCCTCCACCCAGAGAACTTGGAGGTGTGGGGGGGCACCTTTGCGTTTCCATGGGAAGAGAAGTTTCTTTATACATTTCCCCGGATTCCTCTGGTGCCTCGAGTCCTAAACACCTTCAGACTGTATCGGTGCAAACTGATATTTGTGGCCTCTGCGTGGCCGAGACAGTTTTGGTACTCTGACTTCCTTGCCCTCTCGTCCACAACACCAATCAAGCTGCGGCCACACCATTCGCTCCTGTCCAGGAATCCGGGAGCGGTGCTGCACCATGACCTGGTCCCTCTCAATCTGACCGCCTAGCTCCTGTGTTCTTATAGTTTGGGGCTCTGTCCGTTTCCGCAAGATTGACAGGCGATCTTGGCCACGGCTACAGCTCTGTCCACCTTGAAATGCTACAGGAGCAAATGGAAACGTTTTCAAGTATATGATATAAGTCATTTATAACGTGCCTGTACACAAGTGTTTCTAGGAGCGATAAGACAAGGGAGGGAAGACTCAGGGAGGACAAGACAAACAATCTTACTAGGCCTTATGTCATTTAGATAGTGCAACAATGAGAAGTGCAAGGGAGAAAGGAGTGGAAAACAGGGCAGCAATGCTCTGAGTAAGTGCAGCCAGGGTAGCATGGCTCTGGGTAGTGCAAGGAGAACAAGGGACTGTAGGGTTACAGTTACAACCCCTAAGTGCATGGTAAGCCCAGAGGCAGTGCAAGGGTGACTGATCAAGGTGGTCCGGCTCAAGTTTGAGAGGGGCAGGGGGAGCATTTCAGAGGGAGAGACTCTACCACCCTTTCCCTGCCTGGAGAAGCGTCTAACTCTTAAAGAGTTGGAGGTAGATGAGCAGATGAGCGAAGTGCTCGAGAAGGAATGTGGGATGTATTAATCCACTTATACTCTGTCCTGCGGCATCACTGTGTGCTGATGGTGCCAGAATTATCAAAATGGCCGCAAAACCCCTATGCGCGCCAAAACCTATGGAAATCGCGCTTTACCACGCAAAAAGATGGCTGCCAAATCTACCATGCATGTTGTCAGTGGTGGAACAGAGACCTCACTCCTGAAACATGTCACTGGGCTGCCCAACAAGTAAAAATGGAGACTGCATGAAAAGCAGTGTTTTACTGAAAGAAATCCAGAATCTTGTTTTCAAATCTTTTTCTGGTTGCTGAAACTGCAGAATGCCGGTCCAAAACATCATGAAACATCCAATATTCTTGCTGGGTGTTACTAGTCACTTCATTCAAGAAATCATTATGAACATACAATGTCATGAAAAGCGGAATCTGTCATCAAAACATTCACAGCAAGATTGTGCCTGCCTGTGAAATCTGTCAAAATCTGGGCACAGTACCAGCGGCCGCCTGTATGACAGCTGTCGGGGGATTGCATTGTTAGGCAGAAACCTGTGCAGTTCCCTTTGGGACCACTGCAAAAGATTTAGGACTACAGGTGTTTGGCAGTAAACCCACCTGGTAGCAGTCTGTACCACACAGATTCACTTGGTAGCTGTGGCTGAGCAGTCAGACCTCCCTCAAGAAGAGTTAGGCAGTATACAGAGTATTCACAATAGGTCATGAGAACACAATAGAACAAGTAAACACTGACCAGGGCTTGGTGTAAAAGAGATATAATTATTTATTTAAAACCACATCTAGAAAAACACACAGGCACTAATAGTAAGCAATTCAAAAACACGGTCACTAAAAGATATACACTCCCTTGAAAGAATATTATACAAGTCTTAAGTACAGCCCCACTTATTTTCAGACAGCGGTGAGCGCTTAACGTAGATGGCACTCTAATAATTCGTTTTAAAGAGGGAGAGAAAAGCAGAGAATAAATTAAAAACAGATCCCAACACTTTTTCACGAACACAACAAGAGAGGAAGAATTCAGAGTCAGTAGGCCGGATCCGCTTTAAGAGGATCAAAACGAAATGTGTCCAAGGTCACACGGTTGCAGTGCACAAAAGTCTTGTAACGGTTCAAAAAGGAGTTGGACCAAAGAAAGGGACCAGTTAGAGGGTCAAGGCGGCCAGCCCAGTCCAGAAGGTTAAGTGGTGGTTATTACCTTGTAGCAATCTTTAGAAAGGGAGGCCTGGCGGACACAGTACCTTAAAGTGGTGAGAACACTCCAGCAGGGGCAGTTGTTCCTGGCAGCGGATGCAAGTCGGTGCTTCGTCCAGGGGAAGAGAGGATCTTGTCGCGGAGGAAGACAGGAGTCTGTTGCACTGCCAGGGAAGAAACCAGCCGCGGAGTTTCTCAGGTACAAGGAGTGGTCTGTTGATTCGCGGTTCAGGGGTAAGTGGCTATCCGGCCGCCAGGGTGCTTGGCACGGGCAGTTCGACCACAAACCGGTCTGGGGTGCGAAGAAAAGAAGGTAAACTGGTTGTGCCCACCAGTCAGGGGAAGAAGCCTCTCCAGCCGGGAGATCTTCTCTGTCGTCGGGAAGTGGTGAGTCGGTTCCGCAGGGCTCCACCGGTGGTGTCGTCGTGGCAGGTCGGCTCAGCTTCTCCCTCGTCGGATTCTCAGGTCCTGTGGCGACTTCTGAAGTTCCAGTCCCCAAAGCCCTGCTTTTATGCAGCATACCCCCATTCACTCAGCCTAGCTGTCAATCAAACATGCTAAGTGGTGAGCTGGCCGGCTCACCACTTGGGCCAATCACACAAGAGTGCGACTTGAGTTACCAAGGTAACTCAGTCCAGGGTGCCTAAACCCCCTCCCACATCCCCTGTGGTACCCAGACAGAGTGGCACCACTTTTGGAGGCTTCTGTGGAGAAGCCTGCCAAAAAGTGGAAAAAAGGGCTCGACTTGGGTTGGGGTTACAGAAGAGAACACAAACGCCATTTTAGAATCGAGTCCTGGAAAAAAAATACCAACCGGCGAATTAATATTAATTAAATAAACCGGCGGTATGTTCGAGGCTATGAGAATTAAATAATTAAAGTTGGTAGCCTCGAACAATGGGAAAATCCCATAGGGAAATATTCGCGGTCGAATATAAAAAGTAGTATCCACTGCCACCAGCCAAAACACGATCAGGGGGGACGGAGACGTGCCCCCTCGACTAACAGACCCCAGGCCAATCGAATTGCCCCGACCAGTATGTCCACAATATGATGGTTTGTACTGGTTTCTGTTAATAATTTGGGACTAGTAAAGCCAATGGTGACTTTACATGCCCTGGGAGACGGTAGTCAGTCCAGGGTATGGAGTCTATGGTGGAGTGTCACTATGACACCCCTGTGTTACTGCACGGAGGGTGCTGTGTAACACACGTAATAAAAACACATGAGACCCTATGGAGTAAAGGACCCCATAGCCCAGAAAACACATTAACAGTAAAAGGAACACCATAAATCATGTCCAAGAGTGGGAGAAAAAGAGTCTCACTCTTGTCAGGAGAAAAAAACAAACTCCAGAAATCCAGCAAAGCTGCTGGGGGACTCACTAGGTTAGGAAATTTAGCCTAAAGAGAGAATTCTCCCTAACACACATCATAAGGATTTAAACTTGTACAATTGTAATCTAATGTCTGAAATTTAAGTGACCTGTCATTGAGAGTAACCTAGGTTGTCACTATTTAAATCTCATGATTTAGAAGCTGGAATAAGTGTTCTAGCTGCTTGTTTGAAAATTGCAAGTTTGTTTTAAACCAAGAAAATAATGTAACAAAATGACATTTAAATGTAAGCCTGACTCAAAGCCAAACTAGTAAAACAACTTCTTCCCACAAAGCCCAGGCCCCTCTCTCCACCGGGAACTCCCACCCATGTATGATTAAGGGGTGGGAGGAGAATTTGGGCTGCTGTGGGTAGGGGACAATGGACTTCCTCCAGCTCAAGGAGATGCTAATTAGGAAGGATCGTAAATGGCCTCTGCCAAAAGGAAATGGGAGGAGATTGCTCCTGAGCTGCAAGAAGAGGAAGGAGGCGGGGACAGGCAACCATTTGTTGATTCACAAGGACAAAAAGCATATTTTTAAAAAGATTGATAATTTACTGTGTAAGATTGTAACAAATATGTAAACCCCAGAATTGTGAGTTTAATTTTTGGCTGCACATTTTAAGAGACTCCATAACTCTGTGCTATGTTCTGGGAAGTCATTGTGGAAATTATTATTATTATTTTTTTTTATTATTTATTGTTCTAATCAAGCATAAAAATACTTGATTTTTTCAACATTAATTCATATAAAATTCTATGATATCAAAGTCAATCAACATTCATATACAACAGCTAGTGAAGCTAAAAAAGATTTAACAATCTTTTTTCTTTTTTTTTTAAAAAACAGATGTTAAATAAATTTCCAATATTATAACACTGTATTAGTTGATATTCTTTTTCATCTTTTGTTTGCGTAGTTTCAAACCATAAAGAAAATTTAATATAGCATACCTAACAGATTTTCTTGTTGTATGGTATAATAAGTGCCACAATTCCGAAGTCGATTCAATTAATGATCCTTCAAATAGAGGTTTAAAATGTACAATTCTCTGAGGTAGCAACTCCACACATTCTGTACAAAGATGGCTCAAGGTTTCAGGAACAGATAAACAAAACCGACAGGTTGCTGCATCTGGTGGCAACATTTTCCTTCTGCATAATACCTCATGAGTGGGCCATATGTCTAAACGAAAGCGCATGAAATCATCTCTTTGGTGCGAATTTGGAAAAAGTATCATATACGGTTCAATCATACCATACCGTTTTAATTTAAATGGATTGTTTTTGAAAGATTTATACATGGAGCAAGCCTCCCTTGATTTTTATTCAGTCTATTTTCCATAATTGTTTTTTGACTGCGTCGGGCCTCTTAATTAACGTAGCGTCAGAGATGTCTAATTGTCTTAGGATTCCCTGCGCTTTCGTCCGCCATAACATTGGGAAACTATCTTTTGATTTTAACAAGTAATTCGCTATAATGTACATCAATCCTTTATACGTTCGAGCACTTATCAAACATTTTCTGTACATTGCACAAGGTTTCCATTTATAGATTGCATATAGTGATAACAGCCCCAATTCATGTCTTAGTAACACTGTAGGAGTCGACATTGGCAGATTCAAAACTCGTTTCCAAAAACTACTCTCCAAGGTGGACCAGTACTCGTAGGTTTTGATCTTAAATGTTTCACTGCCATATGTGACAACCGGCACACATTTCTTCTTATAATATATTATGATGGGTTTCAGAGAAAATGTGCAAAACTTGGCTTTGATCAATCGTGCCTGGGAAAGAGTCATGATTGCTTTTCTCCTTATATACTTTTCATAACCCAGGGCACTTGGATGTTGGGTTATTAATGTTCCCAGATAAACGTAAGCATCTACTGACTCCAAATTTTTTGATTGTAAAGGCCATTGGTGGCATTTGGTTCTCTGCCTGGCTGTACCAAACTGAATAACCTTGGTCTTTGAAACATTTATGGAAATATGGTTTTGCTCGCAATAAACCCCCAAGGCATTTAATAAGGCACGTAAGCCGTTCTGGTTTTTAGAAAGCAAGACCATATTGTCTGCATATAATAAATGTTTCACATGGATATTATCTATTTTCGGTGAATCTGTCAAGATGCGGTCAAATCGGGCTTTGATATCTGCAATAAAAAAATTGAACAAGGCTGATGCTAGGAGGCATCCTTGTTTCAATCCGCCAGCGGTCTTAATCGGCTCTGATAAAAGACCTGTGCTGTCCAGTCTGATTTGAATTGAGGTGTTCGTGTCAAATTCAACTATCCATTTAAGGATTGACCACGGGCAACCGCTATTCATCAATTTTAAATACAGCAGCTCTCGCGGGACAGCGTTGAACGCCATTCGAAAATCAATGAAGGCAATGCATAACGGTTCCTCCTTCTCCTGTGCTCGATAAATGATGCTATTCAGAGTGATAATATTTATTCCTGTGCCTATTTCAGGTATAAAACCTGTTTGAAAAGTATCACGCAAGGAACTGTTATCCAGCCATTCTTTCAATTTATTAAGAACCAATCGTCCAAAGATTTTACCAGGACAGTCTAAGAGAGCTATGGGCCTGTAGGCTTTTGGATCCGCTCTATTGCCTTTTTAAAATATTGGCACTATTACGGATTGTTTCCATGTGGGCGGTATTTGCATGGTTGTTAGTGTATTTTGAAAAATGTGCATAAGGATGCCAGCCCATTCATACGGATAGGCTTTAAACATGCCATTTTGCAGACCGTCAGGTCCACAAGCTCTGGAATTACTCAAGGCTTTGATGCATGTTAAAATGTCACTCAGCCGGATTTGAAAAGCACATGGTATGGAATACAATTGAAACTCTGTCTAAATTTTTGAAGGGCGATTGGTAGAGCTGTTCAAAATACATTTTCCAATCCTCTTTTTGTACTGAGTTACTCAGAACCGCTGTTTGTGGGCTCGTAGAGACACTATTCATACAAGCCCAAATGCCGCTGGTCGATTTCTTTACCAGTTGTGTGAGCATGTGCTCACTATTTTGTTGTTGCAAATGAATTTTCAGCCTCTTTAGCCATTGGGCATAGGTTTTTTTAAGTGCTTTTGCATCATATTTCTGAGATTAACGGGATGGTGTATTAAAGCGCTTATGTCTCTTTTCAGATTGGTTTTGGCTTGTTGAATCTGTATGTTGAATGGATGATGATGACTAATTCTAGTTGTGGATTCCGAAGAACTCGATTGCTTAAACAATTGCATTTTGGTCACATAACAATTTTGGGTGTTAGTTAGATTGTCATTATCCATCTCATGAAGTATTTTCTCAAAATACCAGAGACTTTGAGGATTCCACTTAAGGCGATTGCCCTAGTTGTTAATAGCAGTACACGTAATATTTTTGTTACTCTCCTCAACGTGCCATGGAATTGGAATAGAGAAGCATAGGACTAGCTTGTTGTGGTCACTTTCACCCGCAGATACAACAACCATTGATTTGATTTGTGGCAAGAATTCTTTGCTTACATAGATGTAATCCAAAATAGCACCGGAGGTGCCCCTCTGCCATGTATTACAAAGAGGGCTGTCTCCGTTGCAGGCATTGGTAAGCATGATCAGGCCTCTTTCCTTCATAATTCCATTCCACATGTTTTCATCGCTCGTCCATAAGGTCTTTTGAGTTGATAATAGGTGCAGATTTAAATCCCCCATTATGAAAACAACCCCAGATTTTGTGTCCGAGGCAATATTGTCAAGATGCCACAGGAGGGTAGTGAAGAAGGCTTCTGCTGTGAGATTAAGTCTGCTCCAATATATGTTCATAATGGTTATGTTAAATTTTGCCACAGAGAGACTAACAACTTGAAAGTACGGGGACAGGGAGTAGTGCATTCTCCCAGTAAACCCACATGACTTTTTAATTGCTAGTAGAAGACCTCCTGATGGTCTACATTTTGATTTTTTTGAACGCCAGTGTGTCAAAAATAATGTGAGTATCCCATGTCGGAGATTCCATTAGCCACGTTTCTTGCAATGCTATGACGTCATAATCTTCCAGCGTACTTAGTTTCGAATTTATGAAGTGACTGTTGCCTCTTGTATTCCACGACATTAGTTTAATGGAAGTTTGAGTGATGAGTTGTTATGACCTCCATTACTCACTGGTAGAATTGTCGGGTTCCGTCTGTCATTGCTTGGTTGGTAGATGTTTATATATGGTTTATCCTCCTGGTCATCAGAAGTACAATTTACTTGCGTTAGTGTAAATCCCATATCAAACTTGTCCATTCTAGCCTGCCATGTCAGATTGTATATTAGGACAGATTTAATGTAGATGTTAGCTTCAGACGTATTTTCGTGACTGGCAAATTCAATCAAGTCGAGATCAGGCGATGTTAATTCTTTTAGGATTTGGATTTCAGTGCATATATTTAATATGCATGTGCGATTAAGCACATATATGTTTGAAAGGGATGATCTCGACATTTCAGATTCAGACACGGTACACCTTGCCTTTTTTCGTATATTGCCAGTTGGGATTCGCTAGGGCCTGCAAGGACAGCTGAGTCTGAGTAAGCGACTTTGGATGCGCGTTTGGTTCTTGATCATAATATCTGCTCACTGCACTCTGCCTTTGTAGTAACGGCCCAACTTCTGGGAAGGCACCATTAGACTGCCTCGATGGCATGGAAGTATGATGACATGTGTCACTTATGTAGGATTCAAGAGAAGCTTTAATCAGTTCACGAAGTTCTTGCTGGGATGAGGTGTTAAGCAAAGGATTGTCCACGATGGTTAATTGAGTTTTGCATACGTCGAGAGTGGATTGCGTTTGGCGCTGCAAGTTAGCTGCTAGACTCGTGCTCTCCGATATTTTCTCAATTTCTTCTCGCCCATGTTTTTTCAGTCCTTCTGCTTTTTGAACGATTGATACTGTGGCCTTCATGGGGTCGGGAACTTTTGTGGTTATAGACACATTGTTATTTTTAGCTACGTGAGTTATGGAGGGGTCACTCTTGTGGGTGTTCCCGATTTGATGAATCTGGTATGCCTTGATGGATTCTCTGATTTCCTCTCTTAAGGCTTCAACCGTCATCAGCTGCTGCAGCGTATTGGCATTGGCGATGGAATGTGACTCTGTCGCTTTCGCTGGATTCTTTTCCTTGAACATGGTTGTGTTCGTTGCAGGAGTGACCATCTTATTCACATCCCGAAAAGCTAGCTCTCCACTTGCTTGGGTTGCTTGCTTGGTTAGTGCCACTAGGGTGTCTAGAGGTTCATATGGCACTATTTTTTGTGTTGGCACGCTTATTATCTGTGCTGACTTCATCTGTTTTGAATTTTTATGTTGTAGTCTTACGTACTTGCGTTTCTTCAATGTCTGATTTTTAGAGTCAGTTTGAGTAATGGGTTTATCCTGTATTTGGTTTCCATTCTTGGGCGGCTTAAATTCATTAGTGTGGATTATTTGGCCTCCGCTACTCGATTCAAATACATCGAATATATATTTTTTTAATTGTGACTGATCACTTGTTTCCGTTGAGGGGTTCACAGATACAATGGTTCGTAGTTCTTTTTCAGCATGTTGATTTGGGTGCAGTTGAGCGTCCACTTCTCGCAAGTTCATCTCCACTTGTAATACTGAGGGCTCGGTCACTTCTATTATTGATTTTTCTGAATCCTTCAATAATAGAAAATTGCATTCAGATGTTTCTGATTCTTTCGATGGTACAAAATTGCATTCAGAGGGTAAACCATCTGTTTTTCCCATAGTATCCGATGATTTTTCTGTGGGATCCTGTGTTGCTCCTGGGTTTCTTAGTTCCTCTGGTCTTGACTCGGTAACGAGACCCTTATCTAGCAGTTTTTCAAGTAAGTTCGTTTGGTGTGTCATTTTACTATCTAGTGCTTCATACAATTTCGCTATCGCCAGGAGAGCAGTGTTCATTGCGCTAAGTGTGTTGTTAAGCGCCGGAGCCTCCGGAAACGAGAATCGCTTTGTTTGTGCATTGTGGATAAAATAATCAGATTCCCGGGCTCCGTCTAGGAATCTTGTCCGCCTTGGAGTGGGGGCGATAAATGAAGAACTCCGTGTGTGGCTCTCTTGGAGCTGTATGAGATCTCCTGTGTTCGAGCAGATATATAAAATATCAGCTTCTGGGTTGTCAGAACTAGAGGATGCATCCATGAAATCAAGCGCGTCCTGATCAATTTCACCCGTCAAGGTTAAGTGCTCGTATGCCTTGCGCAATTTTACTTGTGCTTCGACTGAGCATATGATCGGTTCTATGGGTTGAAAGGTTGCCGGCATTGGATTACTAATAGCCATCTCACCATGTTTTGTTTCCTTAGTTGGGCACTCTTTTGTTATTTCCTTTTGAAGGTGCAATGTTTTGGTCTGTTTCTTTCGTAAGCAGATCGCCTGAAGTTACCGCCAATTCTAATGTAACATCAGTAAACTCGTTGTGCTGGTCCAGCTTGGATATCTGACAGAGCAAGGGTTGCAATTTTCCCTTTTCCCAAGCGGCCTCTTTTTCGTTTAACGCTATCGCCTTTTGATGCCTTTTGTCGATAGATAGTTCGCTTTCAGCCGCAACCACTTCTGCCCTTACATCCAACGAGTCTGGTGGAGTTAATGGCTCTTTGAGTTCCACGGCTGTCTGATTGAGGGTTGTCTCAGATGAGGTTGGTGAATTGACTGGCAATTGCGGACTGGGATTAGGATGATCAATTGGTGGTGAATTAGATAATTTATTGCCGACATGCTCAAGAGCTGATTGTTCATTGCCCTGAAAAGGCACATCCCTCCCAGCTGGGTTATCTACTTGTGAGGTTGTTTCCGCCGGTTGTTGCCCTATCATGAATGCCTCAGTTGAGTTTTTAATTCTGCTTGCCTCGTGGCCCAGTCGCGCTCCTGTTTGGATTTCTATATCGTAGAAGTAGCGAATGTCCGCAGATAGCGATACTATGCGGCGCTGAATGGCACTCCTCTCCCCCGCTCTTGGAAGTGCTGACTTTGCCAGAGTACGCTTTGCTGCCGCAGATTGTGCTTTAAACTGCAAAGAGACGGTCGCCGTCCCCGGCATGCCAGATTTTAATGTAAACTATTTCGGTGTCAGGTTTTGTTTCTAGGTATTAATGCACAAGAAATTAAATAATAACAGTCAACTGTTTCAATGTTATAATTAGACAAAATAACTTAATATGTATAAATAATCTGAATACAAACAAGACACGTAATTTAGTTTAAAAGAAAATCGTACTTGCACCGTACCCTCTATCACTTCAGTGATATCTGTTAAACTTCCGTACTTACGCCTCCACAATTATGTGGAGCTATAACATATGAGCCTGCTTTCACCCCTCCACCCCAGCAGACCACAGACAGCCACTGACAGCCCTTGTCAAAACAGCGCTTTCCGAAAAAGGGCGGGTCCTACAATGTTATGGGGCTTGTGAGTAAAAGGGGGCGGATCTTGGAGTCTTTCCTCTAATATTTGGAAGAAAGAGACACAAAAGGTCGTCGGGATTGAAAAAGTTTGGAAAAGTTTGGCAGTCTTTTCTCTAAATTCTGTATTCAATGCTTGAAGCAGGAAGCGTACCGTGAATCCAGCAGGTTGCAGCCAAATTCGGCAAAGTTCGCTCGCTGAATCCTGAGAAGTCGGGGGTACGGTGCGCAGCCACTTGTCAAAACAGCGCTTTCCGCTTTCCGAAAAATAGTGGAAGTTATGGTTTTATACCAAATGTATTTGTCAAAAGTATGAAACTTCACACGCTTATGCCCCTATACGATGCGCACATTTGTGAAAATTTGCTCTGAAATTGGACCACGTTTTCAGGACAAAAAGGGCGAAATTCTGTCACATGCAGACCCAAGATCCTACAGCGACGGGGCTTGGAAGAGGATCTGCTCCACAAAATATGTAATCTATATATGTTATTGTTAGAAAGGTTGCACATTTGTAAATATGTATCGTACAAAAAGTAGATTTTATGTTCAAAAGCCAAGGGGAGGATTCTCTGACTCCTAAACCCACATCATCATGGTGACACCCTGTTTTCTCCTCCAATCAAGGGAGAGAGGAGACTCTAGCCAACAGCCTGGAAAGGGAGCGCGCTTAGGATAATCCAGCATACACACCCCCTTATCCTATGCATAAATAGAGAAAGCTGAGGACTTGGAAAGGGACACATATTCACCCACTGACCGATTTCTGGTAGAGCACCCTGTTAGAGAACTTGACATCTTCCTTGCTCCAGATTCCAGAAACTTGGCAAGCAGAAAGGCCCATTCCATTAGTTGAACCATTTTCAACTAGGCCTTGAATTTCAAAAACCAGAAAGAATCCTGCAAAGTTTAAGGGGAACAAAAGAAACAGGCGGCCTGTGCTGTAACTGCTTTCCTGCCAAAATAATTTTTACCAGATTCAAAAGACCCAATCCAGTTGTGCCGTGTTGTGCTGTGACCAGAGAGCCATTGCAGACCCAGTCCAGTCGTGCTGTGCCGTGCAGACTGTTAGGGAGAATTCTCTCTTTAGGCTGAATTTCCTAACCTAGTGAGTCCCCCAGCAGCTTTGCTGGATTTCTGGAGTTTGTCTCCTGCCAAGAGTGAGACTCTTTTTCTCCCACTCTTGGACATGATTGATGGTGTTCCTTTGACTGTTAATGTGTTTTCTGGGCTATGGGGTCCTTTACTCCATAGGGTCTCATGTGTTTTTACTGTGTGTGTTACACAGCACCCTCTGTGCAGTGACACAGGGGTGTCATAGTGACACCCCACCATAGACTCCATACCCTGGGACTGACTACTGTCTCCCAGGGCATGTAAAGTCACCATTGGCTTTACTAGTCCCAAATTATTAACAGAAACCAGTACAAACCATCATATTGTGGACGTACTGGTTGGGGCAATCCGATTGGCCCGGGGTCTGTTAGTCGAAGGGGCACGTCTCCGTCCCCCCTGATTGAGTTTTGGCTGGTAGCAGTGGAGACTACTTTTTTTATTCGACCGCGAATATTTCCCTATGGGATTTTCCCATTGTTCGAGGCTACCAACTTTAATTATTTAATTCTCATAGCCTCGAACATACCGCCAGTTTATTTAATTAATATTAATTTGCCGGTTGGTATATTTCGCCAGGACTCGATTCTAAAATGGCGTTTGTGTTCTCTTCTGTGACCCCAACCCAAGTCGAGCCCTTTGTTCCACTTTTTGGCAGGCTTCTCCACAGAAGCCTCCAAAAGTGGTGCCACTCTGTCTGGGTACCACAGGAGGTGTGGGAGGGGGTTTAGGCACCCTGGACAGAGTTACCTTGGTAACTCAAGTCGCACCCTTGTGTGATTGGCCCAAGTGGTGAGCCGGCCGGCTCACCACTTAGCATGTTTGATTGACAGCTAGGCTGAGTGAATGGGGGGTCGGCTGCATAAAAGCAGGGCTTTGGGGACTGGAACTTCAGAAGTCGCCACAGGACCTGAGAATCCGACGAGGGAGAAGCTGAGCCGACCTACCACGACGACACCACCGGTGGAGCCCTGCAGAACCGACTCACCACTTCCCGACGACAGAGAAGATCTCCCGGCTGGAGAGGCTTCTTCCCCTGACTGGTGGGCACAACCAGTTTACCTTCTTTTCTTCGCACCCCAGACCGGTTTGTGGTCGAACTGCCCGTGCCAAGCACCCAGGCGGCCGGATAGCCACTTACCACTGAACCACGAATCGACAGACCGCTCCTTGTACCTGAGAAACTCCGCGGCTGGTTTCTTCCCTGGCAGTGCAACAGACTCCTGTCTTCCTCCGCGACGAGATCCTCTCTTCCCCCGGACGAAGCACCGACTTGCATCCGCAGCCAGGAACAACTGCCCCCGCTGGAGTGTTCTCACCACTTTAAGGTACCGTGTCCGCCAGGCCTCCCTTTCTAAAGATTGCTACAAGGTAACAATAACCCCTTAACCTTCTGGACTGGGCTTGTCGCCTTGACCCTCTAACTGTTCCCTTTCTTTGGTCCAACTCCTTTTTGAACCATTACAAGACTTTTGTGCATTGCAACCGTGTGACCTTGGACACATTTGTTTTGATCCTCTTAAAGCGGATCCGGCCTACTGACTATGAATTCACGGTGTTACTTTGCCTTCCTCTCTTGTTGTGTTTGTGATAAAGTGTTGGCATCTGTTTCAATTTATTCTCTGCTTTTCTCTCCCTTTTTAAAACGAATTATTAGAGTGCCATCTACGTTAAGCGCTCACTGCTGTCTGAAAATAAGTGGGGATTTACTTAAGACTTGTCTAATATTCTTTTAAGGGAGTGTATATCTTTTAGTGACCGTGTTTTTGAATTGCTTACTATTAGTGCCTGTGTGTTTTTCTAGATGTGGTTTTAAATAAATAATTATATCTCATTTACACCAAGCCCTGATCAGTGTTTACTTGTTCTATTGTGTTCTCTTGACCTATTGTGTATACTCTATATACTGCCTAACTCTTCTTGAGGGAAGTCTGACTGCTCAGCCACAGCTACCAAGTGAATCTGTGTGGTACAGACTGCTACCAAGTGGGTTTACTGCCACATACCTGTAGTCCTAAATCTTTTGCAGTGGTCCCAGAGGGAACTGCACAGGTTTCTGCCTAACACAGACCAGAGCGCCTTGCTGTCCAGTCCGGTGTGCCCATCAGCCTGTCCAGTCCGGTGTGCCCAGCAGAATTTCTGAGCAGAATCCCTGATCTTGACGGACAGAATTCCTGACTGTTCTGTTCAAACATATATAGTGAGTATCCATAGAATAGGACTGTGTCACTAGCATATGTACTGTCCATAGTCAATCCCTATCTAAATCCATCCTATATTGTCTTCTGAACCTGATCTTGTTAGGAATACTTTGAATTGTCAGAACTTTCTTGCATTAAGTCTCTCATTTGTATTTAATTTCATAAATCATTAGGGTTGTGAAAAAATAATTTGAATCCCAGAAAGAAATTGATTATCCACCACATGAAGGGTCCCTGGCCAGGACTGTGGAGATTCATGTGTGGCATTCTCTCTTTCTATAGTCATAATCTAGTGTAAAGAAATTCCATTTGTCTTGTTAAAGTGCATTTGAAATCCATATAGTTTTCCCGCAATCGCGATTACCGCGCACGGAAAAGTTTGCCGAGAATTTTGTTTTAGGGAATTTCTATCACGTGTAAAACAGCTTTTGATTGCACCCGACCTTAATTTTAAGTTTTCACATTGCCTATTAGTACCAAATCATTGCTAGTGTTCGTCAGCAACTATCTAAAGCGGCTCCCCTTAGAATTTAAACAATTTCAGTCATTTAGTTCATATTTAGTGTTTTACCCAATCCATTCCGAGATAACTTTAAAACCATTTTGACAGTTTGCCAATCAGTTCTGTTTCTCTCTTGTGTTTGCTGTGGGGAAAAGGGGATTGACACTTTGTTTGAAGTCTGCATTCCTGAAACCTGTTCTCTCTCTCCTCCCATCTCTTAATACTGCATATTGGGGGGTTGAGGGGTGTGCATGGGGAAATAGTAATCATACTGCTATTTGATCTGAACACATACAAAAGTATTATTTCTGTTCTGAATAGTTTTGCTCATTATGATGTTTTTTTTGTTTGTTTTATTCACTTTTTATGCGCACCAGACCCGGGGGTAGCAGGGCGCAGCAGTAAGAAAATGCAAGGCTTACAGGGTTACTAGATATAAATATAATATTACTCCTTGTGATTAAAGAGATTGCTTAGTGTTACCTCACCCCATTGGTGATTATTGTATAACCATTAAACATAGTGTGATTATATTGTGAACTACATAAAATATTTATTTAACTTTGCAAACCAGCCTGATTCCTGGTTCAGTGTGACTGGGGGGAACCAAGATCGAGGAGTGATTTGAGTGGTACATCGTTCAGAATAAAATAACTTTTAGACACAAAATAAATAAGGATTTCAGTTGTACATTACACGCTAGGTATTGACTTAGGTGAAGTGCCGGATTGAAATCACTTACAGGAAGGTATTTTGGAAGGGAGTGTTGGATGTAGTGCGGGAGTTTATGGTGCAAAAGGCGACTGCAACCTCAGGTCATCCAACCGGAGGATCTGTTGCCGTATCTGTTGTCCCAGGCTCTGTTTGGTTTAATGCATTCTTCCACTATGGTGCACCTAGTTGTGATTTCCAAGTACAGCCACGCTGCAGTGGTGCCATCCCTGTGGTCTCACCGGCTACTGAAGAAGTTTTTGCATGGGCTGTTCCGGTCTTTTCCACCTGTCCGTCGCCCAGCGCCAGCAGGGGAGCTCTATTTTCTACTCGCAAGACTCATTAAGCCACCTTTTGAGCCCATGCACCAAGCATCTATTAAACATCTTTCGTGGAAAACGGCGTTCTTGGTGGTCATAACTTCGGCCAAGCAAGAAGTCGAAATCCAGGCGTTTTCCGTAAAACCGCCCTATTTGATGTTTCACAAGTTCTTTGGCACACCAATGTCTCCAGCATAGCGAACACTGCACACGCTGGATGTGGTGCGCGCCCTCAAGTACTATGTGGCGCTTGCGTCGTTGCGTACAACGGATCAAACTGTTTGTTTCATTTGGAACTTCTGGGCCTGGGAAGGCTCTCTCAAAGTCTGCCATTGCAAGATGGATTGTGGTCTGCATCTCATTCTGCCATCAGCAAGCCAGCAGACCGCTTCCCGGCAGGCCCCGAATTCACTCTACCAGTGCAGTAGGTGCAACCACTGCTTTCCTCTCTGGAGTTTCGCTGGCTGACATCTGCCGTGCAGCCACCTAGAGATTGGTGCATACGTTCACCAGGTTCTACTGTGTTGACGGACATTCCGCAGAAGAGTCTAGAGTCGGACAGTCTGTTCTGAAGAACGTTTTTGCATGAGGTGGGTAAATCTCCAGTGGTAGGGAGATTGCCTCCGCCCGTGGGTATTGTGATAACACTGCTTTGTAATCTATTCACATCATGTGAATCTAGGAAAGATCCCATGCTGGAGAAGGAATAAGTTACTTATCTTTCATAGATTCACATGCGGCCCTCCCACCTATGCTGCATTGCTTGTCTTTTGGCTCTCACTGTCACCCACGTGCGGTGCCAAATCTGAAGATGCCAGACAGGGGAGCAGTTAAGGGAGGCGTTCCTATTGGCTGTGAGCAGTATGACCCAAAATGACTATGATGGAGCACAAAAGTGTCTGAAAGTTTTCAGTTTAAGTTTAAACTGCTCTATGACACGGGTAGTATAGCTCAGTGGCAACGTGCTCGTCTTGGAAGCAACATGACGCCGAGCAACACAGGTTTGAATCCTGGGTCCACGCTTAGAAACCTCTTCGGTATTAAGCGTGTTATAAATAACCTATCATATCATATGTAAGCGAAGATTCCCAGCCTGACGATCGGGAATATTCACAGCATGTGAATCTATGAAAGATACCAATGCTGGAGAACCAGAGTTACAGGTAAGTAACTTACTCCAACCCTTCCTTCTAATCGACTTGGGGGCCCCCGATTGCGAAGACACCTACCCATAGGCTGGTGTGCTCCACTAGTCTCAGGAAGACCTGCATTTTGAACCATCCCTCCATGTGCTGCGACTTTGCTGCGCTGCAATATGATATGATATGATAAGGCATTTATAACGCTCCTATACAAAAGTGTTTCTACGTGCGACTCAGCAAGGGAAGGGGAACATACGGAAGACGGACAGCGATCATACTAGGCCAAGTGTAATTCAGATTGTGCAAGTTTAGAGGAAGAGGGAAGAGGAAAGGTGCGGAGTGGGAGGGGATGAGCGGGGCAGTGCAGTACAAGGGGTAATAGAATAAATAAACAATAAGAGAAGTAGGGCCAGCTGGTGGCAAGTGCAAGGGTAAGTGCAGACATCAGGTGTCAGGTGCTGGTGGGGGACTGTAGGGATACAGAAAACAGTCCCCACCTGCGGGAGGCACTGCAGGTGTGTAACTGGCGGGGGAGGGGACCTGGGCCCGAGATCAGAGAGTGGCCAGGTTACCAGTACATATTCAGCCAGGAGTTTAGCAGGGGAGAGGAGGAGAGAAAGCAGAAGCAAAGAGGAAGGTTTTGAGGTGCTTCCGGAACCAGAGATGGTTCTCCTCAAGGTTCAGGGAGGCTGTTCCAGTGGGAGGCCCCAGCCAAAGAAAGAGATCTACCACCAACTCGCTGCTAGGAGAAGGGACTGCCCCTGAGGGAGTTGGAGGCAGATGAGCAAAGAGCTTGAGAGGAAAGATATTTAAGAAGAGAGAGTTGACGTTATTGAGGCCCCATGCCCCAGAAGGCCTTGTGGACAATGCAGAGGGTTTTGAACTTAATCCTCGCAGCCACTGGGAGCCAATGCAGAGATTTCAGTCCTGGAGAGATACGATCCCTGGGCTTGAGGCCAATGACAAGTCTTGCAGTCCTGTTCTGGATGAGTTGCAGAGGGCGGATAGTAGAGGCATGCAGATTTATAAAGAGGCTGTTGCAATAGTCCAGCCTAGAGAGAACCAGAGCTCTGGAGACAGTGAGCTTCTGGGGGAAGGAGAGGAAAGGAAGTATACCTCTGAGGAGGTGCAGCTGGTAGTGTGACTTCTTAAAGACGTCAGAGATGTGAGGAGAAAAGGAGAGAGTGGAGTCGAAGATGACCTTGAGGTTTTTAGCCTCGCAGGTAGGAGCAGGAAGAGGGCGCAAGAGAAGCCGGCCAGAGAGTGACAGGAAAGGAGGGAGCAGGTGTGCAGATGAGGAGAATCTGTCTTACTGGCATTAAGGCAGAGATCATTGGCGGCACACCACTCCTGGATAGTAGACAGTCAGTCAGAGATGGGAGAAGGAGAAGATGTGGCCGAAGGAAGCCTGAAAATGAGCTGAGTGTCATCCGCCTATTACTGAAAGTTGGGGCAGAGAGCGGCAATGTGATGGGCAAGAAGTGCCAGGTATTGGTTGAACAGCCAGGGAGAGAGGTTAGAACCCTGGGGGCACCACAGGTAGAAATAGAGGAGAGGAAGGACCCAATTTGGACCCTGGAGGGTCGCTCAGAGAGGAAAGAAGTCAGCCACGCCAGGGCCTGACCAATGATACCCAGGTTATCACAGAGACAGTTGAGCAGGATGGCATGGTTGACCTTGTCAAAGGCAGAAGAGAGATCAAGTAAGATGAGGACACAAGGAGTATTGGAATCAAGGTTTGAGAGCATTTCTTCACGGCTGTTCAGGAGAGCAGTTTCCGTGCTTCTGGCAGCTCTGAAGCCAGACTGGTGGTCATGAAGACAACCAACAGATTCAGTGTGAAGATGAAGCTGGGAGATGGCCAGCTTTTCCAGGAGTTTGCCCAGGAAGGGAGTGGTGGAGATTGGGCGATAGTTAGCAGGGCGGGACGGGTCGGCAGAGGGTTTCTTAAGAAGAGGGTGCACAAGGAAGTGCTTCATGGGGGATGGGAAGACTCCTGTGGTGAAGGAGTGGTTGCAGAAATCGGTCAGGGCAGGAGCCATGGAGTCAATGTGGTCCTTGATGGTTTTGGAGGAACAGGGGTGAACCTATTTTGACGAGACTTTCATGTATCGGGCTTGTCTAGAAACCTTGTCGGGGGAGAACAGCAGAAAGGCAGAGAAGGAGGGAGGAGAGGTGGCCGAAGAAGGGCCAGGGGAAGAGCAGGGAGTAGAGGGGCCAGGGGAGAGAAGAAGAGAGAGGACAGGATGTCCTGAGTTTTAGAGATGAAATGAGAAGCCAGAGTCGTGCAGAGGGCCTCGGAAGGGACAGGAGAGGTAGAGACTGCAGCAGGATTGGCAAGTTACTTGCAGTTTTTAAAGAGTTCGGCCGAGTTGTTAGATGCCGCAGAGAGACGCGGGCTTGGATGTGAGCTCTCTTCTTGGTGCGGACAGAGAGCCGGTATTGCCTTTGGAGCAGGAGGCAGGCCAGTATGTCAGAAGATGTACCAGAGGCATGCCATTTCCGCTCAGCCACCCTGCGTTTGACGGTGGCGAGGTCTGAGTCGTACCAGGAATTGCATTTGGGTTTGGGCTTCAAGCGGATCCTCATGACAGGGGCATGAACATTGAGAGTATTAGATATAGCAGAGTGGAGCATGGAAAGGGCTTTGTCAGGGTGTGAGTCAGCTAAAGGGGGAGGGAGGAGAGAAACTGGTAGCGAAAGCCTCAACTGACACACGCTTCATGGATCGGATAACCGAGAAGGTGGGTGGCAGTGCTGGAATTGGCTTGGCCTGGGGAGAAGAGAGGGTTAGCTGAGAGGAAAGAGAAAGTGATCTCTCCAGGAGAGAGGGGTGGTGAGAGGGATAGAAAGGGGAAGGTCTGAGGAGATCAGAGCATCCAGAGTGTGCGCTGCAGAGTCAGTCAGGCCAGAGGGAAGAACAGAGAGTGAGAGAGAGATGCAGAGGTCACGAAAGAGTCCAGAGGAAGGACAGGAAGCATCCAGGTGGATGTTAAAGTCTCCAAGAAGGAGGAGTTGAGTGGCTGAGACCAGAAGGGAAGAGGAAAGGTCTGCCCTTTCGGAGAGGAAGGAGGAGATCTGACCAGGTGGCTGATAGATAGTAGCCACAGTAAAGGAAATGGCTAGGAGAGAGAGAGCCTGCAGACGAAGTATTTGAAAGAGTAGACAACCTGCATAGGGAGTACAGAGGCAGGAATCCACTCGGGGAAGATCAGGGCTACACCCCCTCCGGGGCGGTTGGACCTGGGCGCGGAGAGGATCTTGTAGCTGTCACGGAGGAGAGTGGCGAAGCTTGTGACAGAGCTGGCCGTGAACCATGCCTCGGTGAGACCGAGGACATTGAAGTCACGTTCTTCAAGGAGGTGGCAGAAGCCTGAGGAGTGTTTGACAGCTGAGCAAGAATTAAGCGTGGCAATATGGAGAAGGTTTGCGTCCTTGAAAGACTTCCGGGAAGGGGTACAAATCAAAGGTATGCCCTGTGGAGGTGTAGAAGCGGAAGGAGGAGAGGGCAAAGTAGCCAAGGAGGTTACAGCAGGGGAAGGCGAGGAAGCCGTGGAGGGAGGAGATGGGACAGCAGGAGATGGAAGGAAATTGAGGTGCCACAGGAAGCGTCTATCAAAGAAGAGAAGATTGGCCTGAGGGCTTTGGACCAAGACGGAACCATTCAGATAAACATTAATGATGACCTTAGAGGAGTGGAAGGAGGCAAGGAGGGCCTCCCACTGGGTTCCACCATTGATGGGAGAAGAAGAGAAAGGAGAAAGTACAAAGACCATATGAAGAGTCCATAGGTCTGGTGAGGGATTGACAAAGAGGATGTCGGTGAAGGTTTGCCTAGATGCGGCACTGGTATAGGTGTCAGCGATAAGGAGGCCGGGGTAGGAGACGAGGATGTCCTTTTTAAACTTCCTCCTACCAGATTTAGTGAGGAAAGCAGGGTAGTCAATGGAGAAGCAGTTGGAAAAGATAGTAGAGATGGAGCACAACAGAGTGGGAGGGGTAGGGGAGAACACAAGGGAAGGACAGACCACGGGGTGCAAGCAGGCGAGACAGAGAGACGAGACAAGTTGACAAATGGACAAATACCCCAATACCCTGGGCCCTCAAGCCTGAGTGCAGTGCATGGTCTTATGAATCCAGCGGAACCTTTGGTGGACGACTCCTGGACGTCCAAAGACATGATTTGAATCCCAGCTTGAAGGACCAAGAGAGTGAAGAGAATCCAACCAGTGATATTTGTTCTTCATCTGGCTGCTGTAAAAAGGTGCCAAATCAACAGAGCTGCGAGAATTTGTGAAGAAACCTTTGCTGGATGCCTCCTCTGACAACTGCTGCTGCAAGTTCCTATCCAGTGTCAAGTTCTCTCGTCTCCAGACCAAGAATTCAGGGACTGGGTCCTGTGCTGCTGCATCCCAAAGGCATCCACTCTGAAACTCTTCTTTTCTCCTAAGGTAACGTGTGGACATGGGTAATACTCTTAAGTCTGGTGTGCATTCTGTGAGGCTGAGTGGGTGATTCGTGTGGTTCGGAGTTTGCCCATATCATTTGCCGAGGCCTAATGCGCTGGAATGCATATAGGGAGCCTTCTATGAAGTCCCTGAACACTTAAACAAGTATTCAGTTTCAGAGTTAGTTAAGATCTCCTATGGAACTTTGACTTTCCTGCAACTGAACCCTATCTCACCCTTCCTACAGCTGGCACCTAGACTACTAGGGTCCCTCTTCTGCCACGAGATAACTCGTACAATAGACTAGGGAAGGACTGGATAAGAAAAGGCTTCTGTCTTGAAAAGTATAGCAAGTATAAAAGTACTTACTTGTTGATAGAATTAGTATGGTAACTGTATCTCTGTGAAAGAAGTTACAAAGTGTCCTTAAGTTATACTTATCTTAGAGTAGCATCGTGCCCTCTAAAAAGTATGTAATACGTTGTTTTACTTATTTTGAATGATGTTTCCCCCCTTCTGAAAAGTGATGTTTTGGTACTGTTTTATCATTACTTAACTGAATGAGTGTAATAGCTTACCAATAGGGTTTACCTTCCTTGAATAACCTTGTGGCATTCTTAACGTGTATCATTGGGTGTTGTTTTCCCTGGTCTGCTTTATACAGATCTAAAACAGTCTTTGAGTTAATACTTGTCTTTGAGTTGCTGGTAGCCCCACTTGAATGTATCTAGGTCTTACTCACCTTGAATAGCTGCTGCTCTTCTAAATTTGTTTCACAAAGTTGTTACTTATCTTCGAAACTGCATAATACACTTCCTAAACATATACTGGGTATAACTAGCTATTAGGTAGCGGATAGTTATGTACTAATGGGTCAGCTACTTACCTTGAAACACATTGTGTCTTTCTTAAAGTGCAATTGGGATTTGCTTTCCTTGGTGTGCATTCTAAAAATAGTTATTGTGTGTTCATACTTGTCATTGAGTAGCTTAAGGCCTCTCCAGAAAGTATGTGAGTTGATTTACTAGCTCTGAACTGAGTTTGAACAAAATAATATTGCAAGGAGAGTATATTTGGTTTATTATGTGTGTAAAAGTATTTCTAACCTGGTCTTATTCCCCAAGAATAGTAGATTACTATCCTGAATGTATAACCTGAGGTTTAACTCACCTTGACTTGCTTTTTGCTCTAGATAAGGTTATACCTTGGGTTGCATACTATAGGTATTGAGTTGGTTTTTACAATTGTGTTAATATGATGTTATGAGTTACTTACTCATGAATTAGCTTGGTCTACTTGTATTTAAAGAAACCCTTTATTTTTGCAATACATAGTGTTTCTTTGGACCATATTTATGTTATAATGTCTTTGTAACAAGCCACAGCCCTCCTAAAATGAGCCTGGCTTTTCTGTCCATGCTGCCACATTCTCCGGTGGTACAACCTTATACTAAGAGTGGAGCATATGTGGTGCCTCAGATGTATGCTTTTATGAAGCCCTTAGTTGGACTTTAAATAAACTGTCCTAACGGTAATCCCTTGCTGGTATTAAGCGCATTATGAAGGAACAATTATAAATATTTTTAAACTAAATGCATAGTAATGTACAGACATCTTCGAGCTTGAGCCCATCCCCCATGATTCTACCACTGGAAATACTATTGAAGAGTGTTTTGAACAACCCCCCAAAATGTATGGACGAAATTCAACAACTGTAGTATTAGAAGTTACTGAAAACCAGATATGACAACAGCGGAAATTAATATTTTCTTTCTTATGTTATATTTGAAATTGGTGTCACCAAAAACCACGTCTAATCAGCCATAATCTGTTTCAGTTACAGCTTTGGATTGATTTAATTAGTCCCCAAGCTCTCTCAACCTCCCCAAAGATGTATTCTTTATCTTTCCTATTGACTCAACTAAGCTGGATGCAGCATACCACTGAAGTGGCCATCATAGAGTTTTTGGCAATTCCTGGTTGAGTCGGGTTTGGTGCTGCTTGTGCCAATACTGTTGCTTTAACCTCAAAACATGGAAAAATATGGCTGTGTCTGACAACGGCAAGGCAGATCCTGTTCAATCTATGACACTGATCCCTGCCAACTTCTCTATGTAAATAATTATGATTCCGGTGTAAAAGCAAAAAGAGAATATCGAGGCTGAGTACCCCAAAGGAAATGCACCAACACGGGCTTACAAAGATACACAGATCTTTATTCTACAACTGAACCGTTTTCAAAGGACAAAGCAACAGATAGCTATTAGGCCCTCAGTACAACACAGCGAATACCAACCCTGTTCAGTGTGTGAAGTGAGTGAGACTGTACATCAGAATGTTTGTGCTTTTTATACAGTTTGTAACATGATGTCCAGCCCATTTGCAGGTTAACCATTTCTCGGGCTAGGGGTTCATGCCGAGTTTGTACCTAATTTACGCATCTGTACATTTATGGATTATCCTTAATACATACTCCAATAGGTTACAATAGCAACAGTGTCTTTTCGGATTCTACATTAAGCCTTTGTACATATTCTTATACAATGTAGTCAAACAAGAGTGCACTTTTAGCATTCGAACAGTATTGTCCTTGATATATGTTCATGGATTAGTATTGTTGGCACAGGTAATCCTCTATCCACAGGTCAGCGAAGGACAAGGTCTCAGTACATGACCCTAACATTTTGGCCTGCGGGCAGTTTAAGCATTAACTCGTGTACAGAGGTCAAGACGGCCATGTTACAAGCAGAACAACACTGTCTACCATCTTAGAACACAGGGTGACTTTGGAGTGAGAACCAAAATGGCGGATAAATCCTAAAATGGCGGCTTAATCGATCTAAGGTCAGAACTTTGCAACGCGGATTTCTTCGCAGAGCGACTGGGCTTAGGCCAATATATACAATAAAGGAGGCACGATATGATTTCTCATTCGACAAACCCTCCTTTTGGCCTAAGCCAAGCGCTAAACTACTTCTAGTCACTTTACGAATAACTCCACGTCTCAACGTCCATACACCCTGAATCACTATCAGAAATATTGCCATAACATCAGATACTAGGATTTCTTTCAGCACATATTCATTGAAGTTCTGGTCTGGGGCGTATACCTTGCGTCCTAATGTACCCATCGCCTGTGCGCAACATCCTCCTAACATCAAACACATACCAGGAAGACATTGTATACAACAGCAAAGAAATAGCATCATTCCTAAAATGATCAGCAGGACTGAAAGTATCTTCCAACCCCAAGATCGCAAGAAGTCCCAGAACCAAGCACTAAGATCCCAGTTTCCTTCGGGAACATGCACTTCTGAACTTAGGACATGCAGATTCTGTATTGCCTTGAAGATAGTTGGGGAGGAATCTGGCACGAGAACACAGCAAGCGGACCCCACTAACTTACATACCCCACCAGGTTCAGCCAGGATGACATCTAATGCCATCCGGTTCTGAAGTGCTACTAACCTTATTGCTTTCTGTTCTAGAGTCATATTATAGAGTATGTCAGTGGTCCGGTTGATGGTCCCCTCCAGTACTCTCGCTAGTCTCCTGATATCTTCAGAATTCATTTTTTGTCCCCAAAATGGCACAAAGGATTTAGCTACATCGCCCAGAATGTGTGCTGAAGTGTCGCCATTCTCGTCCCGCCGTGGACGAGCCTTTGAAACTTCTACAGTACTGGCTATGAATACCCTGGGTAACAGAATCCCTAAATAACAAGTTCCCTGCCAATCCCTGGGTAACCATGGAAATGCTACATTACCACAAACAAAGTAGACGGGTTCGCCTACATACAAAGGTCTGTCCTCACCAGTCAAATTCGCAACGTTGGCGCAACCTTTAAAATCACCCATCGACTGGGTACCATTCCTTTGTATGCAGAAAGAAACTGAATCGGGCCTATGGTTGACAGTGTAAGAAGGAGGCGTGGCGTCCTTATTGCCTATAGGAGCCATTTTGAAAGAGATCAAAGATTGAAAAGGACGGGACAGTCTATCAGAAGGCCTAATAGAAGCAATGTTAGGCTTACTCCCATTTGCAAAGAGCGATCATCCCAAGGGAGTCAGAACACGTTTTTCAAACTGATTCAAATTAGTCCCATCAAAGTTCCCTGAAATGCTATCGTTCCAGCGACCAAAGAATAGTGCTCTAAGAGGAGCATAACATGCAGTTGTCAAAGGTAGTGGATGAATATACCAGCCTAGCCCCTTATCCCCATGTTGCGGTAAATGTGAACAGACCCAACAATTAGATTTGTTAAAGATGGCATGCGTAGCATTCATGATGATTCATAGTGTATTATTATGATATCTCTGTCTGTGCTGAAAGTCTCTAGGAGATATTGTGCAGATGCACGAAAGGAGTAGAAACAATAGGTACATTTTCAGTCGGCAACAAATTCTCAAGCAGATGTACTTCTTCTAGATACCAGAAACCTAAAAAATGACTATTATAAAACCAATTAACATTGTCACAAGACAGCAGTACGTTTTCGGGGCCCAGGTATTTAAATGTTCATTTCCGTAGCTGGTCATACAGTCTTTTTCCTTTTCCATATGTGCGGGAGCGGTTGCAGGCATTGTAATCTTCAAACAAATGCACCAGAGTTATTAGCTGGCGACCTCCAGGCCGAGCGTCGTCTTAGTCCTTCCACAAACCCTAGCCAACAGAATCCCCTTACGAACAATTGATCGGGCCAAAAAGGCAAGCCCTTGATGACTTTCTACTCTGAGCGCACAGCTGAACTGTGCCCTAAGTCCATTTCCTTGGACGCAGATCGTACCTTGTGATCCCTGGTACTGATTGATCCATGAACAATGTGTCGTCACTTCCCACTGGAAGCGGTGAAGGAGCGCAAGTAAGGTCAGAGGCACAATTGGGGATCGGTTCCGGGAACAAAATGGTTGGAGAGTGTGGAGATGAAATGGCTGTTTTTCCCCAGACCTCACATGATCAGGGAGAGTCTCCGATGCACTCTTGATGCTAATTGCTGTTTCAGTATCGTTGGTTGCAGTACTGATGAGGGGTTCTGCTTCTTCTGTATCGTGTGGCAATGGGTATGGAATCTTCATGGTATGTGTCACATGAATCCAATTCTTCCGCCCTGCCACCCACACCGCAGTCTGTGTGACCAGCAGGACTTGGAAGGGACCCCGCCAACGAGGTGCGAGTCAAGAAGATCGCTCAAAGGATTTTACGAGGATCCATTCCCCAGGTCGTATGCTGTGACCGGGGCCCTCGTATCATACAGGTAAAGCCTCTCGCACCTGGAGATAAATCAAATACAAGTTTTTAGTCAACTGGCTACAGTAATCTGAAAGAAGTACATTTTCAACATTTCGCAAAGAACGACACTTAGGCATATTCCAAATATTAGAGGGCCTCCCAATAACCACCTGTTAGGCAGAAACCTGTGCATTTCCCTTAGGGACCACTGCAAAAGATTTAGGACTACAGGTGGTTGGCAGTAAACCCAATTGGTAGCAGTCTGTACCACCCAGATTTACCTGGTAGCTGTGGCTCAGCAGTCAGACTTCTCTCAAGATGAATTAGGCAGTATATAGAGTATACACAATAGGTAGAGAGAAACAGTAGCACAAGCAAACACTGACCAGAGCTTTGGTGTAAAAGTATATCATTCTTTATTTAAAGACACACTTGTAAATTACACTAGCACAAAGAGGTAAATAAATTCAACACACAGTCACTATTATATATATACAACCCTAATTACTTATTAGACAGGTCTTGATGAGAAACACCACTTATTTTCAGACAGAGGTGAGCGCTTAACATAAGATGGCACTCTAATAAGTTATTAAAATGGGAGGGGAAAAAGGCAGGGTTAGGAAAGCACACAAATTTCAATACTTTTCAAAGAACCACAGTGAGGCAGGTTAGGCAAAGTCTACTTGAGAGCAAGGAAGTTCAAATGCCAGGCCCACTCTTAGAGCAAGCGAAATGTGGCCAGGATCACACAGTGGGGTTATGCCCAAAGAGTCTTTGTAGAAAGTTCACAAAAGTTTGAGATCAAGTCAGGAAAAGTTAGTTAACAGGTCCCAGGCTAGCCCAGGTTAGAAAGTCGAGGATTTACTGTCACCCCGAACGATCTGTCGCAAGGGAAGCCAGGCGGGACACAGTACCTGAAAGTGGGAAGGACGCTCCAGCGCGGGCAGTTGTTCCTGGTAGCGGTTGCAAGTCGGTGTTTCGTCCAGAGGAAGAGGCGGTCTCGACGTGGAGGAAAGCTGAAGGTCGTTTCGCTGCCAGGGAAGAAACCACCCACGGAGTTTCCCGGTTACAAGGTACCACCCTTTTCTTCGCGGTAGTGGTAACCCGTGGTATTCTGGTTGCCGGGGTGCTTGGCACGGGCAAGGCGGCCACGAGATGGTCCAGGAAGGCGAAAAGACTGGCAAACTGGATATCCCCACCAGTCAAAGGAAGAAGACTCTCCGGGCTGGAGATCTCCTCTGTCGTCGGGAAAAGTGGGGCGACGGTTCAGCAGGGCTCCACCGGTGGTGTCGTCGTTGCAGGTCGGCTCGGCTTCTCCGTCCTCGGATTCTTTAGGTCCTGTGGCGACTTCTGAAGTTCCAGTCCCCAAAGCCCTGCTTTATGCAGAAAATGTCACAGGATTCCCCCTTCTCACCTGTCTATGTTGCCTGATGTCCTCTTTAGGTGGAGTCTTCTTTCGTATGGTTCGGGACTTAAATAAGCCCGCTCGGCCGTCATCGGCTTCCAGATTACGTTCCGCTTCAATGTCCAGGATCACGGGAGACTCCAGGAGTATTCAAGAAGGAGTTGGGGGCACGCGGAAGCGGCACAGGGATTCCGGGAAGTTAGGAAAGAGGGAAGAAGTCGGGAGAAGGGAATCCAGGGGGCAGGGGATAGCAAGTAGCACTAGAGAAGGTTCGGAGCACACGTCCAATCACAGCTAGTAGCAGCATTGAGACGCGCGGGGGTGTGGCTTCTTTATAGTGGACGCTGCGTAGAACGTGAAGACTGGCGAGCAGCGTTCTGAGCTTGCCGCCATGTTGGTAGTATTATGGAGTGTAAGGCCCGACGTGTCGGGGACCAGGAGGCCCAGAAGGGGCGAGGTCGATGGTTCATGACAGAAAACCCCCATTCATTCAGCCTAGCTGTCACTCAAACATGCTAAGTGGTGAGCCGGGCGGCTCACCACTTGGGCCAATCACACAAGAGTGCGACTTGAGTTGCCGAGGCAACTCAGTCCAGGGTGCCTAAACCCCCTCCCACACCCCCTGTGGTACCCAGACAGAGTGGCACCACTTTTGGAGGCTTCTGTGGAGAAGCCCGCCAAAAAGTGGAACAAAGGGCTCGACTTGGGTTGGAGTCACAGAAGCGAACACAAACGCCATTTTGGAACCAAGTTTCGGCAAAAAATCCCAACCGGTGAATTAATATTAATTTAATAAACCGGCGGTATGTTCGAGGCCATTTTAAAAAGTGGTAGCCTCGAACAATGGGAAAATCCCATAGGAATATATTTGCGGTCGAATATAAAAAGTAGTATCCACTGCCACCAGCCAAAACTCAGTCGGGGGGGACTGGACAGTGCCCCCTCGAACAACAGACCCCGAGGCAATCAAATTGTGAACAGAATCAGTACAAACCATCATATTCTGGACGTACTGGCCGGGGCAATTAAAGACTAGTAAAGCCAATGGTGACTTTAAATGCCCTGGGAGACAGTAGTCAGTCCCAGGGTACGGAGTCTATGTTTGGGGGTCGCTACGACACCCCTGGGTTACGGCACGGAGGGTGCTGTGTAACCCACATACCAAAAACGCATGAAGCCCTATGGGGTAAAGGGCCCCATAGCCCAAAAAAGACATACAAAGTCAAAGGAACACCTCAAATCATGTCTAAGAGTGGGAGGAAAAGAGTCTCACTCTTAGCAGGAGAAAAAAATAAACCCCAAAAATCCAGCAAAGCTGCTGGGGGACTCACTAGGTTTGGGAAATTAGCCTTTACAGAGAATTCTCCCTAACACCACCTCAAAGGGAGAAAGGGCCAGTCTTAGTTTGAGGGGTTGTTCGCATTGACAACAACACGATCGGTAAGGCGTCCGGCCATTTTAGTTTGGTGCCGGCACACGTCTTAGCAAGCTTGTTTTTCATGATGCCGTTGTCTTTCCACTAGTCCAGCACTCTGAGCGTGTCTAGCCGAATGGAACCGTTTATCGATCTGCAATCCCGCACATTTATGCAGAATTACAGCAGCGATAACATGTGGACCATTGTCCGACCAGATGACTCTTGGTAGCCCGAATCTCTGGAAGTATTACTTTAACATAGTCTTTGCAGTAGTTATGCCTGTAGCGTCTTTGACAGGAAAAGCCTCAACCCATTTGCTAAAAGCGCAGATGACGACTACCACGTACTTTAGATTATTGCAACGTTCCATCTCAATAAAATCAAAATGGATGACCTCAAAGGGGATAGAAAGTGGACCAAAACTACCCCTAGGAGTTGATGTGCCCTTTCCCACATCATGCTGCAAATAAATCATACATTCCTGAAGAAAGCGTTCAGCTACTTTAGAGATTTTGTCATTCACCCATATCTTTTCCAACATTTTTGTGATTTTACGAGCACATATGAGAGTGGGACCATGAGCCATAACGACCATCATCATAATGTACGTGTGTCGGGAAGCAGCCATTTTCCTTCAACTCTGTCCACCCAAAACCCATCATCATCAAGTTTCCCCAAGCCCTCTGCCCATTTCTTAGACTCTTCTAACGTGGCATCGGCTTGGATATCCCTCACGGAATCAATACCCTCATCCATAATACAGGCATTTGTGGCCTCCGTTGAAGTATACATGTCTGAAGAGAGATCAGTGGCAGTCTGTTTAGCTATTTGATCAGCAAAAGCGTTCCCTTTTCCTACATCATCTACAATCTTCTGATGCGCTGCGCATTTTATGATAGCTAGCTGAGTAGGGAGTGCAAGCGCTGAGAGTAGCCGTACTATCAGGGAGCCATGCTGGATTTTTGTACCATGTGAAGTCAAGAACCCTCTTTCTGACCACAGTCTCCCAAAGTTGTGAACCACCCCAAAGGCATACTGACTGTCCGTGTATATATTCACGGTAAGCCCTTCGGAAAGTTCACAAGCTCTGGTCAATGCAATAATCTCTGCGGCCTGCGCGGAGTTATGCGTGGTTCTCTTGGTTTACACGACCGTGCTCAATGTAGTGATTGCATAAACAGCTGTGGATGTACCATCCGGAAGTTTGAAGCAGGAGCCATCGCAAAACAGCTCCCCTTGTGGGTTGTTCAAAGGAGTATCTTTCAGATCAATTCTACCCTTTGTCTCTTGTTCGGTAGTGTAAAGGCAGTCAATTGACTCTTTGTCACTGCAAGCAGTACCTTGCGGGAAAGGTAGGAGTTTAGTCGGATTAAGAACACAACACCTCTTAATTTGTATGTGTGGTGCAAACGAGATCAATTCATATCTTGTTAACCGTGCAGAAGTGAGGTGTTGCGTTTGAGTTCTGTTCAGTAGAACATCCACAGAGTGAGGTACCATTAGGGTTAAAGCATGGCCTAGGACCATTCCCTCACTCTGCTTTACAGACGCAGCAGCGACAGCTCGCAAACATCTCAGCAAAGTGCATGCTACAGGATCAAGGGCGGCAGAAAAGTAGCCGCACTGCCTATTCTTCCCTCCATGTTCCTGCGTTAATACAGCCAAAGCACATCCATCACATTCATGCACAAGCAACACAAAGGGCTTTTCATAATTTGGTGTGCCCAAAGCTGGTGCTGAGCACAATGCAGTCTTGAGTAAATCAAATGCACGCTGGTGCTCCATGTTCCACGGCAATGGCGAAGAAATGCCCTTCTTCGTCAGAGCCAACATCAGCTTAATCACTAGTGAAAAGTTGGGGATCCACTGCCTACAGTAAGAAGCCACTCCTATCAAGGCTCTAACTTCCTTCTGTGTATTTGGGACGGACATGCTAGAAATGAGTTTTATCCGTTCAGGCATCAACCTTCTTCCCTCCTTTGACAGGAGATAGCCTAAATAGGCGACCTTTTTTAAGCGAAGCTTTATGTCCATGTTTAGCCAGGTAAATAAGTAACAACACAGTGCCCTCCTTACAAGCGCTCTCTGAGTCAGCAGCCAAAAGCAAGTCATCAACATATTGAAGCAGTCTACAAGTAGAGGGCAACTCAAGGGTGTCGAGCTGCTCTTTCAAAGCCCTACAATAGATGCTAGGACTTTACGTGTCGAGCTGCTCTTTCAAAGCCCTACTATAGATGCTAGGACTTTACGTGTAACCTTGTGGTGCACGGGTGAAGGTAAACGAGCGTCCCCCTAAGGTGAACGCGAACAGGTATCTGCTGTCCTTTTCCAAAAGGAATACTAAAGAAAGCATTCTTTAGATCCACAACACTAAAGTAAGTAGCTGACGCCGGGATCATAGTTAATATCGTCTTCACATCAGGCACAATTGGAAATTGTGGAGCGGCGATCTTATTGATGGCACGCAGATCAATTATGAAACTAAAAGGAATTGCATTATCGCTTTTTTTGTACGCAGACAAAATCGGGCTATTGCACAAACTACCTGCAATTTCCTCAATCACCCCTCGATGCACAAAATCGGAGACTGTGCATTTCAAAGCTTGCTCACCACCAACCGAGATCTTATACTGTGGAATACGTGGCAGCTTTACTCCATGTTTCAAGACAATTTTAACAGGTTCAATTTGTAAAACACCAACATCATTATCGTCAATAGCCCATAAACACTCCGGGACCTCACTAAATTCCGGCGGCAAAGGTCTAGTGAAGAATTGAGAGACAGAAAGTTGCTGTGGTGAAATCGTCAAACGCACTCCATCAGAAGAACAATGAATTACCGCATTTAATTCCTTCAACAGATTCAACCCCAACACATTTTCTCCACAATTTGAAGTCAAAAGGAATGGACTATGGTCCGTAAAGGGACCCAAAGAAATGGGTACCGGCGAAGAAACCGGACAGACAACTGGCGTGCCAGAAAACCCTACAGAAACTTTAGTTTGCCCTAACAGTGGAATGTTTGGAACCCGAGAATGATCAATGGAACACTTCTGTGCCCCTGTATCTATCAAGAATAGATGTTTCCTATTTCCCACTATCACTTCAACGTAGGGACCTGTTAGGGAGAATTCTCTGTAAGGCTAATTTCCCAAACCTAGTAAGTCCGCCAGCAGCTTTGCTGGATTTTTGGGGTTTATTTTGTTCTCTCCTGCTAAGAGTGATATTCTTTTTGCTCCTACTCTTAGACATGATTTGAGGTGTTCCGTTAACCTTCCATGTGTTTTATGGGCTATGGGGTCTTTTACTCCTCAGGGTCTCATATGTTTTTTTAATGTGGGTTACACAGCCGTGCCATAACCCAGGGGTGTCGTAGCGACCCCCCAACATAGACTCCATACCCTGGGACTGACTACTGTCTCCCAGGGCATGTAAAGTCACCATTGGCTTTACTAGTCCCAAATTATGAACAGAAACCAGTACAAACCATCATATTGTGGACGTACTGGTCGGGGCAATTCGATTGCCCTGGGGTCTGTTAGTCGAGGGGGCACGTCTCTGTCCCCCCTGATCGAGTTTTGGCTGGTGGCAGTGGAAACTAGTTTTTATATTCGACCACAAATATTTTCCTATGGGATTTTCCCATTGTTCGAGGCTACCAACTTTAATTATTTAATTCTCATAGCCTCGAACATACCGCCGGTTTATTTAATTAATATTAATTCTCCGGTTGGTATTTTTTGCCAAGACTCTATTCTAAAATGGCGTTTGTGTTCTCTTCTGTGACTCCAACCCACGTTGAGCCCTTTGTTCCACTTTTTGGCGGGCTTCTCCACAGAAGCCTCCAAAAGTGGTGCCACTCTGTCTGGGTACCACAGGGGTTGTGGGAGGGGGTTTAGGCACCCTGGACTGAGTTACCTTGGTAACGCAGGTCGCACTCTTGTGTGATTGGTCCGGCTCACCACTTAGCATGTTTGATTGACAGCAAGGCTGAGTGAATGGGGGTGTGCTGCATAAAAGCAGGGCTTTGGGGACTGGAACTTCAGAAGTCGCCACAGGACCTAAGAATCCGAGGAGTGAGAAGCTGAGCCGACCTGCAACGACAACACCACCGGTGGAGCCCTGCTGAACCGTCTCACCACTTTTCCCAACGACAGAGGAGATCTCCAGCCCGGAGAGTCTTCTTCCTTCGACTGGTGGGGATAACCAGTCTACCTTCTTTTTGCCTTCCTGGAGCATCTCGTGGCCGCCTTGCCTGTGCCAAGCACCCCGGCAACCGGGATACCACGTTTTCACCACTACTGCGAACCGAAAGGGTAGTACCTTTTGTACCGGAGAACTCCGCGGCTGGTTTCTTCCCTGGCAGTGCAACGACCTTCATCTTTCCTCCACAACGAGATCTTCTCTTCCTCTGGACGATGCTTCGACTTGCACCCGCTGCCAGGAACAACTGCCCCTGCTGGAGGATCCTCTCCATTTAAGGTACCGTGTTCCGCCTGGCTTCCCTTGCAACCGATTGAACGAGGTGTATTAAATCCTCATCTCTCGAACCTGGGTTAGCCTGGGACACCTTAGCTAACTTTTCTGCACTGAACTAAACCTTTTTCAAATTACCTCCACAAACTTCGAAGACTCTGTGTAACTGTCTGATCTTGGGCATCTTCCGCCTGGCTCCCTTGAAAGTGGGCCTGGCATCTAAACTTCCTTGCTCATCAGTAGACTGTGCCTTCCTAACTTGCTGTGGTTCTTTAAAAAGTGTTTAGTGTGTATGCTTCCATAATTCTGCTTCTCCCTCCCTTTTTATTTAATTTGTTGGAGTGCCATCGAACGTTAAGCGCTCACCTCTGTCTGGAAATAAGTGGTGTTAACTACGACTTGTCCAACAAGTAATCAGGGATGTACATATGATAATAGTGATTGTGTTTTGAACTTATCTTACCAATTTAGTGCTAGTGTGTTTTATAAGTGTGTGTTAAATAAATAATGATATACTTTTACACCCAAGCTCTGGTCAGTGTTTGCTTGTGCTACTGTATTTCTGTACCTATTTTGTATGCTCTGTATACTGCCTAACTCTTCTTGAGGGAAGTCTGACTGCTCAGCCACAGCTACCAAGTGAATCTGTGTGGTACAGACAGCTACCAAGTGGGTTTATTGCCAAACACCTGTAGTCTTAAATCTTTTGCAGTGGTCCCTAAGGGAAATGCACAGGTTTCTGCCCAACAGGACCTTTCTGATTAACAGGAATAGGCGTTGGTTCCAAACCCTGCTTCGGGCAATCCTAACGGAACAGAATGTCATCGAAAGGAAGTTCTTCAGAGAGGTAAGCGGCAGAAGAATGATCGAAAATGTTTCTAGTATCCACACCTGATGCCTGATTGTCCTGTGAAAAAGGTTGCTGTGAATCCTGTGAAAACTGACCTCTACCAGGGCCCACTACACCCGGGCGACCTCTGGATCGTCTACCCATATTCCCAAATGTGTTATTTGACCCCTGTCGGAGGATCGGGCATTGTGCACGCCAATGACCCTCTTGTCTACAATAAGCACACTGGTTAATGTTTACAGGTCCCAAGGGCGCATTACCCCGTGGAACATACTGGCCTCTAATTTGCATACCACCCCCTCTGTGGCCTCTAACAATTTGCTGTAATAATACTTTTGTCTTTAAATCACCTTTTCTCTTTTCGACTCTTTCCTTTCCATGATTGACACAATTCTCGTAGTACTGAGCCATGTGCAGTATTTCTGATTGAGATTTCGCTTGCCAAGCGCCCTTGGAGGACATCATTTGCGACTGGATGTCTGGCAGCAATCCACGCACAAATTTGTCTACAAATAATCTTTTCCCAGACTCTGTGCCTAAATCTTGTCCACTGAAATCTGAAAATACCGATTCGAACCGATTAAAGAACTCGGTAGCACCCTCAGACTTCCCTTGGACTCAGGCAGTAAGCTTGTCCCAAATAATTCCCTTTTCGGGAATTATAGTTTTCAGTTTCGCAACTATTCTGTCAGGTAAAGTTAGTATCACCTGAGGCGGTCTTTAGACAGCTGGCCTTTCTCCGTCGAGTCTAACTGTTAGTCCATGTATCTCCTAGCCCTGGTACATCGTCTATAGTTCTAACCTGTTTCCACAAATCTACAGGCAGGAGTGCAGGAAATAACAGGTCAATATCACTTAGTGTTTTGCAATCATCAGTATTCACTCTATTTCGGAACCTCTCTCATAGGCAACTGAGAAGTAGGCAACTCTGAACGCTTACTAAGCAAGAGAGCCAAATCGAGCGCTAAAGCAGCCGAAGAAGTGTCAAACGAAAAAGCTCTCTTGTAAATACCCAAAAACTCTGCGGGACAACAAATCTTTCTTTTTACACACTCATCCTGTAGGTATTCTACCATTTCCTGTATCATTTTCATCTGCATTTCTGGCGTATACTGACTATAAGTATCACATACTTCAACGGGAGTTATCAATGTGTCTGAAATCCATCTAATCGCGTCTTTCATGCAAATCCGTGTTTCTTCATTTATCGATTCATGACAAGGAAGGAACCGTTTCTGTACAAACATGACGTCCAAACTATCTCCATCTTAATCTTAATTCCGTAACCTTTCCAACTCCTTTCTATACTCAAGTACCCTCTCAACATGCTCTTGTACTTTCTCCACAGTGTCTCTAGAGAACGCTAAAGTGTTCAGATCCCTCAACCCTTGTGGGAGATCTGTATTGTTTAACCCGTCCCACATTACACACAAGTGAATCCCTAATCCTTCAATAAAACGTTTTTCTCAGGAAAATTGTCCATATTAGAGAGTGTGGCAAAAGTATTGGCTTGATCACGGTTAGGCAGAAACCTGTGCAGTTCCCTTAGGGAATACTGCAAAAGATTTAAGACTACAGGTGTTGGCAGTAAACCCACTTGGTAGCAGTCTGTACCACCCAGATTTACTTGGTAGCTGTGGCTGAGCAGTCAGACTTCCCTCAAGAAGAGTTAGACAGTTTGCAAAGTATACACAATAGGCACCCAGATACAATAATACAAGCAAACACTGACCAGAGCTTTGGTATCAAAGTATATAATTATTATTTAAAAACACACGGTTTGAAACACTCCAGCACTCTTATTTTAAAATATTCTAAACACAGTTACTATTGTAATATATACACCCCTTTTCCCTTTTCAGATAACTCACAGTAAAACACCACTTATTTTCATACAGAGGTGAGCGCTTAACTAGATGGCACTCCAATAAATTTGTGAGAAAGGGGGGTAGAAAGACAGAATATGGAAAGGTACACCACTCTAAGATTCAGGAACACTGTTAGCAAGGCAGACGAGCAAAAAGTCACTGGTGAGCCAACGTCCAAAGGCTGAGCCCACTCTTAGAGAGAGCAGAGCACAAATGCGCCCAAGATCACACAGTTACACTAGGCTTTGAAAGTCTTGCAGAGGGTTCAAAAAGAGTTTAGAGAGGCTTAGGAAAGTTTAGCCAGGGTGTCCCAGGCTAACCCAGGTTCGAAAGCCGGGGACTAAATCTACCCCGTACAGTCGGTAGCAAGGTAAGCCAGGCGGGACACGGTACCTTAAGTGGGAAGGATCCTCCAGCGGTGGCAGTTGTTCCTGGTAGTGGGTGCAAGTTGTGTCGTCGTCCAGGGGAAGAGAAGATCTCGACTTGGAGGAAAGATGAAGGTCGTTGCACTACCAGGGAAGAAACCAGCCGTGGAGTTTTCCGGTTAAAGGTGGTACCTTTGTTTCGCGGTCGTGGTAAAACATGGTATCCCGGTTGCCGGGGTGCTTGGAACAGGCAAGGCGGCCACGAGGTACGTCGGGAAGGCGAAAAGACGGTGAAACTGGTTATCCCCACAAGTCAAAGGAAGAAGACTCTCCGGCGGGAGATCTCCGCTGTCGTTGGGAAAATTGGTGAGACGGTCCAGCAGGGCTCCACCGGTGGTGGTGTCGTGGCAGGTCGGCTCAGCTTCTCCCTCGTCGGATTCTTAGGTCCTGTGGCGACTTCTGACGTTCCAGTCCCCAAAGCCCTGCTTTTATGCAGAAAACCCCCATTCACTCAGCCTAGCTGTCACTCAAACATGCTAAGTAGTGAGCCGGCTGGCTCACCACTTGGGCCAATCAGGACGGAGTGCGACTTGAGTTGCCTAGGCAACTCAGTCCAGGGTGCTTAAATCCCCCTCCACCCCTCCTAAGTACCCCAGACAGAATGGCACCACTTTGGAGGGCTTCTGTGCGGAAGCCTGCCAAAAAGTGGAACAAAGGGCTCGACTTGGGTTGGAGTCACAGAAGAGAACACAAACGCCATTTTAGAATCAAGTTTTGGCAAAAAATACCAACCGAAGAATTAATATTAATTAAATAAACCGGCGGTATGTTCGAGGCTACCGTAAATAATTAAATAAAGATAGTAGCCTAAAACAATGGGAAATCCCATAGGAAAATATTCGCGGTTGAATATAAAAAGTAGTATCCACTGCCACCAGCCAAAACTCGATCAGGGGGGACGGAGACGTGCCCCCTCGACTAACAGACCCTGGGGCAATCGAATTGCCCCAGCCAGTACGTCCACAATATGATGGATTGTACTGGTTCTGTTCAGAATTTAAGACTAGTAAAGTCAATGGTGACTTTACATGCCCTGGGAGACAGTAGTCAGTCCCAGGGTATGGAGTCTATACTGGGGGGTCACTATGACACCCCTGTGTCACTGCACTGAGGGTGCTGTGTAACACACATCACAAAAACACATGAAGCCCTATGGAGTAAAAGACCCCATAGCCCATTAAACACATCTAGATTCAAAGATACACACTCAAATCATGCCCAAGAGTGAGGGTAAAAGAGTCTCACTCTTGGCAGGAGAAAAAAATAAACCCCAAAAATCCAGCAAAGCTGCTGGGGGACTCACTAGGTTAGGAAATTCAGCCTAAACAGAGAATTATCCCTAACAATCACCCTTCTCCATGCAATGCCTAGCCCACGCAGTTAACTCACGTGTCTTCTCTGGAGATACAGTATTACGAGTGACAACCCTCGATCCCGCTCCCCGATCTACTACAAGCGGTGTAGAACCACTTGGAAGAGGGAGAGTAGGCACATTTTGAACATCTGGGAACGGGTACAGCAGGCAAAGGTGGAGGAGCAGGTGGAGGAGCAGCGACTGGAGGAAGAGGAGCAGCAGGAGGAACGATAGGAGCAGCACGAGAAGCAGGAGGAGGAATAACAGCAGGAAGAGGCAAACAAGCAGGAAGAGGAACATGCAGAGGTGGCGCAGTGGCTCCAGGCCTTCGTTCATTTAACAATGTATCAATAAGTTCGTCAGAAACATGAAAGTCTTTAGAAGGATAGATTTTCTGGATACCAAGTGAGAAAGCCCTGTCCATATTCCTAGGTGACTCTATCTTGGTCATATAACAATGCTTTTTCTGCGTTCGTCTTATGACGGCGTGCATGCTTTTCTCTGCTCTTGAGCTGCTGTAAAGTTTTTTTTCTTCCAATCCTGTAATACATCAAATGCTGCAGGTCTAGCCTTTTTCTTCAATAATATGGATTCTAAGTACTCAATACGAGGGATTTCAAAACTACTATTGATTGGCTACTGAAGTTCGGAAGCATGTCTAGTTTGTCTGTGCCAAATATCATTAAACACTATACCACCAATGCCGTGCTTACAGTACATAGTACATGCCGGCGACCCCTCCATTGGTGCTGGTCGGCCAAATTCCAAAGATTGTCACTGCGGAATAACGCTCTGAAGCAGGCAGGCAATTTCCCAGGCATATCAGAATACTGGTGTTACCTGGTCAACAATTGTACTTACAAGTGCAATACGCCAAAACAAATTATCAGGATACTTAAAAATCGGGTCACGACTCACCTGATCAATCCTAAGGAGGTCCGATCAGATTTCAAAATTTTCTAACAAAGGACCCTCGTGTTTGGCGATTTCAGCAAATCTGCCCGCCTCGATTAGTGGACCCTCGTCAAGATGCTGACTCGGACCGCATGCTCACCGTCCATGGATCGGCCCATGCAGCGCTGCTGAGGTGTCACTTCTCATTCAGGAAAGGGGCCCCTTTACACCGTCCGATCCCGGTCCGTTAGCCGCGTCAACCTTCAACGAGCTGGCATCAATCTTGAGGGTCCCTATACGGGGCCATCTGTAAAAGCAAAAAGAGAATATCAAGGCTGAGTACCCCAAAAGGAAATAAACCAACACGGGCTTACAAAGATGCACAGATCTTTATTCTACAACTGAACAGTTTTCAAAGGACAAAGCAACAGATAGCTATCAGGCCCTCAGTACAACACAGCGAATACCAGTCCTGTTCGGTGTGTGAAGTGAGTGGGACTGTACATCAGAATGTTCGTGCTTTTTATACAGTTTGTAACATGATGTCCAGCCCATTTGCAGGTTAACCGATCCCCGGGCTAGGGGTTCATGCCGAGTTTGTTCCTAATTTATGCATCTATTCATTCATGGATTATCCTTAATACATACTCCAATGGTTACAATAGAAACAGTGTGTCTTCGGATTCTACATTAAGCCTTTGTACATATTCTTATACAATGTAGTCAAACAAGAGTGCACTTTTAGCATTCAAACAGTATTGTGCTTGATATATGTTCATGGATTAGTATCGTTGGCACAGGTAATCCTCTATCCACAGGTCAGCGAAGGACAAGGTCTCAGTACATGACCCTAACATTTTTGCCTGCGGGCAGTTTAAGCATTAACTCGTGTACAGAGTTCAAGACAGCCATGTTACAAGCAGAATGTTAGGGAAAAATCTCTCTTTAGGCTGAATTTCCTAACCTAGTGAGGCCCCCAGCAGCTTTGCTGGATTTCTGGAGTTTGTTTTTTCCTCCTGCCAAGAGGGAGACTCTTTTTTTTCTCCCACTCTTGGACATGATTTATGGTATTCCTTTGACTGGTAATGTGTTTTATGGGCTATGGGGTCCTTTACTCCATAGGGTCTCGTGTGTTTTTCCTATGTGTGTTACACAGCACCCTCCGTGCAGTAACACAGGGGTGTCATAGTGACACCCCACCATAGACTCCATACCCTGGGACTGACTACTGTCTCCCAGGGCATGTAGAGTCACCATTGGCTTTACTAGTCCCAAATTATTAACAGAAACCAGTACAAACCATCATATTGTGGAAGTACGGTCGGGGCAATTCGATTGCCCTGGGGTCGGTTAGTCGAGGGGGCACATCTCCGTCCCCCCTGATCGAGTTTTGGCTGGTGGCAGTGGAAACTAGTTTTTATATTCGACCACAAATATTTTCCCATGGGATTTTCCCATTGTTCGAGGCTACCAACTTTAATTATTTAATTCTCATAGCCTCGAACATACCGCCGGTTTATTTAATTAATATTAATTCTCCGGTTGGTATTTTTTGCCAAGACTCTATTCTAAAATGGCGTTTGTGTTCTCTTCTGTGACTCCAACCCACGTTGAGCCCTTTGTTCCACTTTTTGGCGGGCTTCTCCACAGAAGCCTCCAAAAGTGGTGCCACTCTGTCTGGGTACCACAGGGGTTGTGGGAGGGGGTTTAGGCACCCTGGACTGAGTTACCTTGGTAACGCAGGTCGCACTCTTGTGTGATTGGTCCGGCTCACCACTTAGCATGTTTGAGTGACAGCTAGGCTGAGTGAATGGGGGTTTTCTGCATAAAAGCAGGGCTTTGGGGACTGGAACTTCAGAAGTCGCCACAGGACCTGAGAATCCGACGAGGGAGAAGCTGAGCCGACCTACCACGACGACACCACCGGTGGAGCCCTGCAGAACTGACTCACCACTTCCCGACGACAGAGAAGATCCCCCGGCTGGAGAGGCTTCTTCCCCTGACTGGTGGGCACAAACAGTTTACCTTTCTTTCTTCGCACCCCAGCCCGGTATGTGGTCGAACTGCCCGTGCCAAGCACCCCGGCAGCCTGATAGCCACTCACCACTGAACCGCGAATCACTGGACCGCTCCTTGTACCTAAGAAACTCTGCGGCTGGTTTCTTCCCTGGCTGTGCAACGGACTCCTGTCTTCCTCCACGACGAGATCCTCTCCTCCCCGGACGAAGCACTGACTTGCACCCGCTGCCAGGAACTACTGTCCCCGCTGGAGCGTTCTCACCACTTTAAGGTACCATGTCCGCCAGGCCTCCCTTTCTAAAGATTGCTACAAGGTAATAATAACCCCTTAACCTTCTGGACTGGGCTGGCCGCCTTGACCCTCTAACTGGTCCCTTTCTTTGGTCCAACTCCTTTTTGAACCTTTACAAGACTTTTGTGCACTGCAACCGTGTAACCCTGGACACATTTCGTTTGGATCCTCTGAAAGTGGATCCGGCCTCTTGAACTCTAACTTCACGGTTTTACTTTGCCTTCCTCTCTTGTTATGTTCTGATAAAAGTGTTGGGATCTGTTTCAACTTGTTCTCTGCTCTTCTCTCCCTTTTTAAAACGAACTATTAGAGTGCCATCTACGTTAAGCGCTCACCGCTGTCTGAAAATAAGTGGGGCTTTACTTAAGACTTGTCTAATTATTCTTTTAAGGGAGTGTATATCTTTTAGTGACCGTGTTTTTGAATTGCTTACTATTAGTGCCTGTGTGTTTTTCTAGATGTGGTTTTAAAATAAATAATTATATCTCTTTTACACCAAGCCCTGGTCAGTGTTTACTTGTTCTACTGTGTTCTCTTGACCTATTGTGAATACTCTGTATACTGCCTAACTCTTCTTGAGGGATGTCTGACTGCTCAGCCACAGCTACCAAGTGAATCTCTGTGGTACAGACTGCTACCAAGTGGGTTTACTGCCAAACACCTGTAGTCCTAAATCTTTTGCAGTGGTCCCAGAGGGAACTGCACAGGTTTCTGCCTAACACAGAACAACACTGTCCACCATCTTCGAACACAGGGTGACTTTGGAGTGAGAACCAAAATGGCGGATGAATCCTAAAATGGCGACTTAATCGATCTAAGGTCAGAACCTTGCAACGCGGATTTCTTTGCAGAGCGACTGGGTTTAGGCCAATATATACAATAAAGGAGGCACAATATGATTTCTCATTCGACATCGGGTGTGCACTTCAATTAGACAGCCATCCTCAAAAGCCACATCTACAGGGCCTTTGGATATCAATTTAATCTTGCCATTAAACATACTTTTCATATCAAACCTTCTGTGCTTTGAGGATAGTATGCAGAATCTAAAGTTCCCTGTTTGATTTCCTTTAACATATTTGTGACCTAAACTTCAAATATTGTGCCATGCTTGCAACAATTCACTGTCACTGTAGGGATAAGTTTAAGAAATTGAAAAATATTAAAGCTGGGCAGAAAGCAGGCAGTAGACAAACATATTGAACTCTTCACTCCTCAGGTGATCTGGCTCGTTCAAATGGACCAAGACCTTGAGTGGACAACGCTGACATCTTTAAAAACAGTTAAGAGAACTCTAGTAAAGTCGGAGACCAGAGTCTCCCGTGGTAGCCACAACGTTCATCAATCCTCAAGTCCAGTCCAAACTAATAATAAGAAGCATGGCATTTTGGCGTATTTTGTTTAAGCCAGAAATAGATACTGCAGCAGGTGCGGTAGCTAAAGGATTAATCCATCAGACTAACTGATTTCCATTAATCGATCATACAACCGCAAAAGCAGCAAAAAACAACATTAACTACAGTCATATGGGAATTCACGACTCATTCGATGGTCTGCTTGAGACCAAGAGTTCTGCTTTTCAATCGCTCCTTTCAGAGATTGGTGCTCAGCTGATACATGTGCACAGTTCAAGCTTGGACTCAGATGCATTCTTAAACATGTTTGATGCTATGTTTCTGTTCCTGCAACAGTACCAGGAGACCCTTCCTCCTCTCCAAGTGGCTAGATTGGAAGTTCGATTAATCTAATTGCTACTTTGTCTTCACTGCCTCTTATTTTTCCCCTTTATGCATGGCCCCTCCTCCCCCTTCCCCTTTTTTGTATAATATAGCCATTCGGCTTTATATAAAAAAGGAAATCCATTACACAGTAAGATGGATAAACAATTTCATAGCTATTCCAACTTCAGCAACCATAGAAAAAAGTCAAATCTAATTACATAAAAATAAAACAATAAGAATCAAAACCATAAAAAGTATATAAAATATTAACTTGTTGCAGCATCTCTCATTCAATATTGCACTAATGGGAATGGCAGCCACCTTATTCTATAATTTAGTGATCTGGTGTATGAGGCATACATTGTCTCCATCAAGCCTGCCACACAAAGTCGGATTCCTTCTCCTCAATATTAAAACCAGAGGCAAGAACAGTATTGCGTCGTAGTAATCTCAATGCTTCACACTCAATCAATAAGTGTATCAAGATTTCTTTAAAATGGTCCCCGCAAAGTCGGTAAGTAGTATGGGTTCCACAAATACCCTTATTTCTAAAAAGGCATACTACTTCTACTCTGTGCCCACCCAAACACAAACTCAAACTGCAGAACCACTTTCACTCATAAACCAATGTCTTACATGCTCCAACAATCTCTGCAAGCCGTTGCTCCTTCCTTCCTCCTGCTGATCACTTGGTCATCCTCCACCTCTGAACTCACCCTTTAAACCCACCCACTCTAGTTCTTGTTTTTCCTTTTAATATCCCACCCTCCTTTGGAATTGGTCTTCTTTCCCTAGCCAATCTGGACTGCTCTCCCTGAACCAAGGTGTATATGTGCGTGGGTAATCTTAAAAAATGGGTAAATCTCTGCCCACTACCTCCCCACAGGGTTGCAGCCTAATGTCAATTTCTGCGTACCAGGGTTACAGGGATCATTCGGTTCCCTGGTTTTCTGCACAAATATATATTGTCCACGGGTAAACCGACTTTATTTCTCTGTTAGCCTCTGATCATCTAGTGGTTTGTGTTGTGCATGTGGGCTCCCGCTAGTGCTTCTGTGCAGGACTGTGCTATCTCTAACTGCTGCACCGGCTCACAGCATTCCCGCTCTTTCTCTTCTCTATCCGCCCCCCCACATCCCCACTCCTTAACTACCCCCATCAGCTTCACGCCAACTCTCGTAGACACACACAAGCCTCCTGCCTGTTTTCACCTACATTTCTGCACGGATATGTTCGGATCGGAGTAGTGCTACTAGCAGGAGAGCTAATATTACTGTCTGTTCTGAAGTCGAGCTTTATGATAAAAATGCACCTTATAAATTGCATGCATTTTTTAAGACAAATGAAGGAATTACAAAAAAGCAATTTTTCAGGCTTAAAATATATTTACTGGCCTATGAAATAACCCTATTGACAATTGGAGTTCCTTTTCAACTCCCATGAAAATCATTTCTCCCACCTTCAAAAAAATAGCTCTGAAAATATAGTATCAGCCCCCAAGGACATAACTTTGTAAAAGGAGGAACTCATCAGAAGGGCCATTTAAAGATGGCAGAACACCTGGCGACATCAAGGACCGTAGTCAGACCCTCAAGGTAATGATCATGGTTGTTAGGAAAAACTTTTGTTTTTGCAATCTTTAAGAGGTCCCCTGGCGTATCCACTAATTGTGCGTTCCTGGGCTATTTTTTGGGAGCATAGTATTTTTCAAGCTCCCTCGTTGGCTTAACTCATTTGGCTTTGGGGCACAGGTTAATCCTGAACTCTACAAGTGCAGGGGGCACTTGTGCCCCATTTATGTCTATAGTAAAGCACCACTACTTCCCTTAAGGAGTGTAGTGCAGGCAAGGTTTTCTCCCAAATTCATTTTACCTTTTTAAGATTTTTCTACACTTGGTGAAGCCCAGAAATTCTGGTGGCAGTTGTACATTTATCATTTTGGGTCAACTCCTCTGCACTTTCTTTTTATCACACAGCAGCATATCTAGTTAAACAGTGTCCATTTGAAGCTGTCCGTTTTCTCCACTGGCTCTTTGGAGGTCTTCATCCTGGGGATTGCCCATGAACAAGTGTTAGTCCATCTGGAAAATAATACCATCCTTAACAAGTAATAATCAGGTTTTCAGCCTTTTCATAGTATGGAGTCTTCTCTTTTGGATTTAAAATCCAACATGTTGAGCAGGAATAATGATGGGGGCAGTACATGGTGCTTATGGCGTTAGATTTATCTGCAGCGTTTGATTTAGCGTATCACACTGCTTCTTCAGAGACTTCGAGATGTCGCTAACTTTAGTGATCAAGTACTAACCTGGATTGAATCTTTTCTGCCATTCCTTTATAGTATCATTTCAATCTCACTCTTTACCATGCTGGAAAAAAATCAGAATTGCTTTTCAAATTACGCTGATGACACCCAGTGTCTTATCACCCTTACAGGGGACTATTTGGAGGATGTGAAACTGATAAATAAGATCTACAACCTGATACATGACTGGATCTGCCAGAAAGGATTGGCAATGAAGTGTGAAAAAACAGAACTCATGGTCTTAGGTTCTGTCCGTAGACTTAAAAACCTCAGCACAGATTATCTGCAATTTCTTATTGGAGATTGCTTAATTAAGACAAAAGATAAAATAAAGACGTTGGGGGTCACATTTGACCAATCCCGGTCCATGAAGGCCCAGGTCAGTAGTTTGATTTCGTCTTCGGCCTACTATTTTAGGCTATTGCACCATATTCGCCCTTACCTCTCCCAAAAGAGTTGTGCAACAGTGGCGAGAGCCATTATTGGTGCTAAAATTGATTATTGTGGAAGCCTCCTGGTAGGCATTGGGAAGAAAGAACTGTCGAGACTTTACATAATGGCGCAGTCGGGCTATTTTGGGTCTTAAGAAGTTCGATCGATGCCAGGAGAAGTCTTCACTGGCTCCCCATTGAGGCAAGAATTGAATTTCGCCTCCTTTCAATCACGTTTAAATGCCTAGCGGGACAATTCCCGTCATACGTGGCAGACAAGTTAAGGAGAAAGAAAATCACAAGGAACCTGAGATTGAATAATCTGAAGTTATTGGAAGTCCCCACCATCAATTCAGTTTTTGTCAAGAGCTGCACTTTCTGGGCAGCGGCACCAAAAAGGTGTAATACGATGTCCTTGGATCTTAGAACCTGTTAGTCTCTTGAAATGTTTAAGAAAAAACATAAAACTCACCTATTTGATTAGGAAGTCTTATCTCTTCTGGATAGGGTAGGGTAGGCTGTTTTGTCATAACCATCTATGTTTTTGGGGACCTTTGTCCTTGACGTCTGTATGCCTCAGGGCCGTTTGGAAGCAGCAAATACAAAAGAATTAAAATAAAGGAGGGATGACATGTGGTTATACATGGGCCTCCTTTTCGCTGCCTCTCGTCAGAACCCAGGAATTAGACTGCGTCTGAATAGCGTTGTTACAGGTTGAAGACCGCCCCAACGCACATTCCAACCTTGTGTGTAATGTTGTGCATGTGCTGATGGTCTATGATTGGACAGCCACCCAGAGGTTTTAATCGGGAATGCCCCCCAACAGGTTGGAACCAAGGATCTGAAAGCAGAGAGGCCTCAGAGGGATGCCAGATACTGTTTCTGGGAACCTTCATTGGCCAAGCCATATACCGCAAGGTGAAGCGCTGCTCTTCAATCGATAAGAAAGACCAACCACAGTCCTTTCATCCCTTGAACTGGTGAACAGCTCAGAGTCCTGCATCATAGAAGTTGCCCTACTGGTGATCTGTGGACCTGTATCTGGAGCATAGTATTCAAATTGGTGACTTATATTGCTGGGATCGTGTGCATCCTAGTGTTGTAAATCATGCAGCACCCCCTTTGTGAGTAGTGGACCTAGCTGCACGGGTGCTGCGGGTCTTTATGAAAAAGATTAGTCTCGTCTTAGCCTGTGCCCTGTGAACATTCGTTCTTTTTCCCCCACAGACACACTGGGCCTCATTACGAGTCACCCGGTCCGGAATTAACGGTGGCGGTAGACCCGCCACCACTGTTGTTTCTGGACCGGGTCATCTTGCGTTCTGCAGGCGTGAGGTGTCATTCCTGCCAGGTCTGACCTGGCGGGTTTAACACCACCCGCCTGCAGGTGGACGTGGAAACACCGGCACCATCACAAGATGGTGCCGGTGTTTCCACTTCCCCAATCCCATTGAGTCCTTTGGGACTCAATGGGAATGGGGATTTACCGAATTCTGCCTCTGGAATTCCCGGGTCACCAGGGTCGTAATGCCCCGGTAATTCCGGGAATCACAGAGGCGGAATGGTAATACGAGTCCGGCGGTAAGAGTCCGGCAGTAACCTGCCAGAATTTCAGGCACGGTTACCGCCGGACTAGTAATGAGGCCCACTATCTTGTTGTTTATACTGATTGTTATGCCTCTGGTGTCACCTAATATTGTGGCAGGCGTCACAGAGGCTTTACTGCAGCTTCAGCCAGGTGATGATCCATTTTCAAATGGTTGCTGTTGCTGACGGAGACTGGAATTGCTGGATCCAGCTGTCATAGTTTTCCTCTAAAGTCCACTCTGCTCCTGCAGCCCCTGGGCCACCAAGGCTGAAAGCAACAGTGAGAACAGTTCTCTATAATAACTCTAACTTACCTTGGGTTGTTGCCCCTGTGTTCCACGTTCATTCAAACCATTATGCCCTTGCTTGCAACTTCCAGGACCTGGTTTTTGGTGGTGGAACCTAAGCCTGGGAATCATGCCTGGGGTCCCCCTGGATGACTGGAAAAGGCAGCTGCTTCTTTCCCAAACGGCAAACCTGACTTTGAAATCGTACAGTATTATTGCAATGACTGGAACTCCCCTTACTAAGTCCCATCGCTTTCTATGGGAAAACTTTAAATAACTTTGCAAACTACCTCTAAGTAGCCAAAACCTGGTTAGTTATCTAAAATATTGGTTAACCCAGTTCCTAGGATAGGGCTTTGACGTAAGCTTAGTACTGAAAATTGGGGTTGCATTATAACATTATAAAGCCTATCAATATTGTATTACATATTTTCCCACCACTTTAGGTTATTGTTGGTGTTTGCTGCTGTGTATGAATTCTAAAGTTTGGTGTCCAATTTGGCACTAAAAAGTGATTGTATACAGATAAGGGGTGTATTTGCCTCTTTTACTCCCTAAAAATAGGCAAATATTCCCCAAAATTAAAATGGGGAGTAAAAATACTCTCATTAAAAAAAAAGGGAAATAGACACATAGGCGCTCGTGCCCCTGCTTTCACCCATCCATGTATGTGTTTGGACCAGTAGTTCATGTAGTGCCACAGGAAGAAACGACTAGCATTATGGGACAGTTTAATTGTATCTTTTAATGGGCATGAATAACTTGGTGCAAGGAAGTATTTCTCGCAAAAATCTTTGTTTTACAGTTGAACATATTTTTACTAGTTTATAAAATACTCCCATTGGGAACGGGACTTGTGTTTTTACTCCCTAAAAAATAATTACACTGAAATAGAGAGTAAAATACTCCCACTTCAAAATCTTATCTTGAGCACTGCGTGTATACCTTGTTTTTATTTACCTCTTATAGTATCTTTTACTAAATGCTTATGTGTTGCTGACTACAGTATATTTGTACTTGGCTGTGTGGGCATGCTATTGCTTGACAAACTCTTCTGTGTGTTCAACACACCAAACAGCTGATCTCTTTATTCTGTGCATCACTACTCGACATCAGTAGCAAGTAAGTGTTTGGATATACTTTTGTTTGAAACCTTTGCAGGCCCTCTAATGTTGGCTCCCCAGAACCCTACACCAATACTGATTCTGAAAACCCTCCTACCAATGGCCATGCTCCCTGGCAAAACATAGAAAGGAGGCTTTGAAACTGCATCAAACACTTTTCCAATTAGGGCAGAGCTGCTTTCTAGTGACAAACTTGTATTTCATTGCAACAGGCTATTCAAAATGAGAATGCGCACATGCCTGGATCATGGCCTTGCATCACAGGTACCATCAGATGTGGTGCCTTGTGACCTAAGGTGATCTCCTGCATTGTGCTCGGGTTCATCTAGCTCCTCGCTCGCTACACCTCCGAACTGACTTCCACACGTCTCAGCTTTGTCATCATACATGCCTACTGCCTGGTTCCCTTGCCCACACCTCTCTGGTTCCCTCATTTATAAAACCCTGACCTTGCCACGTACCATCCAATGCCTCGAACATCTTGCGAGAATTGACCTCCTCCCCATGTTCCACCATCAATCCTTCCCTAGCTTAAAAGCACTGCAACTGACTTCCGTGACAATATCAGAGTCAAAATACTGGAATTCCCCTTTGACAACCTTGACTGTCTTCTTTACAGACACCAGGTCACCCTCTTTGATATCACTCTCTCACGCACTTAAGACAGTCTAAACACATCCTGCTCTTCCGTTGTGACTCCGACACACTGAAAATCTCACCCACCTTTTCGTGGAGCCCCGGCTAAGTGGCCTATCTAGGCGGGCACCAACTTTGGCACCGCACTCCTCTCTCCACAATTCAAACGAAAACTCCTATTACTGCGCTGGGCGTTGTATGATATGCCCACAACATATCCCTTATTGTCTCACATGCAACCTTTCACGATCCTATTGCCTCTCTCGACCAACCCTTGGCCTGGGTATGGTGTAGTTTTCAACTTTTGACCCCCAATACGTTCATAAAAATCTGCATTTCTTTTGATATAAACTGAAAACCATTGTCTGTTGCCAATCCATCGGGGGCACTCTCTCTCACACACTAATATCATAAAATTGGTGGTCACGCCACCAGTATAGGCTCCGTCATAAATGCTATCTCAAGCCATCGAGAGGGATAATCTATGACTACCAAAGTATATCGCTCATCTGTGTTGAGCCTTTACATTGGATCTATTAAACCGACTGCTACTTTGGTCCAGTGAGTTTAATGCCTGTCAACAATTTGAAATGCTACTTGCTTGCACTGCATTCCGTTATCAGCCGACTGACATACACCACACCTGCTCACTCACCTATCCACCACCAGATCGATTTTGGGCCTCCAATGCAACTCACTGCCTGCCTTTTCAGTTGTCTTGATCCCCCATGAGCTTCATGTGCAATACTTAAGTCTTGCCCTATCACTCGCAGGTGGCACCACCCTATGGTCCTGAAGCGGTATGTCACCCTCCCCCCGACAGTTCTTCGTGAACCTTCACAAAAGCCTGCAACTCAAAATCCAAATTATGTTCTTTGGCCCAACCATTTCTCACATAACCAACCATTTCTCACATACTACATTACCTCCCCAATACCCTCTCTTGCATAGTTACCCACTACACTCATTTGAAATTGCCTTACACACGTCACACAAAAATGCCACCATCTCTTTGTTTTCCTCCACCTCAGTTATCAGCCCATCGTCTGCTAACAGCAATCATGACAAAAACTCTGCCCAGACATTCCTCATTCCAGGAACATATTCCATTTGGTGCACTTATTCATGTAGTTTCGATGCCAACACGGACAAATCTTCCGGCTCTTCTGGTACCTACTGGCTTGTTAAACCTTTAACAGAGGTTTGTGGTCTGTGCAAATAGTAGATGCTGTGATTTCTTTTTATCGGCACTGCTCTCAATACAAGCATCATGTTCTCCATCCCCCTGTGCATCTTACATCTCTTAGAGACCAAATAGAAAACGGCTACTCTTACTTTTTTGTCATGTCTTTGACAAATAACCTACCCTCCTACATATGTTAAACTCCTTGCCCTGTGCTGGGCAAATCCTACTTGAGGCTCTATGTCCAACTCCTCCACAGTGTTAGAATATCCTCAAGTCACGCACTGTGACTTGGTCACCTCTTCTTTTGTCGTATCCTACTCTGCTCATTGGCATGTGCATAGGTTGGTCATTTGCATAAGTGCACGATAGTCCCTCATCTCTTTGTTTCTCCAATACTCTCATCCCACTTGCAGATACCTCCATGCATTTAGCCATATATATTGCTTGTGCCAGAGTCCAATCCCTGCAGCTCAATAGTCTCTCTTGATTTTATTTACTGCTGCAATGCAGCACTATTTGATCTCTAATATGCTGATCAACTAGTTGGCTAAATTCACAGTCAGCAGCCAATATCTATAGTGCAGCTGCATATTCCACAATTGACTCTTCTCCACCCTGCTGATAATTGTTGAACGAATGTCTTTCAGAAACAACATTAGTTTGGCAGCGTAGTGCCCCCTCTTGCTGCAGAACTGCCTCCTCATACTCAATCAACTCTTCTGGATGTTCTTCCATCCTAGGCAGGTGATGCAAGGCATTCTGTTACTCGAGTCCCAATGCATTGATCAACTATGCAGCTTTTTTTCTCAGATGTGTAGGTTCCACAATCCTGGGCCGCTAAATAAGTGTCACACCCCTCTTTACAGGAGGTTTAACGGGTGTTGCTAGGAACAGCAGTGGAGGCTGGACCTGTTAATAACTTGACACAAAAACAAAGTTCTGTAGTTTGTCAACTGTAAATTCCTTGTGTTCTCAGGGCATCCTTCGGTGATCAGTCTCGGAAATAGACTATACTGCTTCAGTGCCCAGTCCTTCTCCCCTCTTTAGCATATTAATGATGACCTCTATTCCCTTACATGCATCGTCCCATCTGGCTCACTTCTGACTAGGGATGTAACGGTATAACAGTATACCGTTAAAGATACCGTGAACCACTTAATTGAACAATAATAACCGTCACATTGTTTATACCGTTATACCGTTCATACCGTTAAGTGTGCTTTTCAATATGATTTGTAAAGGCTGCAGTAAGCAAGTGCTGCGCAGACTTGGTCTTTCACTGTTGGATCTGCCGTCTGCCAAGTAGTTTCAGTTGGAGCAGTTTTTAATGCCATTCCATAAACCACACGTGCCTGACACAAAATCAATATGCTAGCAATAGGAAGAATAGATACAGTGCCAAGAAGGAAAAGGGTTTACTTTGGGGTGGCGGCTTTGGGGTTTATATATTTATAATGGATAATGTTCTCTAAACATATGACAATGGGGGATTTCCCTGGTTCTATCATTGAATTTACATATAATGAGTCACATCTGTCGGTATTCCCTGCTGCCATACCAAAGGGTAACATGTCTGTGATTTCTGAAAACCTTTTGGGCCGCAAGTAAACTAAAGGCTGTAACGTAAAGAGAGGGTGCGTGTGTGTGTGTGTGTGTGTTTGTGTATGCGCACAAGCCTATACTACCATCAGCCTCCATTGATCTGTGGCATGCAGGTTATCAAGATGGCAACATGTTCATCTTCACCAGTAGCCAGTAGGGGAACAAAACGTATAAATGACCACTTAAGAAAAGCTATTTAGTTTGCTTTGCCAGTTGTAGCAGGGCCCCCTCCCCCTCTCCACACGTGTGTTTGTGTTTGGTGGAAGCAAGTCATTTCAGTGGAAAGTATGTTGAAAAGCCCAATTCTGGCCCTGGGTGCATGGTTTTGTTTGAGATGATAAATCTGTCAATTTATGACCTTTTAGAAAATATTTGTTAAGATTAGTTAACTCCACCTGCTATACCGCGATAACCATGATATACCGTCATTTGGCAAGAAGGTTATCGTACCATCATAAAACTAATACCGTGACACCCCTACTTCTGACGTTGCAAGGCGGACATGGGTTATTCTAGGCCCACTACTGGCTGAGCCTGTACCTCCTACACAGCACACCTCACAGGCTTCATACACCACCTCTCACGGGCTCACACAGTGCCGTTCCTATCATTGTCGCCACAATGACACAGACACAAAGATAACAGAACCACAGGTAAGTCTCTTAGACTCATTTATTGAGGGCCTCTGCAGGATGCAATGGTGGATGCTGCCATCCATTTCCCAACTGTCACCTCACTGTGCCTCACTTCCTAAACATTCCATCCTCAAGAATTCCATGGCACGTGACACGGTTGCGCGATCCATGCCATGGAATGGATTACCCTGCAACACACTGCGATCACTGTTAGACTTTTGAAAACTGTTGTAACTCCGCTCAGGTTTCAGGCTACATGATGCTCTCAGGCCCAGAAATCTTGGAAAAGGAGGGGCGCAGCACAGTGACCTATTCTGAGTACTCCATTTCGAATGGATTTTGTCCTCCAACATATTCCACATCTTTGACATGTAATGTCCACAGCTGTGCTGCTTCAGAAATGTATTCGTCCGAGGGCGTCCTGCGTCAATGGCATCGTTTCAATGTCCCTCGATGGTGCTCAAATGCTAGCGATTTTTCAATCCCAGGGCACAGTTCCGTCCGCGCCTTCGGTAGAAGCCGTCCGGGAATGGTCTTGGGCCGATGCTCGCGCGCCTTCGGGCTGGGCACATGGCGCGTTGAGGTCCCGTTCGGAAAAGGCTCCGGTCGATCGCCAGAGACGTGCCAAATCCAGGTCTCAGTCTTAGTCACCAGCGAAACCACAGAAGCCTGGAGTGCGGCTGTCGGAGCTTTGCCTTCGATCCAGCCCTCAGAGCCTTTGCCGCCTTTGTGGACATCGACGCCGAAACCATCGGTGCCTCGACGCCTTCAAAGCAATTTGGCCGGAATTTGCCAGTGGAGGCACCTGGTACTGTGTATCCTCCGAGAAAGGCTTTATCCAAGACTGTGAGGCCTGTTGTGGTCTCCAGGGCTGCTCCTGTCCCTAGGAAGGAGTTCTTTCATTCTCTGCATGATATTTGAGGATGAGGAGGGGTCAGATATGGAGTTGGAGCCTGTGGAGGCTCCTGACATGGTCTTTTCTGAAGACAGTCAGTTGAAGTAGTTGCTTCAGTCGTTGCATCATGCCATTGGCCTTGACACATCTCCTGAGGTGGAGTTTGGTAGGCCAGAGACTGGGGCTCATGCTGAATCCTCATATAGGAGGTTGATGTCTAGAGTTAGAGTATCTCGGGTGGTTCGGTCCTCCAGTTGCATTCGATCAGGATGACCTGACTGATATTTTGGATCAGGGTCGGTCCACTGACCCAGTGTTGCCTTTTCATTTGGCATTCCAAAAAAGGGTGGCGGCTACTTGGCAGACCCCGGAGTCTCTTCCAGCGGTCAACAACTCGTTAACTAAGAAATACCGTCCATCCAGTAGCGACCCCAGCTACCTATCCACTCGCCCGACTCCAGGGAAGATGGTGGTTCAGGCGGCTATGGCCACCTCGAGGCAGGCGGCGTACCCTACCATCCTTCCTGATAGGAGCGACAAGTGCTTCGATAGTTGGGCACGCAAGGTATTTTCTGCTGGGAGTATGGCACTCAAGTCGGCCAACTCCACCTGTGCCTTGGCAAGATTTTCACACACTCTGTGCAATTGTCTCTCTCTAGCGGCTGAGCATATTCCTGAGGGGGAAATAGGGATGGGTTCCTTGCTCTTGTGCAGGATGGCAAGAATGCCATGTGTGAATCCCTTCAGTCTGGGTTGGACACGGCTGATAGTGGTAGCCTGTCCAATGCTGCGCGCACCGTGATGCGCAGCTTTGCGTGGTTGCGGAGGTTGGGTTTTGGCGGGATGTGCAAGCCCGTCTTCTGAACATGCCCTTTGATGGCTCTCATTTGTTTGGCAGCAAGGTTGACGAGAGCCTTGAGAGGTTCCAGACCTCCAAAGCTGCTCCAAAATCTTTGGGCACAGCTGTGTGTCAACCTCTGCCTTTTTGTCCTAGGGGACAACAGTGGTGGGGGCGGGGGGTTCCTTTCGTTACTACTCCTCTTTTGGTAGAACAAGAGGAGCCGCTAATCAAAGGGGTCACCGTAAAGGTACCAGTGGTGGCCGGGGAACTAGAGGTGCCAAAGCCGCTCAGGCAGCTGCCTCTTTGCCTTCAGGCGCTGCCACAGCTGCTCCAAAACAGCTATGTGGCCATGTTCCGTTGTTCGCCGGTTGGGGGCAGACTGTCTCAGCATCTCGACGAATGGCAAGCTATTACTTTGGATGTGTGGGTTCTGGATATAATAACCCACTGCTACTGCCTTCCCTTCCTAAAGCGGCCTCACGACAATCCACCGGGGAATCTCTCTTTGAAGCTTCCGGATTCGCTCCTTGTGCAGGAAATCTTGACCCTCCTGGAGAAAGGCGCTATAGAATTGGTGCCTGTGGCAGAGGGGAACAAGGGATGGTATTCCCCATATTTTGTGATTCCAAAGAAAGATGGGGACTGAGTCCCATCTTGGTCTTGCGTTGGTTGAACAAATTCCTCAGGAAGGACAAGTTCAAGATGGTCACTCTTTCTCGGATCCTTCAGGCCCTTCGACTTCAGGATTGGTTGGTATCTCTGGACCGGCCGGGTGCTTACTTTCATGTGCAGATTCATCCAAAGCACAGAAAATACCTGGAGGTTTGCGGCTGGCAACCCGCACTTTCAGTTTCGGGTCCTGCCATTCGGATTGACCTCCGCCCCCGAGGGTCTTCACCAAGCTAATGGTGGTGGTAGCAGCATATCTCACGAGAGGGGGGGTTCACGTCTACCCCTACCTGGATGATTGGCTGGTATGAGCGCGTTCTCCCGAATAAGCTTAGGATCATCTCAACCTCACCTGCCGCTCCCTTCACAAGCTGGGCTTCGCCCTCAATTTCAAGAAGTTGCATATAACGCCTTCCCAACAGCTCCAGTACATCGGAGCTGTGTTGGACACATCCTTGGGGAAGTGCTTGCTTCCCAAGGTGAGGGCCCATCACATTGTACAGATGGTCAACAAATTTCAACGTGCCCAGAGTCTTCCGGTTTTCGAATTCTTAAGGTTGCTCGGCCTCATGGCATCCTGCATTTATCTGGTGCCAGGGACCAGACTGAGGATGAGATCCCTTCAATGGGTTCTCAAGATGCAGTGGTTGCAATTCTCAGGCAAGATGTCGGATCCCGTTCAGATTCCACTCTCGGTCTCGCAGGATCTTCTCTGGTGGGCCAGCCAAGGGAATCTGATGAAGGGGGAGCCGTTTTGAAACCGTGGCCGGAGGTGATGGACTCTTCCCTCACAGGATGGGGAGCTCATGCCAACGATCTGACTGCCAGCGGTCATTGGTCTCCGTCGGAGTCCAAACTCCACATCAACCTGTTGGAGCGGAGGGCCATCAGGGTGGCCCTGAAGGCTTTTCTGCTATCTGTGCGGGCGAAGTGTGTCCTGATCATGATGGACCACACAGTGGCCATGCATTACCTCAACAAAAAAGGGGTGTTAGGGTCACTCCCGCTATGCATAGAGGCGGTGCAGCTCTAGTTCTGGGCGATGCAACTCTGGTTTTGGGCCGATGCAGCTCTGGTTCGGGCCGATGCAGCTCTGGTTCCGGCCGATGCAGCTCTGGTTCGGGCCGATGCAGCTCTGGTTCTGGGCGATGCAGCAAGGAATATCACTCTCGGCAGTTCATCTAGCCAGGGAGGAGAATGCAGTGGCAGATGCTCTGAACAGGCAGAGCACGGTCTCCCACGAGTGGGAGTTGGGTCAGGAAGTCCTTTTGGAGATCTTCGCCCGTTGGGGAACCCCTCAAGTGGATCTGTTCGCTACCGGTGCCAACCGGAAGTGCGAGAGATTTTGCTCAGGGAAATTTCCTCTGCTGTGAGCCTTAGGGGGACGCATTTGTCGTGGTTTGGTCATTCCTCAGGTGCTCAGGAGGATGCAGAGGTTCAGATCCCACATGATCCTCATTGCTCCGGATTGGGCCAGGAGAGCATGGTACCCGTACCTTCTAGAAATGTCCATCTGCCCTCCACGCCGTCTTCCCCACAGAGAGGATCTTCTCTCTCGCGAGGGAGGGGGGGGGGTCGTCGTTGGGGATTCTCCATCCAGAGGTCAAGACTCTCAACCTCCATGCTTGGTTTCTGAAAGGTTGAGATATAAGGATTGGGACCTCCCGGATGACGTAATGGAGGTGTTTCTTTCGGCAAGGCAGCCGGCAACCAAATCCATGTACCGTTGCCGTTGGTGTAAGTTTTGCGACTGGTGCAGAGGAAACCATGTCAATCCTTTTCAGTGTTCTATTCCAATGGTTATTTCTTTCTTGCTTTCCTTGGCCCACAGGGGTCTTCAAGTGGGTACCATTAAAGGTTACCTGATGACGGTGTCTATTTTCAAGCGCTTGTCTGAAGAATGTTCTTATTTTAAGATTCCTTTGATTTCCTAATTTCTGAAAGGGCTCACAAATGTGTTCCGGCCGTCCCCGTTTCAGGTGCCGGTTTGGGATCTGAATTTGGTCTTGAAATTACTGATGGGTGCTTCGTTTGAACCACTCCACTCTTGTCCTTTAAGACTGTTGTCTCTCAAGACGGTTTTCTTGGTTGCAGTTACATCTACTTGCAGAGGAGTGAATTCCAGGCACTTTCATCTAAGCCACCCTTTACTGTGTTCCACAAGGATAGGGTTGTACTGACGGTACGTCTCTTTCCTACCTAAGGTAGTGTCTGAGTTTCATCTTAGCCAGAAAGTGGTACTTCCTGCTTTCTATCCTCCCCCTCATCCTGGTAAGGATGAGGAGAGACTTCATAGGTTGGACCCTAGGAGAGCTTTGAGGTTCTATGTCTGTAGGATGTCCAGGGTCAGAGTGGATGACCAGCTTTTTGTGGGTTACACTGGACGCTGATTGGGCCAGGCTGTTACTAAACAGACCATGTCCAGGTGGATTTTCCTCACCATTATTGAAGGTTACAGATTGGCGGGCAAGGACCCTCCGGAGGGGTGGAGAGCTCACTCCACTAGGGGCGTGGCTGCATCCACAGCCCTGCAGCGGGGAGTTCCTATTAAGAATATTTGTGTCTTCCATCCACACCTTTGTCAAACATTACTCCCTGGATACGCTCCATGGTCAGGATATGGCCTTTGGTAAAGCAGTGCCTTAATCTGCCATCTGATTGGGTATTCTAAATTCTTCTCCCTCCTCCATTCCCTGTTGCTGCTTTGGGAGTCTGTCAAAGATGTGGAATACGTTGGAGGACACAATGCATATGAAGAACAAGTTACTTACCAACTGGTAACGTTCTTTCGACTGGATGTTCCTCCAACGTATTCCACATCACCCTCCCAGCCTGCCCCTCTGAAGAATTTCCTATGCTATTGCAGCTTGCGTTCCCGCAAGGCTATGTGCAGTCAAGCAGTCGTGTACGAGCGTGTTACAGGTTATGGGGGAAAAACATAAACTGAGGCAACAGGTGCCGTGCGTCATATTTATAACATCCGCTGACATCACCCTCACCGGAAGCCTTTGAGGGACATCGACCTAACGCCATCGATGCAGGACGCCCTCTGTCGAAAAAATGTCCGAAGCAGCACAGCTGTGGACATTACATGTCAAAAATGTGGAATACATTGGAGGAACATCCAGTCGAAAGAACGTTACCAGTTGGTAAGTAACTTGTTCATCTCTGATGACAATCCCACATACTGCTGCAGTAGTACAGCAAAGGTGAGATGGGGATAGGGTGGCAAGGCTCCCCAAAACCACCCCCGAGACTAGAGTGAAGGCATTGAGGAGGCACGCTGACCATCAGTGTACTCTTCATCCTGGCCGTGTCCCTTCTGAAGCCCAGGGCAGCTCAGATGAGTGGTTCACTCACTGTATGACTAAAGGATATTACAGCTGTAAACCAGTCAGCAGAGAAACTAAGTATCCCAAAGGTTTTTTTTGGGTGGGGGGTATTGGCACGTCTTCAGCTGCCAAGTGGTTCTTTTATTTACACCCATTTGTTTTTTAACAATTTTGAAACTATTACGATTCATTCCAGTTGTTCACTGCTTTCATAGTCTATTTTTCCCTGCAAAATAATTCCACAGACTGTGCTGATAGGTAGCTAAGAAGCAGGAATAAGCAGGCAGAGATGATAACGGAGATTAATTGTGACCCTATTATAATTCTGATTCCACTGTTATACACCTAAAAACACTCTTGGTTTAATACTTTTTCCTTTTTGCCAAAAACACAACTTTGACAACAAAGCACAATCACTCTCCAAGCTTTTGGATAATTAAAAGTCAATTTTTATGACATTATTTCCTTTTTGGCAATATTGGAAATGTCGTTCTCCTACGCACCTCAGGTAAAGGCACCAGCAGTATTAACAGGTATTACTAGAACGTGAATGTATGATGGTATTTTAATACCCCCACACACTCTGAGAACATTTGCACTGATCACCATTACATAAATACTTGTTGCATAGATTCATGCTACAATGGGGCAATTTTATGGTGGCATCGGTGAGAATCCATTGTGAGTCTGCGTCAGGGTCGATCTCTCTGAGTTTGCAAAGATTCATCATTGTACCATAAAGAGTGAAAATTCCTACTTATTAAAGTATGTTATTCAGCATAGGGTCTGTTATGGATTCACATGCTCATGAATATTCCCAGTCGTCAGGCTGGGAATCCTCAGTAAAAAGAAAAGCAGTTTTGCTATATCCTGAAAACTGCATTTCTCCTCTAAACTATGTCCTTAGGATCATCCTGCCCCCATCCAACGACAGTCGCCTCCCTAAGCTCCACCCCTGATGGCTATCTGCAAATATTTACGGATACATTTGTCAGTTATTTCTCAGTTATTCTACCATCGATCAGTGATCGACTACCGGCAGTGGGGGACCCGTTTTCGGCAAAGATCTGCTTCATCGTCAGTTCTTTTCTTCAAGTTTTTCGGTGGCCCAGGTTTGGGCCTACTTCACGCCTTCGATGTCCAAAGAGAAGAGGAGTCTCCAAGATATGTACGAAATGTGGCCTACGGAATGTCTACGTCCAGGATCGGCACCTAAAGTGCCTCTATTTCATGCATCAAGACTACGATGAGGAAGGATGCAAGATTTGCTGTGGGTTTTCGAAGAAGCCTAGCAAGGACTGCTAATCCAGGTTAGCAGCGTGGCTCAAGTTGGGGAAGGCCTCTGACGCAGCCTCCAGGCACGGGCATGCCTCATCCAGGACCGGCCGGTCCCACGAGTGTAATCCCTCAAAGTCCATATGTCAAGGTACTTTGAGGACGCCCTTCCCTGTGGGTCCAAAAGAAGGCGAAACACAGTGCGTTGGCCGTATTTATAGTTGGGTATGCATTATAGTTCACATATGTATTGATGAGGAGGAAGGGAATCAATAAGGAAGTGTGTCATCCACCAGAGGTTTCCTTTGAAATGCAGACCTACTTGTGGAATGTGGAGTTAAGGCACAACCATCTCCTCTCACTCAGATTGGAAAAAAAATGGTTGCCGTAGGGTACCATTCAGGGGATCAGGGCTCCATCATCCCCGTTCCGCTTGATGAGATTTGTAACAAGCGCAACACTCTCTTCGGGTTGGGTTATTAATTATGCCCTAACCATTTAGGGAGAGTGACGTGGTGGCCCGCCACAAATAACCACGCTGGCTCCTGAAGTAAATTCAAAGGTGTTAATTAAAGACTTTTGATGGTCAGAATGGTTGATTCACAAGGTTCTTTGGGGTCTAATGTGGCTCTGTATTTTGGCAGTAAGGACGGCCCTTTCCTCTCTCTACTTCCCCGGGCTTGCTTCCCACCTCCCTAGCCCAGATGTCCCTATCGGGGTGGTTAATAACTCTCAGATCAGTAACACCTATCTGTCTTTCTTCTTCTCTACCCTTTAGGTGTTTTCCCTGAGATGATGGCTACCTGACTCCCTAGGAAACCTCTAACTTTCCCTCTCCTGTCATTGGTTAGAACCCAGGGAATAGGAAATGGTGCATTCTTTCACCCAACGTCACGCTTGCACCTTTTTCACCCTCTCAAACCTGACCCTTCACTATACTTATCTCTTAAACAGTTCTCCTCCCACCACGTTACTGTCACTCTAGTATCTCAGTCTTTCCACCTCCACCATGATCTTGCTTCCTTTTCCCACTCCTATTCTTGCTACTGCTTCTATCTCCAAATATCCTCCGTCCTCTGATATTCCTTTCCCTCCTTCCTCTCGCTACTCTCCTCATCTCTTACTGGTCGAACATCTGCATACACCCAGATCTACTCCTACTCTCCTACTATCCCGCTTACTGTCGCTCTTCCCACTCTGCTTCTGTTCCTATTCCGCTAATACCACTACCTCTCGACTACCACCGTCTCCTTCTCACCAGACCTCCAGGGATATCATGCCCTGCTCACCTCTATTGCTAGCCCCTGGTCAGACCCCCAGGGACACCCAGGGATAAGGTGCCCTACGCCACTCTCTACTACCTACTACCACCTTCACTCGCTATTGCTGCTGCCTACTTTACTTACTTCCAGTTACTACCGCCACCTCTACCAGTACTTCAGTCTTGCACTATTCCTACTCTACCTCTATAACTCACACACTCCCTCTCTCACACAAACACTCCACAGACCTCCTCCTTAACAATAGCCTCTGCACTCCAGTCGCTCTCGCCTCCTCTGGTCTCTTGGACGTCGTCCTCCGTTGCCGGTCCTCACTCAACTGCAGCCCACACCAAAAAAACTCCCAAGCTCCCTCTTATATATCCCTCCCCTTCTCTGGATTGGCCACTTACCCTACCAATGGCTTGCCTTGCTTTCAAAGAGTGTGACATTGGAGGGGTGGGAGGTTATATAAGGGCTTTAAGCCCACCCCCAAATGTTCTATGCTGTATTAGGGAGTTTCTCTTGGTGAGCTAGCTCTTCTCCTTTGCTGGTCTGTGTTTTTTTTGTGAGTATGATGTGCTGGGTGATGCCTGGTCCTGCCTTGGTACCGTCCTGGCATTTAAGGAGGAGGAGGCCTGTCTACACATTCTCTGGCACCCTTGGTTGTTGGGGGTTGGGCTCCTTCCCACCCTTAACAGAGCTAGATCAATGTCCCTGTCACATAGCTCCACCCTTTCTCCGAAGTAGTCTTCGCCGGACTGTGGGCTAACTGTCTGAGAGTAGCGTGACAAATCTACATTAGCTTGTTTTATTCCTGCCTGATGTTTTACTGTGAAAGAAAATTGTTGTAAGGCTAAGAACCATCTCCGCACACAGGGATTGGCATCTTTATTGCGAGCCATCCGCACAAGTGGAGCATGATCAGCCACCAATCGGAACTTCCTCCCGGTAAGATAATATTTCAGGCTATACACCGCCCATTTTATGGCTAATGCTTCTAATTCGACTACCAAGTAATTGATTCATCTGTGCTTTCCCTGTGCTGAAGTTTTCGGCTTATGAAAATGATTGGTTTTTCCTCTCCATCTTCTATCTGCGACAATACTGCCCTTAAACCGATGCAGAGTTAATTCTTTTGAAAAGTCTGGCATAATAAGGACAGGCTCTGTTCATGGGGCTCCTTTAAGTTCAAACAACTTCTGGTCTCATCCCATTGAACACGATTGGGACATTCTTTCTTCAGATGATCTGTTAATGGCCCTGCGAGTTCGGAAAATGTGGATATAAATGAGCAGTAATACTCAACCAGTCCCAAGAAGGCCTGTATGTTTCTCTTCGTGAGTGTCATTTAGTTTGTTGTACTGCATCAACTTTGACTTGTTGAGGCAGGAGTATCACATTTCCCACTTGGAAGTCTAGATATTGTACAGAGCTCCTGTCCAGAGGACATTTACTGGGATTGGCTGTTAAGTGTGCCTTCTGAAGTTGTGTGCATACTGCATCGAGGTGTTTTAGGTGTTTGTCCCAATCTACACTATATAGAACAATATCATCGAGGTATGCACCCACATAATTTCAGCAAGGCTCCAGAACAAATCCCATTAGGCGTTAAAATGTTGCAGGTGTCCATGAAATCCGTAGTGTTGAACGGTAAACTGGACCAGTCCCTATGGAGTGGAAAAGGCTGTCTTTGCCTTAACCGCCTCATTTAGGGGACCGGCTAATAACCTTTTGTAAGGTTGAGGGTAGAGATAAAGCGGGCTGGTCCCAAGCCTTCTACTAGTTCGTCAATACTTGGCATGGGTTATGCATCGAAATGGGAAATCTCATTCGAGTCTGCAGAAGTCGATCCAAAACCAGGTCAAACATGGAGATTTTGTAACGAGCACTATCAGTGATGTCCAATCGCTGTAGGGCTTCTCAATTACACCTAACTCCAGCATTATTTTGAGTTCTGCTCGTTCGATCTGTCTCTGGGCTTCAGGTAGTCAATAGGGTTTAGGCGGACCACTCTACCCATCTTCCAAGCTCCCTGTTATATATCCCTCCTCTTCCTCATCGTTGATATTCGATATCCAGCTTCAGCTGCTTTGGAATTCTTTTTCATCAGAAGGTGCTGTGCGTTGATGCATCGACTTGATGCCCCTCGAGGGCCTCTGTCTCAAGGGTGATGTAATCGAAGGTATATATAGCATGCGCAGCACCCGTTGGCTTCAGTTTTGTTCTTCTGAGTACGATTACGCTTCGAGAAACACTGTGCGCTTCTTCAGTTCTAATCGTGAAAATGTCTTCGTCCTCGATACCTACTACCCCAAAGACCGGATTTAAGAAGTGTTGAGACTGCGACTCAAAAATGTCGATAACTGACACACATTGAGAAGGTCTGTGGTGTCTCTGTGTGGAGCACAAGACCTCGGCCTGCTCCAAATGCCACTCTATGACCAGAAAGGCTCTGAAGGAGCAACAGGGGAAATTGGTGGTAGGTAAAAACCCCAAACGACTACCCTGTCAAAAAAATCCTTCTTTGGACGAGCCGAGAGGTGACTCTCCTTGAAGGAAGAAGATTAAAAGATCCGGATCGAGGAGTGGCTCCCACCACTACACATCTTTGTCGAGGAAAAAGAGGCACCACAGGTTGCCTGCATAGATTTTGTCATCGGACACATCCCCTGAGAGGGTATCTTGTCCCACAAAAACCTCCACACCGGCCGAATGAAAGCATTTAGGTCAGAAATTCAGAAAATATTTGAGGCAAAACCCCTCAGGAAGCCATGCTCCTCCTGCTCCTCCTTCCAAAGAAGCCGGTAAGGAAAGGGCTCGAGCCAAATCCCTCGAGCCGGGGACGAAGACCAGATCCTCATCGGGAGTCGTTGGGGCCTCGACGCAATGAGAAATCGAAGGATCCTTGGAGCTGTAGGTCGAAGCACAAGACGAGATTGAGGTTATCGACACCGGCAGCATCATCGACCCCGGCGGCGCCCTCGATGCCGGCGGCACCATCGACGCCAGCTGTGCCATCAACGCCAGCAGCGCCATCTAAACCATATGGCACCATCGACGCGATCGAAGTCGAAAAAGATTTTGACGACTCTTCGAGCGTCAAGTTCTTCCTTTGAAGCCTATTCCAGACAAAACATATATTCCTTTAACAAGGAAGGATTACTTCAAATCTCTCAACTCAATTTGAGGAAAATTAGCCATCAGATAATGATGCACCATTTGGCCTTCAATATGCTACACCAAATATGCCTGAGAGTTTTATTTCTGATGAGTCTAGATTACAAGATCTTTATGACAACTTGAAAACAGCCAGTGGGGGTAGACACCTGACCAGAGCTAGAATTTGGTAGACCTGAAGCTGGTGAGCATGCACATGCACCATATAGACTATTCATTTCTAAAGTTGTAGACTACTTGGGATGGAGTAGGCCTGCCCTGCCCTATGAGCAGTATGATCTAACGGACATCCTTGATAAGGATCCACAAATGGATCCCATTTTACCATTTCACATTGCTCTCCTAAAAAGGGTGGAGGCAAATTGGGAAACACCAGAGTCTTAGTCGGTAGTAAACCAACAATTGACCAAAAAATACCGCCCTTCTAGTACGGACCCCAACTACTTATGAAAACAACCCACTCCAGAGAGTCTAGTGGTACAGGTGGCTACCGAAACTTCAAAGCAGGCAGTTTATCCAACTATCCCTCCCCCAGATAGAGATGACAAGAGAGTAGATTAATGGGCAAGGAAGGTATTTTCTGCAGGTATCATAGCTCTTAAATCAGCCAATTCTAGATGATCCCTTGCAAAATTCTCATTCACTCTATGGGACACTATTTCCATGGCGGCGTAGCACATTCCCGAGGGGGAGGAAAGAGGCTGGTTCTTGGTTATTGTCAGAGACTGCAAAGAAGCCATTTGCGAGTCTCTTCAGTCGGGTCTGGATTCTGCTGACTGCATCAGCAGAGCCATGGCAACTAGCACCGTAATATGCAGATTTGCGTGGTTGAAGTCTGGATTTGCACCGGATGTGTAGTCCAGACTCCTTAACATGCCTTTTGACGGCTCTCACCTGTTTGGCAACAAGGCTGGCGAAAGCCTTGAGAAGTTGCAGACCTCGAAGGCATCAGTCAAATGCTTGGGTGCCGCTATTAGGCAGCCTCAGCCCTTTCGCCCCAGTGGCTAGCCTTGGATTGGTAGATCTTTTCGCTACTACTCCTCAGTTGGAAGAGCGAGAGGAATGGCTGGTCAAAGAGGCCAAAGAAGATTCCCTCATGGTGGGCGAGGGAGAGGTGCAAAGCCAGCTCAATTAGGTGCATCCTTACCAACAGCCACTGCATCAGCCGCCTCAAAACCTCTCTGAGGTCTTGAGTCACGAAACACCACTGGGAGACAGACTGTCTCAGCATCTGAAAGAATGACGAGACATTATTTTGGATGTTTGGGCATTGGAAACCATAGCCCAAAGTTACTGCCTGCCCTTCATTCAGACCTCAGAACCATCCACTGGGGAGCCACTCTTTGAGGGTTCAAGATCCGCTTTGTTTAGAAAATGTTGACCCTGCTAGAGAAAGGCGTTATAGAACCAGTGCCTGTAGCAGAGAGGAACAAGGGATAGTACTCTCCATACTTCGTAATACCCAAGAAAGACGGCGGACTGAGACCTATCTTGGACTTGAGATACTTTTCCTCAGGAAGGACAAATTCAAGATGGTCACACTGTCTCAGATGCTTCAGGCCCTCCAATTCCATGATTGGATGGTGTCATTGGACCTCCAGGATGCCTACTTTCATGTGCCAATCCATCTCCAGCACAGAAAGTACCTGAGGTTCGCCGTTGGCGGTTCTCATCATCAGTTTCGAGTTCTGTCTTTCGGGCTGACCTCCGCCCGAGGTTTTCCACCCAGCAGATGGTGGTGCTGGCAGTGAGTTTTAGGAGAGGGGGGATTCACGTCTACCCCTATCTCGATGATTGGCTGATCAGGGTGCGTTCTTCCAAACAAGTTCTGGATCATCTGAACGTCACCTGTCACTCTCTTCACAGACTGGGCTTCTCCCTCAATTACAAAAAGTCCCATATGACACCTTCTCAAACGTTCCAGTTCATCGGGGCTGTACTGAATACATCCTTGGGAAAGAGTTAGTCACACGAGGTGAGGGCTCAAGACATTCTGCAGATGGTCTCCAAATTTCAAACTGCCCAGCATCTCTCGACCTTTGATTTTTTGAAGTTGCTCGGCCTCATGGCATCCTGTATTTTTCTGGTGCCAGAGGCTCGCCTGAGAATGAGATCCCTTCAATGGGCTCTCAGGACCCAGTGGTCTCAATTCTCGGGCAACATGTCAGACCTATTTCAGGTTCCAAGCAGGGTCGCTCAGGATCTCCTGGGGTGGGCATGCGAGGACCGCATTTTGAAGGGAGAACCTTTTTGGCAACCATGGCCAGAGATAACAGTAGGGACGGATGCCTCACAGGGTGGGGAGCCCATGCCAATGATCTGAGAATCAGTGGTCATTGGTCTCCATCAGAGTCCAAACTACACATCAATCTTTTGGAGCTGAGGGCAATCAGACTAGCACTGAAGGCTTTTCTGTACGAGGAAAGAATGTCTCGATACTGCCGGACACCACGGTGTCCATGTACTACCTCAACAAGAGAGGTGGTGTAGGGTCACTACCACTGTGCAGAGAGGCAATGCAGCTCTTGTACTGGGCAATTGAAGAAGGAATCTGCCTAATCAGCAGTTCACCTAGCCGGAGAGAACACAGCAGCAGATGCTCTGAGCAGGCAGCATACCGTCTCCCATGAGTGGGAGCTAGCTCAAGAAGTCCTTCAAGAGATCTTCACCCTTTGGGGAATCCCGCAAGTGGATCTGTTTGCGACCAGTGTCAACTGGAAGTGTGAACTATAATGCTCCAGAGAATTTCCTCCAAGAGGAGCACTAGGAGACGTGTTCGTAGTGGACTGGGGATTTCCATTCCTGTACGCGTTTCCTCCAGTCCCCCGTAATTCCTCACGTGATCAGCAGGTTGAGAAAGTTCGGGAAACACGTGATCCTAATTGCCCCGAATCGGGCCAGGAGGACGTGGTACCAGGACCTTCTTGACATGTCCATCTGCCCTCCAATACGTCTTGCACTAAGAGAGGACCTTCTCTCGCGAGAGGAGGGGGCGGGTTCTCCATCCAGAGGTCAAGACACTCAGCCTTCACGCATGGTTTCTGAGAGGCTGAGATACAAGGATTGGGACCTCCCGGATGACGTAATGGATATTTTGCTTTCGGCCAGAAGACCAACAACAAAGTCCATGTACCACTGCCGTTGGTACAAATTCTACAGCTGATGCAAGGACAAGAATGTAGACCCATTACTATGCAAGACACCAAAGGTGTTATCTTTTCTGCTATACCTAGCCAATCTGGGGCTACGATGCTATCCATATTTAAGCGCTCGTCGGAGGAATCTTCATATTTCAAGATTCCACTGGTGACACAATTTCTAAAGGGACTCACCAATGTGTCCCCCTCACAACCCCCACTCCCCCATCTCCTTTCCACGTTCCAATTTGGGACCTCAATCTGGTATTAAAACTTCTTGTGTGCACCTTTTAAACCCCTACATTAATGTCCGTTAAGGTTGCTAACATTTAAAACTATCCTCTTGTGACATTAGAGTGAGTGAATTGCTGTCACTAGCATCCAAGCCACCCTTTACTATTTTTCACAAGAATAAGGTGGTCCTGAGGGTTAAGCCTTCATTTTCACCTAAAATCATTTGAGATTTCCATGTAGGACAAAAACTAGTATTGCCCACTTTCTATCCTCCACCTCACCCTGGCAAAGAGGAGGAGAGATTACACGGATTGGATCCGCGTACAGCTCTAAACTTCTACATATCTAGATTATGCAAACTTCGCATTGATGATCAGCTTTTTATAGGCTATACAGGTTGTTAGGACAGTTTTTCTGAAGTCCAACTAAGGGCTTAGTAAAACCATTCAAGTGAGGCAGTACAAGACTCCACTCTTAGCATAAGGCTGTACCACCTGAGTTCAGGGTAGCGTAGACAGAGCAGCCAGGCTTATCTTAGGAGGGAGAGAGGGCTGTAGACGCAGTACAAATAAAATTGCAATACAAATGGTCCAATTAAATACTGAAACACTATCTATGTAAAAATAAATGATTTATTTAAATACAAGTAGGCCCAGATAAATCTAGGGGTAAATAAGTACTAACACATTATATGTAATCACAATTATACAAACACAACACTATGCTTGAAGGTGTACAGACCAAAGCATAAACCTTATTTGGAGCACCTAACAGTAGTTCTAGGGAAGTCAAAACATTTCATACTCATTCAGTATAGGTCACACCTATTCTTGGGGAGTGAAAACCAATGGCTACTTTCACAATTACATTCAGTAATGCAAGGGCAGTAGACCCTACCAGTTTGCAGTGACTCTCAGTACTAAATCAAACAATCAGCCAACTGGACAAAATACTTTTAGTGAATAGTGGAACACTTGTTCTAGGTACAGTAAAAACCGACAACTACTTTTTTGCTTTGTGCCTTACTTTACTTGCAACTTCTGCTGCTGGCCTTAATTAGTTCCAAGATAAGAGCCAGGCGATTACAGGCTTTCACCCTTCAACCTGTCCCCCGTCCATGAAAACAAAATTAACAAAATGTCAATAGTACACACTTCACCACTCCGAATCCTTCTTCTTAGGCGGCCGTTTCTCTCCACTGGAAGGTCTTGAGCCTTGGACCGGGTACGGTGTCAATCTGTGAGCTTTCCGCTTACTACTAGTAAGCCCACTCGTATTCTTGGCTGGTCTCACTCCACTCGGGTGCGGCGTCTCTCGCCACGCGCTGCTCCTGAAAAATAAGACGTCTCTTGACGTTGCATTTAACCCTTGTCCGGCCCCTCCCCCGTAATCAGCCCCATGTGTTCTCAGCAACGGTTTTAACACACCTGATTCAGATTTCCCCACCTCCTCCCTGCTCCGTCCACTGTGGGCTAACCCTGTACTTTGTTTGTGTTCGGGCGGTTTTAACATAAGGAAACCCGGTTCTCCCTTTCCTCTTTTCCTTTCTTTACCCATCGGTGTGCCTCCCCCCTGATGCAATATTTCGTGGGGCATTCTGGGATCTGTAGTTTGTCTCTTTTCATTGATGGCCAGCACTTGACGGAACTCTTCCGCAACCCCCTCCTTTCTCCCAGTATCCAGGGCGGCTGCCACTGCTTCCACCTCACAGGCAGTAAACCCACTTGGTAGCAGTCTGTACCACACAGATTCACTTGGTAGCTGTGGCTGAGCAGTCAGACTTCCCTCAAGAAGAGTTAGGCAGTATGTAGAGTATACACAATAGGTACAGAGCACAAGCAAACACTGACCAGAGCCTAGGTGTAAAAGTATATCATTATTTAAAGACACACTTGTGATTTACACTAGCAAAAAGAGGTAAGTAAATTCAGCACACAGTCACTAATATATATATATATATATATATATATAACCCTAGTTACTTATTAGACAAGTCTTAATGAGAAACACCACTTATTTTCAGACAGAGGTGAGCGCTTAACTTAAGATGACCCTCTAATAAGTTATAAAGAAAGGGAGGGAAAAAGGCAGAGTTAAGGAAGCACACAAGTTTCAATACTTTTAAAAGAACCACAGTAAGGCAGGATAGGCAGAGTTCTACTGGAGAGCAAGGAAGTAAATTGCAAGGCCCACTCTTGGAGAGAGCGAGCAGAAGGGGTCCAGGTTCACACAGTGGGGTTGTGCCCAAAGAGTCTTGTAGATAGTTTGCACAAAAAGGATGTAATTAAAGTCAGGAAAAGTTAGCTAGCCCAGGTTAGAAAGTCGAGGCTTCACTGTCACCCCGAACGATCTGTCGCAAGGGAAGCCAGGCGGCACACAGTACCTTAAGTGTGAAGGAAGCTTCAGCGGGGGCAGTTGTTCCTGGCAGCAGGTGCAAGTCTGTGTTTCGTCCAGAGGAAGAGGAGGTCTCGCCGTGGAGGAAAGATGAAGGTCGTTGCACTGCCAGGGAAGAAACCAGCCGCGGAGTTCTTCGGTTAAAAGGTACTACACTTCTCTTCGCGGTAGTGGTAAACCGTGGTATTCCGGTTGCCGGGGTACTTGGCACGGGCAAGGCAGACATGAGATGCTCCAGGAAGGTGAAAAGAAGGCAGAACTGGTTATCCCCACCAGTCAAAGGAAGAAGACTCTCCGGACTGGAGATCTCCTCTGTCGTCGGGAAAATTGGTGAGACGGTTCAGCAGGGCTCCACCGGTGGTGTCGTAGTTGCAGGTCAGCTCAGCTTCTCCCTCCTCGGATTCTTAGGTCCTGTGGCGACTTCTGAAGTTCCAGTCCCCAAAGCCCTGCTTTTATGCAGCACACCCCCATTCACTCAGCCTAGCTGTCACTCAAACATGCTAAGTGGTGAGCCGGCCGGCTCACCACTTGGGCCAATCACACCAGAGTGCGACTTGAGTTACCAAGGTAACTCAGTCCAGGGTGCCTAAACCCCCTCCTGCACCCCCTGTGGTACCCAGACAGAGTGGCACCACTTTTGGGGGCTTCTGTGGAGAAGCCTGCCAAAAAGTGGAACAAAGAGCTCGACTTGGGTTGGAGTCACAGAAGAGAACACAAACGCCATTTTAGAATCGAATTTTGGCAAAAAATACCAACCGGTGAATTAATATTAAATAAATATACCGGCGGTATGTTCGAGGCTATAAGAATTAAATAATTAAAGTTGGTAGCCTCGAACAATGGGAAAATCCCATAGAGATATATTCGCGGTCGAATATAAAAAGTAGTATCCACTGCCACCAGCCAAAACTCGGTCAGGGGGGGACGGAGACGTGCCCCCTCGAACAACAGACACGGGGCAATCGAATTGTCCCGACCAGTACGTCCACAATATGATGGTTTGTACTGGTTTCTGTTCATAATTTGGGACTAGTAAAGCCAATGGTGACTTTACATGCCCTGGGAGACAGTAGTCAGTCCCAGGGTATGGAGTCTATGTTGGGGGGTCGCTACGACACCCCTGGGTTACGGCATGGAGGGTGCTGTGTAACCCACATCAAAAACACGAGACCCTATGGAGTAAAAGACCCCATAGCCCATAAAACACATTGAAAGATAAAGTAACACCTCAAATCATGTCTAAGAGTGGGAGGAAAAAGAATCTCACTCTTAGCAGGAGAAAAAATAAACCCCAAAAATCCAGCAAAGCTGCTGGGGGACTCACTAGGTTTGGGAAATTAGCCTTTACAGAGAATTCTCCCTAACACTTCACATGCTCATGAATATTCCCCGTCGTCAGGCTGGGAATCCTCGGTAAAGAAAAAATCAGTTTCGGTTTCGTTTCTGAACTGTCTTTCCAGTAGTAACCAATCACTGGTCTCTGGGTCATACTGCCTCTAGCCAATCACTGCCCTCTACCTAAGCCCCTCCTCTGGCAGCCATCCTCAGATTTTTACCGCACGTTCAAGTTTTGGGAGTCCTCATGCTATAGCTCTCAAGCTTTTACTGCGTTTTGCGATTTTTCAAAGAGTTTAATCTAATTTTTTCTGTCAATCGAGCCACAAGCTCCACCGTTTCTACTTCTGATCAACGGGGACCCGTTTCGGAATTTTCTACGCCCCTTAAGGGCGACGTTTTTGTCGAGTTCCACTTCTTGGAGGATTCCAGAAGATCCGAGGCCTACTCCATGGACATGGCCTAGGACAAAGGAAACACGACGCCCGAATCCAAGCTGTTCAGGAACTGCCCTGGATGCGGATTGCAGAATGTCTTCAAGGAGGACGAGCATTTTAGATGCCTCTACTGCCTTCACGAAGACAAAACGCACATGGAGAAGGACTGTGCGTTTTGTAAGAACATGTCGGAGTGGACCATGAGGGATCGGCGTACCCGCCTCACCAACTGGCTGGAAGGAAAGAGCCCAGCGGTAGGTGAGAAGAAGAGGAGGTCCGAGCGGCCCAGAGTTTCCCTGCCACCGTAGAGGGAATCCTCTTTTCAGCCCATCGATAAGACCCCTGTGAGAACCCCAGTGGAAAAAGAGGGAGGGGCGCGGTGGCCATGACGGACACAGATACAGCCTCTGAAGAGGAGCTGGCTGGAGTTATGAAGATCCTGAACAAAAAGTTCGAGGAGATCCGGTCCCACGGGAGGGATCCCGACGAGGCGGACGAAGAGAGCGACGGTGGTGCCGATGTGGTTCCCGTGGAAGCGGAGGATTCCACTCCTCAACCGTTGCACCCGTCGCACCCGGTGCCTGGACCACAGGACAACTCGGGACTTATGCACAGAGATAAGGACGAGGTTGCCCTTACCCCCAACGGACGATCCAGCGGAACCTGGCCCGTTGAGGAGCCCTCCAAGCAAGCAGAGGAGAGTTCACCCCCCCGCCGCTCCCCCGCCGTTCCAGTCTTCGCGGCCCTCACAGCCTTCTTCTCCTTCACCTGATCCTAGGCAGGACACGGCAACAGAGACGGCCACGAAGGGGACGGATGACGACAGTGGTGACGACGGGATGGACCTTCCATCACCACCTCCTCGGGTCTCCCCGCCCAACGAAATTGGCTCCTTCCATGCCATGATCGTCAGGGCATCCGAGCTCTTCCAGCTCTGCCCCGAAGAACAGAAGGAAGGATTTCTATATCAAAGGCGTGAGGCCAAGAGGAAGACGGTCCTCGCAGTCCCATTACTTGACGACATCTGGGACGAGGGGCTGTCGCTCCTGAAGAACCCATCCACGACCCCTGCCAAGAGAGACCGGTACGTGAAGAAGTACTGGGTCCCGGATTCCACCCCCTTTTGTGCCTTAGGGCGCAGCCGAACCCGGATTCGGTCGTCTTGGCGGCGGCCATGAAGAAAGCGGCGGGGACGACGGCTTCAACTTCAACCTCCCCCCCCCCCCCCCCGGACGGCGAGGGGAAGAAACTGGACGTCATGGGACGACGGATCATCTCGTCGGCGGCAACGACGATTAAAGCGGCCAACGCCCTAGCGATTGTGGCCCGCTACGACAGGGAGCTGTGGTTTAAGATTGCTCCACTGCTGGACTTCCTTCCGGACGACAAGAGGGCTGAGGCCCTGGAGATCTTGCAGGAAGGCAAGGTGGCATCGGACCACGCCATAACGGTGGCCACGGACATTGCTGACACCGGTTTCCGACAGTTGGGCAACAGTGTTTGCCTTTGACGTGAAGAGCCGCAGAGGGGTAGGAGGGAGTGTTCGCATGTGAATCCATGCCAGACCCATGCTGGAGAACAACAGTTACAGGTAAGTAACTTGTTCCTTATGCTAGGTGAGTAAAACCTAAGGATGTAATATTCAATTACAGGTGATTTTGAGATCAGTGGAACACAGATAGAGAGAAGCTGTAACTCTGGTAACTTATTTTTGGATGGCACACAGCTAACTCAAAGGTAAGTAAAACCCATTTACTTTTTTAATCTCACAATGAAGTCCAGGTTAGATCTTTGCCAGCTATACAAGTAACTTACGTATGACTTATAGGAGACAATTAGAACCCAAAGACTTTTCTTGTGTCTGTCTACAACAGCACAGGGAAAGCAAAACCCAATGTTACACTTTACTGAATGGCTCAGTTATTCTAGGTAGGCAACATACTAATGCAGACATATTCTGGACAGGCTAGGAGCAAGTCAGGGGAAGCAAGACCCATTTGGGGGACACTCATACAATTATCCTAACAGGAATAATCTGGTGAAACCAGCACATTACTTTCGGGAAGAGGCACAGGCACAACCTAATCACAGGTGAATAATTGTCAAGCCCCCATCTTCATCCACGCGTTCCGTGCACACATCCCATAATCCAGCCCCCACTATCACCACCAAAATACATGCCAGGACATACTCTCCCCTGCAGATCTGCCGGCAAGGAATGGGACAAGGTCAGCGACGCCGGTTTTTGCCATCCCGGCGTTGGTTTCTATTCCGGTGTTGGCAGTTGCCATGGAGACGCGCCACAGGCATTCTACAACGTCTCCGTTGCCGGCACCTGGGAGCTCCTCCTTCAGCACGTTCGATCACGTGACGGATGATGAGAGTCACGTGATCATTAGTCAGCGTTCAAAAGCGACGCGCTGACTGCCCTCCAGCGCTTCACAGCTGATCCTGTTGGGCGCATTACGGATTACCGATTACAGACTACTACCACTGACCTCGGATTGATCTTGGACTCTGATTTGGCTTCTTCCTTTACGGTACCTTTGCCTGGAACTTACTCCTTTGCTATACTGCTGGAACTGTTCTCTCCTGGACTCGACCACATTTCCGTCCCCGGACTGCTATTGGATTGCCCTTTTGTTATGAACTTTGTTCTTGGATTACGCACTTTTCAACTGATTGATTTACAGCTTCTGGCTTCTACGTCAGGTGGTGATTTCATCCTACTAAGTGCATTACCAAACTGTCATCTGGTCGTCACCCTTGCCGGCTGCCTCCGATAAACATCCTTACACCAATATTGGGTCCCGACCAACTCCTAAGCCCTATTGTAGACTTATTACATATTCATATACAAGTCTGGGGTTCTGTGTTTATGACCTAACTTCGTGTTTGCCTTACAGTGGTCATAGGGGGCATCTTCCGGCATTCCTGGTTCCGGCTGACGAAAATTCACCACCTGTGGCCTCAAGGACCGCTCGGGCAGTAATTTCTTGTTTGCTCGAGTGGTACTTGGGGACAGAGGTTTCATCGGCTACACGACCATCAAGTCTTGACAATAATATACATGTATTTAACATTTGTAGCGCGCGCCAAACCCTTAGGTAACTGGGCGCTGGAGAGCAGGTAATACATATTACAGGGGTTACCAGAGGCAACAATAGAAGACATAGGTTTGGCATAAATCATATTAAGCATTTTTACAGACATAAGATATTTACAGATACATTGTTCCCGTCGGGACATAATCAGTAATATTTACATGTGCAATTTTATTCACATAGCTAATTTGCAAATGAAGTAGAGCAGATGTATTTACAGAAGCATATTATATAACAGATGATACTGTAAGCATTGAGGCACAGAATGCTACACATTCTATTAGAATGGCAAAACGGTTTCTAAGGAACGAAAGATGTTAACCATACTTTTGTGAATAGTGCATCACACATCCAAGGTAAGTAAGAACTTTTGTAACAGTTCACTCTTAGAGTTACAGTTACCAACCAACTCCTTACAAGTAAGTAATTTTTTTTGGTTTTTTTTTAAACCAAGGCAGGACAATTGACAAATAGCATTGCTCGCTAACTTTTTTCTGACAGTTCCTTTTAGCTCATACTCACCTCCCCTCCCCCTTCCTCCCTCTGGACCCCGCCCCCTCTCCCCAGATCTTCTGCTCTGCTGATCCGCCCGCGGCCCCCACCACTCAGGCGGCCTTTTGGTCCTTCAGGGCCCACCGGGTGTTGATCAGTTTAAATGTTAAGGCAGGGAATCGCTGGTCATACTCCAGTACTGGGGCCCAGACATTCTGGAAGCGTTGCAGGACTCCCACCCTTGCCATGGTTACCTTTTCCACGATCAGGATGTCCCATAGATTTCCCCATCAGTGAGCCATACAGGGGCCGTCTGGGGATTTCCAGAAGCGGGCCAGCACAGTCTTGCCTGCCAGGAGGCATTGAGTTAATAGTTTTGCTCTGTTTCCGGAGAGGGGGTAGACTCCGGGGGTCGGGACCCCCAGTAGGACTGTTTCAGGTTCCAATTGGAGTGCAATCCCGGTAATCTGTTCGATAGTTGACAGGCATCATTCCCAGAATTGCCAGACCTTTGGGCAGGCCCACCACATATGAAAGAAGGAGCCAGGTTGGGCACACCCTCTCCAACAGGAATAGTCCACCTGTGGGTTCATGTGGTGGAGCCTAAGAGGGGGGGTAGTACCATCGCAGCATGAGCTTGTACGCGCATTCCTTGTTGGTGACACAGGTAGATGAGGAGTGGGTACGCGTCCAGATATCCACCCAAGTCTGGTCGTTGATCGGGTGACCCAGGTGGGCCTCCCATTTGGCCATGCATCGAGTTTTTGCAGTTTGTAAGTCACCCAAGAAGCGTCTGTATAGGGTCAAGATCCTGCCTCGGGATGGTAGGTCTTTAAACGTTAGCTCAAGGGGAGTAAGGGGGCGAGTGGCGGCCTGGGGGGTTTGGGGATGTGAGCACCAATGACTGAGCTGGCAATATTTAAATCTGTCTCTTTCCTGGAGTTGGAACACCTCCTTGCATTGTTAGAAGGTGCGGGGTATGTTCCCGGCATATAGCTGTTCCAGGGTCTCAAGGTCTCCGTCTATCCAGTTCTGGAAGTTACGGGGATTCGCCCCGGGTGAGAAGGTTGGGTTGTGAAAGATTGTTGAAAGGGGGCTTAGTCCTCTTGGGATTCCCTTTTGTTTCAGAGCCCAGCCCCAGGAGCTTAGCGTGTGTTTGGTCGTCAGCAGGAGTCTTTTCCAGCGCTCTCTGAGGGAGGGCTGGATATGTGGGAGGAATCGCAGGGGGCGCGGCAGTTATGCTTTCTCCAGTTCCACCCATCTGGGGCGGTCTGTGATTATCTGCCAAACGTGGATGTGTGCTAGCTGTGTTGCCGCCCTATAAGCCCGAAAATCGGGGACCCCTAACCCAGTCTAGAGCTGCCCACCAGTGTTTTATGGGGGATTCTGGCCTTCTTGCCCCCTCAAATGAACTTTAGCATTTTCCTCTGCAGGTCCTGAAGAGATGGTGCTGGGACGGCTACTGCGAGGGAGGAGCAGGCATAGAGAAATCTTGGGAGCAAGTTCATTTTGACGGCTGTGATACGTCCCATTAATGATATTTCTTGTGTGGACCAGCGCTTCAGATTCCCTTCCAGCTCCCGAAATAGTTTGGGGAAGTTTGCCTGGTATGTGTCTTTTGGGTTTGCTGTAATGTGAACTCCCAGGTAGGGGATGGACTGCCTCTTCCACGTGATTGGGCACAGCCTGGTTAGCGCCGCCCGTTCCTCCCGGTGGAGGCCGATGCCCAAGGCTACTGATTTGGAGAAGTTGACGGCGAAGCCGGTGACCTCCCCATAGCTAGCTATTTCCGCCAGAGCATGCTTTGCTGAGGTGCTAGCCTCTGTGAGCGTCAGTAACACGTCGGCGTATAGCGCGATTTTTGTGCTGGGATGGGCCGACCTGGGGTCCTTGATGAGCTTGTTCAGCCTGATTCTCTGGGCAAAATGTTCCATCGTTAGCGCGAAGAGAAGGGGCGACAGCGGGCAGCCTTGTCTCGTCCCGCAGGTCATGGGGATCGGGGTTGATAGGGACCCGTTGATCCTCAGGAGGGTTTTTGGGGATTTGTAGTTGGCCAGTACCATTGACTGAAACGTTGGACCAAAGCCAAAGGCCTCTAGGGTGAGTCTCATAAATGACCAGTCTATCCTGTCAAATGCTTTAATGGCATTTAGGGCCATAAGTGCGAGGCCCTGGGAGTTTCGGTGGGCAATGTCTATCAGCTTCAGGATTCTCCGAATATTGTCTCCTGCCGCTCTGTTCGGAATGAAGCCTGTTTGATCGGGGTGAATTATGTCTGGAAGAATGTGCGACAGCCGATTGGCCAGGATCTTGGAATAAAGGTTAGCGTCTATGTTCAACAGGGCGATTGGTCTGTATGAAGCTGGGTCCCTGTGGTCTTTCCCTGGCTTGGGAAGGAGGATCGTAGTAGACTCCTGCATTGAAGGGGTCACGGAACCTGTTTCTTTGAATGAGTTGAAGAGCATCACCAGAGGGTGTTAGGCAGAAACCTGTGCAGTTCCCTTGGGGAACACTGCAAAAGATTTAAGACTACAGGTAGAGCAGTAAACCCCTTTGGTAGCAGTCTGTACCACCCAGATTTACCTGGTAGCTGTGGCTGAGCAGTCAGACTTCTCTCAAGAAGAGTTAGGCAGTATGTAAAGTATACACAATATGTACCAAAACACAATAGCACAAGCAAACACTGACCAGAGCTTGGTTTCAAAAGTATATAGTTATTTATTTAAAATACACATAAGTTAAAAACACTCTAGCAAAAATATAGTAAAAGCACTTCAACACAGTTATACTGAAAGTAAATTCAATCCTTTCTCCTATCTAGACAACTCTAGGTTAACACCACTTAATTAAAACAGAGGTGAGTGCTTAACGTTAGATGACACTCTAGTAGTTTCCAAGAAAGGGAGAGAAAAAGCAGAAATAGGTTAGACACACCACTCTAAGGTCCAGAACACTTGCAATAGGCTTAAAGAAGAATAAAGTCACAGGTGAGCAAAAGTCACTAGGCAGGGCCCACTCTTAGAGTAGCCGGAGCGAAAATGTGCCCAAGATCACACTGTTAGTTAGAGATTCAAAGTCTTGCAAAGAGTCAAAAAGAGTTTAGAGTGGCTCAGAAAGTTTAGCCAAAGTGTCCCAGGCACTCCCAGGTTCGAAAGCCGGGGACTAAATCTACCCCGTACAGTCGGTAGCAAGGGAAGCCAGGCGGAACACAGTACCTTAAGCGGAAAGGATCCTCCAGCGGGGGCAGTTGTTCCAGGCAGCGACAGCAAGGCTCGACGTCGGTCAGGGGAGAAGAATATCTCGCTGAAGAGCAGAAGAGAAAGGTCGTAGCACTGCCCGGGAAGAAACCAGCCGCGGAGTCCTCCGGTTAAAGGGTTGGTACCGACTTCCGCGGTATGGGGGTAAAGTGTGGTATTCCGGATGCCGGGGTGCTTGGCACAGGCAAGGCGGCCACGAGATACCTCAAAAGGACGGAAAGAAGGCGAAAACTGGTTGTCCCCACCAGTCAAGGGAAGGAGCCACTCCGTTAAGAGTTCTCCTCGGTCGTCGGGAAAAAGTGGTGAGACGGTTCAGCAGGGCTCCACCGGGTGGTGTCGTCGAAGCAGGTCGGCTCAGCTCTTCCCTCGTCGGATTCTTGGTCCTGTGGCGACTTCTGAAGTCCCAGTCCCCAAAGCCCTGCTTTTATGCAGCAAACCCCCATTCACCCAGCCTAGCTGTCACTCAAACATGCTAAGTGGTGAGCCGGGCGGCTCACCACTTGGGCCAATCAGGACGGAGTGCGACTTGAGTTACCAAGGTAACTCAGTCCAGGGTGCCTAAATCCCCCTCCACCCCTCCTAAGTACCCCAGACAGAGTGGCACCACTTTGGAGGGCTTCTGTGGAGAAGCCCGCCAAAAGTGGAACAAAGGGCTCCACTTTGGGTCAGAGTTACAGAGGCGAACACCAACGCCATTTTAGAATCAAGTTTTGGCAAAAAGTCCCAACCGGAGTTATAAAAATAAATATATAAACCGGCGGTATGTTTAAGGCTACCGTAAATAAATAATTAAATGTGTTAGCCTAAAACAATGGGAAATCCCATAGGGAAATATTCGCGGTCGAATATAAAAAGTAGTTTCCACTGCCACCAGCCAAAACTCGATCAGGGGGGACGGAGACGTGCCCCCTCGACTAACAGACCCTGGGGCAATCGAATTGCCCCAGCCAGTACGTCCACAATATGATGGTTTGTACTGGTTCTGTTCAGGATTCAAGACTAGCAAAGTCTTTGGTGACTTTACATGCCCTGGGAGACAGTAGTCAGTCCCAGGGTATGGAGTCTATGTTGGGGAGTCCCTAGGACACCCCTGGGTCACGGCACAGAGGGTGCTGTGTGACCCACATCACAAAAATACATGAGGCCCTATGGAGTAAAAGACCCCATAGCCCATTCAACACAAGGTTTAACCAAGAAAACACACTTCAACATGTCCAAGAGTGAGGGTAAAAGAGTCTCACTCTTGGCAGGAGAAAAAAATTAAACCCCAGAAATCCAGCAAAGCTGCTGGGGGACTCACTAGGTAGGGAAATTCAGCCTAACCAGAGAATTCTCCCTAACACTCGCCCCCCCCAGACTAAGGGACAGGAGGATTTAATCCACTCCTGGATGAACCTCATACCTCTAGTCGATGATATACATCCTAGAGAGTCCATCAGCATTTTGATGGTGACACCCTGACCTGTGCTCAATGGTGAAATCAAACCCTTGCAGGCAGATTGACCATCTCAATAGTTTTGGATTTTCCCCTTTCATTTGCATTAACCATCTCAAGGGTTGGTGGTCAGTCTGAATAACAAAAGTAGAACCATACAAGTATGGCCTAAACTTCTTCAGTGCCCACACAATAGCAAAGCATTCTCTTTCGATAGTTGCCCACCTTGTCTCAGGATCCTTCAGTTTCCTACTGATGAAGCAAATGGGGTGCTCCCTACCCTTCTCATCCAGTTGGCTTAGAACTGCACCTATACCTACATTGGAAGCATCAGTTTGTACAATGAAAGGTTGGTGGTAGTCAGGAGCTCTCAATACTGGAGCCTGGCAAAGAGCTCTCTTCAGTTTTTCAAAGGCCTGATTGCACTCCTCATTCCATTTTACCTTCTTAGGGAATTTGGGAGAGGAGATTACATTCAGTGGAGAAGCTATGGTCCCATAGTTCTCAATGAAATTCCTGTAATACCCAGTGAGGCCTAGAAAAGCTCTCACTTGGGTTTGAGTAGTTGGTGTTGTCCAATTTTGCACAGCTTCAATCTTGCTGGGCAAAGGCCTTATTTCTCCACCTCCTACCTCATGTCCAAGGTAGACCACTTTACTTTGACCAATCTGGCACTTACTGGCTTTGATTGTCAAATGGGCCTGTTTCAGAGCCTGCAACACATGTCCTAGGTGGTTCACATGTTCTTCCCAGGAGTGGCTGAAGACTGCAATGTCATCCAAGTATGCCATGCAGAAATCTTCCATCCCAGCCAGAACCTGGTTCACCATCCTTTGGAATGTGGCAGGTGCATTTTTTAGTCCAAAAGGCATGACCTTAAACTGGTACAAGCCAACTGGGGTCGAAAATGCAGTTTTCTCCTTGGCATGGTCTGTCAGGGCTATTTGCCAATAGCCTGACGTCAGGTCAAATGTGCTGAGGTACTTGGCTGCACCAAGTTTATCCACCAACTCATCTGTCCTGGGCAAAGGGTGGGCATCAGTCTTGGTGACTGCATTTAGAGCTCTATAGTCCACACAGAATCTCAAGTCTTTGGATCCTGCCTTTGGTACTAACACAACTGGGCTAGACCATGGACTAGTAGAGGGCTCTATTACCCCGAGATCAAGCATCTTCTTGACCTCTCCTTTGATGTGGGCTCTGATATGTTCCGACATTCTGTATCCTCTGCTTTTGACTGGCAGACAGTCACCAGTGAGTATCTCATGCTGGCCCCAAGGGGTCAAGCCTGGTGACAGTGAGAACAGGGAGGCAAACTGATTTAACATAGATTTGCACTCCTCTTGTTGCTCAGGTGTCAGGTCTGAAGAGAGATTGACTCCTTCAACTTTTTCATCTAAAGGTACACCTCTGAGGAGATCAGGGAGAGATTCACTCTCTTCCTCCTCTGCAGCTGAAGCTAGGAGCAAGGCTCCTACATCAGGTCTGGAGATGTAGGCTTTTAGTCGGTTGGTGTGGAAGACTCTAGGAGCTTCCCTGGGTCTGCCCAGATCCACCAGATAGTTGACCTCTCCAAGTTTTCCCACAACCTTGAAGGGTCCCATCCATTTGTCTTGCAAGGCCCTCTGCCTTGTTGGGAGCATAACTAGAACTAGCTGGTCTTGAGTAAACTCAACCATGTTAGCCTTCTGGTCGTGCCAATGTTTGACCAGGGCTTGACCAGCTTTCAAGTTGTCACTTGCTTCTGCCATCATGTGTGACATTCTCCTCCGGAGACCTATCACATAGTCAGTCACTCTGACTGGCTTGAGGGGAGGAGCACCTTCCAACCCCTCCTTAATCAGGGCCAATGGACCTCTGACTGGATGGCCATAGAGAAGCTCAAAGGGAGAATAACCTACTCCCTCCTGAGGGACTTCTCTATAAGCAAAGAGAAGGCATGGCAGTAGAAGGTCCCACTTTTTCTTAAGGGGTTCTTCTAAAGCACCTATCATGCTCTTCATGGTTCTGTTAAACCTTTCAACCAACCCGTTTGTCTGAGGGTGGTAGGCGGTTGAGAACTTGTAGGTAACTCCACAGGTTTTCCACATGGCCTTCATGTAGTGGGACATAAAGTTTGACCCCCTGTCAGAGATTACCTCCTTAGGAAACCCAACCCTGGTAAAAATACCAAGGAGGGCCTTAGCCACAGCCGGAGCTGTAACAGTCCTCATAGGAATGGCCTCAGGGTATCTAGTAGCATGGTCTACTACAACAAGGATAAACCTGTTGCCTGAGGAGGTTGGAGGATCAAGGGGACCAACAATGTCAATCCCTACCCTCTCAAATGGGACTCCCACAACTGGGAGAGGCACTAAAGGTGCCACATTCTTGGAACCAACCTTACCAGAAGTCTGGCAGGTATGGCAGCTCTTACAATATCTATCTACTTCAGCCCCCATCTTTGGCCAATAAAAGTAGAGTGAGAGCCTTTCCTTGGTCTTCTTGAAACTCAAGTGGCCAGCCAAAGGTATCTCATGGGCTAGTTGTAAGAACTGTTGTCTGTTTTCTTGTGGGACTACAAGGCGTTTGTAGTCTCCAGGTTCAGACTCAGTGGGTTCACTGTAGAAGAGGCCATCTTCCCAGTGCAACCTATACTTCCCAGGCTCTTGCCCATCAGCTTGAGAAGCTGCCTGGTGGCGGAGACCCTCCAGAGTTGGACATTCTCTTTGCCCCTTACGAAAAGCTGCCCTGCTAGGCCCACCTTCTGCCAGTAAAGACTGCAGCTCAGGATGGTCCTCAGGGTCCAAATCTCCAATAAGGTTGGGGCCTCCTTCTAGCTCTTCCTCAGAGTCTAGCTCAACCACACAGGGTTGTACCTCTCTCTCAGCCTCAGCTGGAGGGGGAGTTACAGGTGTAACTTTGGACAACCTAGGGGAAGTCCTTGTTGGAAGCACTGGAGTGCTTGCTGCTGGCTTTTTCCTAGGAGTCTTGGGTTGCCCCTTTGCTCCTGATCTGGTAGTTACTGCAGTAAGTTGCTCCAGTGGTAGAGGAGTGATTTCTGTCATCATCTCCTGAGATAACCCTCTCAGGGTTTTCTCCCTTGCAGGTTTTGTGAGTTCCTGAAACCTTTTGCTAGGAGGTCTGGGGGTATGAGATACAACTCCAAGAGCTTTGAGGTCATTACCCAACAGAACCCTACCTGGCACTTCACATTGTACACTGACAGGTATTTTTACAGCCATATCATTACATTGGATGAGAACTGGTAACTGGGGACACATCTGCACAGGCCCACCAGCTAACTTGGTGAGGCATTTGGGTGCCTTAGCAACATCCTCTGCCTTGAAAAATGATTCATCCACCACAGTTATGCTGGCTCCAGTGTCCCTAATGGCAGGAGTCTCCTGACCATTCACCTGGACACTGTCCTTATAATACTCTTTAGTATTATCTGGGATAGAGTTATAGACATCTAAATTCTGTTGCTCCCACAACCCCAGAGAGACTAAAGAAACACTAGCTGAGACTCCAGTGGGTTCATCAGCTAGTAATAGAAAGTTTCCACTTGCCATATGTACTTCCTCTTCTGGAGCGAAGGCTAAGGAGGCAAGCTGGACCCCTGAAGGTTTACCCTTACATCTGGGATCTCCTTTCACATGGTCAGTAGCCTTACAAACAAAGCATGAGCCAAAGGCTCGCTGGAATGGAGGCTTGTTCTGACCTCCTTCTGGTCTGGGACCAGAAGGTACACTAGCCTGATTTGGTTTCCCTTGTGGCTTACCCTTATAGTTTTGTTTGGGGCCCTCTTTGGAATTTGTAGTATTAGAATTCTCTTTGGAGTCCTTCTTAGACTGTTTTTCCCCATCCTTCTTCTGAGTTACCCCAGAATCCTTGTGAGTGGCCCTGTTGGCAACCCACAAGTCAGCAGCCTTAGCTAGCTTCCGGGAATCTAATTCCCTGGAATCAGCCAAGTGTTGTCTGAGCTCAGGAGAGCAGGCATCATAAATAGTCTCCAACATAAACAAATTCTTCATACCTTCATAAGTGTTCACCTTGTAACCCTTAATCCATCCCTCTAAGTTTTTCAAACATTCATTCACCCAGGTAGCCCAAGGGGTACCATCATGCTTTTTGAGGCTCCTAAACCTCTTAAGATACTGGGAAGGGGTCTTCCCAAACCTAGCTATCAAAGCTAGTTTCACACATTCATAGTCCTTCCTATCCTCCTCCCCCATCTCCATTACCACATCAGTTGCAACAGGGGGAAGCCTAGAGAACAACCAGGTGAGTAAGTCATTTCCTGTGATGTTCTGGAGCCCATGATTATATTCAAACAGAGACAACCAATCCAACACATCCAACTTAGGCTCATACATACCAACCAATTCTTTAGGCATCCGGGGTCTTTTAGGACTGGAACTTCTAGAGGAGCCAGAGAGAGAAACATTCTCAACAGATAATTTCTTCATTTCTAAGTCATACTTGAGCTCCATTTCCCTTAGCCTTAGTTCTTTGTCAGTTTGAGCATTAAGTTTCTTATACTCCAATTCTAGCTTCATTTTCTCCAGTTCAAAGTACTGAGGACTAAATGTGGGACCTGGTAAAGGTCCAGTAGGCACAGCAGGTAGAGCAGGCAGAGGCCTAGGGGGGACAGTTACAACAGCCTCACCCTCCTCTTCTGACTCTTCCTCAGAAACATCAACATTTTGCTCCATGTTAACTTCAATACTGTCATCTACAGTTGCTGGAGTGGTAGGCTCCTCTGAACCATCACCCAGACTTTGGTTAGCTAACAATCTTTCAATCAGCTCCATTTTCTTGCCCTTAGTCAGGAGATCCTTATGTTTACAGAGCACTCTTAAACAATCAGCAGTTTTGGCTGCAAGGGACTCTTGACTATAGCTTTCTATAACTGACATGTTAGAGGTTTTACTTTTTCAGTGCTAAGCTTTGTGGTTAGTTGCACTAAGGTATCTAAAGCACAATAAAATGTATACTCAATACACATCCCACCGCTGTACACCAGTGTTAGGCAGAAACCTGTGCAGTTCCCTTGGGGAACACTGCAAAAGATTTAAGACTACAGGTAGAGCAGTAAACCCCTTTGGTAGCAGTCTGTACCACCCAGATTTACCTGGTAGCTGTGGCTGAGCAGTCAGACTTCTCTCAAGAAGAGTTAGGCAGTATGTAAAGTATACACAATATGTACCAAAACACAATAGCACAAGCAAACACTGACCAGAGCTTGGTTTCAAAAGTATATAGTTATTTATTTAAAATACACATAAGTTAAAAACACTCTAGCAAAAATATAGTAAAAGCACTTCAACACAGTTATACTGAAAGTAAATTCAATCCTTTCTCCTATCTAGACAACTCTAGGTTAACACCACTTAATTAAAACAGAGGTGAGTGCTTAACGTTAGATGACACTCTAGTAGTTTCCAAGAAAGGGAGAGAAAAAGCAGAAATAGGTTAGACACACCACTCTAAGGTCCAGAACACTTGCAATAGGCTTAAAGAAGAATAAAGTCACAGGTGAGCAAAAGTCACTAGGCAGGGCCCACTCTTAGAGTAGCCGGAGCGAAAATGTGCCCAAGATCACACTGTTAGTTAGAGATTCAAAGTCTTGCAAAGAGTCAAAAAGAGTTTAGAGTGGCTCAGAAAGTTTAGCCAAAGTGTCCCAGGCACTCCCAGGTTCGAAAGCCGGGGACTAAATCTACCCCGTACAGTCGGTAGCAAGGGAAGCCAGGCGGAACACAGTACCTTAAGCGGAAAGGATCCTCCAGCGGGGGCAGTTGTTCCAGGCAGCGACAGCAAGGCTCGACGTCGGTCAGGGGAGAAGAATATCTCGCTGAAGAGCAGAAGAGAAAGGTCGTAGCACTGCCCGGGAAGAAACCAGCCGCGGAGTCCTCCGGTTAAAGGGTTGGTACCGACTTCCGCGGTATGGGGGTAAAGTGTGGTATTCCGGATGCCGGGGTGCTTGGCACAGGCAAGGCGGCCACGAGATACCTCAAAAGGACGGAAAGAAGGCGAAAACTGGTTGTCCCCACCAGTCAAGGGAAGGAGCCACTCCGTTAAGAGTTCTCCTCGGTCGTCGGGAAAAAGTGGTGAGACGGTTCAGCAGGGCTCCACCGGGTGGTGTCGTCGAAGCAGGTCGGCTCAGCTCTTCCCTCGTCGGATTCTTGGTCCTGTGGCGACTTCTGAAGTCCCAGTCCCCAAAGCCCTGCTTTTATGCAGCAAACCCCCATTCACCCAGCCTAGCTGTCACTCAAACATGCTAAGTGGTGAGCCGGGCGGCTCACCACTTGGGCCAATCAGGACGGAGTGCGACTTGAGTTACCAAGGTAACTCAGTCCAGGGTGCCTAAATCCCCCTCCACCCCTCCTAAGTACCCCAGACAGAGTGGCACCACTTTGGAGGGCTTCTGTGGAGAAGCCCGCCAAAAGTGGAACAAAGGGCTCCACTTTGGGTCAGAGTTACAGAGGCGAACACCAACGCCATTTTAGAATCAAGTTTTGGCAAAAAGTCCCAACCGGAGTTATAAAAATAAATATATAAACCGGCGGTATGTTTAAGGCTACCGTAAATAAATAATTAAATGTGTTAGCCTAAAACAATGGGAAATCCCATAGGGAAATATTCGCGGTCGAATATAAAAAGTAGTTTCCACTGCCACCAGCCAAAACTCGATCAGGGGGGACGGAGACGTGCCCCCTCGACTAACAGACCCTGGGGCAATCGAATTGCCCCAGCCAGTACGTCCACAATATGATGGTTTGTACTGGTTCTGTTCAGGATTCAAGACTAGCAAAGTCTTTGGTGACTTTACATGCCCTGGGAGACAGTAGTCAGTCCCAGGGTATGGAGTCTATGTTGGGGAGTCCCTAGGACACCCCTGGGTCACGGCACAGAGGGTGCTGTGTGACCCACATCACAAAAATACATGAGGCCCTATGGAGTAAAAGACCCCATAGCCCATTCAACACAAGGTTTAACCAAGAAAACACACTTCAACATGTCCAAGAGTGAGGGTAAAAGAGTCTCACTCTTGGCAGGAGAAAAAAATTAAACCCCAGAAATCCAGCAAAGCTGCTGGGGGACTCACTAGGTAGGGAAATTCAGCCTAACCAGAGAATTCTCCCTAACAGAGGGTGAGGGGGATCAGCTGGGGTTTGAATATTTTATAGTATCTCAAGGAGAACCCGTCTGGCCCCGGGGCCCGAGTTTTAAGAGATTTGATGGCTTTGTTAACATCCTCGTCCGTGATTGGTGCCTCCAGGCTCTCTCTCGATGGGTCGGGCAGACGCGACAAGGCTGCTCCCTGCAGGTATTCCTCCAGGATGGACCAATCCTGTCAAGGTGCAGTCATTACTTGGGTTAGGTGGTCCACTGCCAGTTGTTGTTTCTTTGGCTCAGTATAATGATGGTATTGATGCGTCTTGTTTTGGCCAGCTTGGCTACCAGGAGTTTGTTAGCCTTGTTGTTCTTAGCATAGTAGAATTGCCTGGTCTTGGCCATTAGTTGCGCGGTATACTTGGCGTAGTGGGCTTCTAGCTTCTTTCTGGCTGTGCGGATGGCTCCTTGTGTCCTGGGGGACCAACCTTTCTTCTTTTGAGCTTCCTCCGCTGTTTGCAGTTCCTCCTCCAGGGCATGCCGGGTTTGTCGCCGATTACGGTGGAATGCCACCCCTTGTGCTATCAGTGCTCCCCTGATCACTCCTTTCATTGCGTCCCAGTTGTTTGCGGGGGAAGTGTCTATCACCGGGTTCTCCTCGAGGAAGTTCTTAATGGTGGTTGCGATCTTGTCCCTAATTAACATGTCATTGAGGATCGGGTCGTAAAGCGACCATCTGCGTGGGGAGTTAGCTTTGGGTCCTGGATTCGGAGTTCCATGGTTATTGGCGCATGGTCGGATAGGATCCTTGGGCCGATGGTTACCTCGTTGGCGTAGGCGAGAGTCTGGGGCGAAGTTAAGAGGAGGTCAATTCTCGAGAAAGTTCGATGAACATAGGAGAAAAAGGAGTAATCTTTCTCGGTGGGGTGGAGCACCCGCCATGAGTCCACTACTTCCAGGGTTCTGAATAGGCGCAGGAGGCTGAGGGCTTGCGTGAAATCTCCAGGGGTGGTGGGGTGGTATTTGTCTCTGGTGGGGTCAGGCACTCTGTTAAAATCCCCCCCTATTATTGTCTGGCCTTCTATGAAGCCCGAGAGGGAGGCGCCCAATGAGTCATAGAAGCTTGCTTGCCCCGAATTGGGGGCGTATACTGAGACGAAGGTATAGAGGTCTCCCAGTAAAAGGCCACGAACCGGCCCTCTGGGCAAGTTTTTGAGTCCAGGATCTGGGGATTTAGGTCTTTCCTAAGGAGGATTGCCGTGCCCCCCCTTCTTAGAGCCTCCCGAGGCGAGGAACTGACGTGGATATAGGGGGGAGCGTAGGCGCCCAAAGACTGCCGGAAGGAGGTGAGTTTCTTGGAGCATCGCCACCCCAGCTTCTTCATCTTGTAGTTTCTGTAAGATCGACTTGCGCTTAGAGGAGGAATTCAGCGCATTAACGTTGAGCGAAAGAAATTGTAATGTCTGGTGCTCCGGGGCTAGAGTTCCATCCACCCCATGCTCCGGGGGGAGGTCGGAAGAGAGCCAACTATTCGCCGCCATAGGTGAGGGTTAGATGCGTGTTGTCCTGCTCTTGGGGTTTTAACACAGGCCCCCAAGGGGAGGCCATAACTTTAACTGGCGGGGTGCTCGACATTGTGAGTGCGGCCGAACCCCTGGCGAACTGGGCCAATTGAGTCAATAGAAGTAACGCGGATTTCCAAGGACACAAAGGTGGAACGAACCTTGGAATGGGCATGGCCCATGGGTGAAGCCCGCCGCAGTGGATAGTAATGATCATTAGCTGGGTCGGGAATGGTGGTTCGCTGTAGAAGAGAGCCAGGCGCCTAGTCCGAGAATGCAGCTATGGTTCATGTAGTGTGATCTGATTGCTGTTTACCTCCTCCTTTTTTTTTTTTTTATTAAAATGTTTTGTTTGATTTGTCAAACTTTTCATTTTTCCATTTTTTGGGTCTTCATAACAAAATAGTTATTAAACTGTGTTTCGATTCGGCTTTTCTTTTACAATTCTTTATCGATCTCAATCCAGAAGTTGATCACTGTAATGATCAGCCACTGATGGTTTCCTTGGAGCAGTGTTGCCCATCTCTCCTCTGCTGTCATTTGTTGCTCTGAGATTTAAAAAAAATCTCTGAATAGATCTCGTTTATTTTTTAGTTCTGGGCACACCATGATTAGATGGAATAAAGTTTCTTTCCCCATTGGATCTTTACAGTATCGACAGACAGGAGAAATATTTTTGGCTCGGTCTGTTAAAGCCAAGTATTCGCGTGTGGGTAAGATGTTCAGCCGAAAGCGCAAGAATAAATCATGAATTTTCACACTTGGGAATTGGACGAGATAAGAAGGCAACTGGTTGAGTGCTCTTGCTTCCATGTAGCTGGTTAAATGGTGTTTTATAAGTTGTTTGTTCTTCGATCGTTCTTATCCAATCATTCTTCTGAATTTTTTGTTTTTCATATTGAGGTCTATTTCTTAACATTTCCTCTGTGATATCTTCTTCTTGCATTTTTTGCTTAATTTCACTTGTCCACTTTATTAGAGCTGCAACTTGGAATGCTTGTTTTTTTTCTTTAAGAATTTCCAATAATGGCATATTTTCCTCTGAAATGATTTTTCTGTGCAGGTCCATTTGTTTCCATAGCACTATGGACTGAATAGATTGCAGGAAGAAGTGCCATATTTGCGATGAAAAAACCGGCCTTGCCTTGCTAATGATGCTGCTTTTTCTTCAATATTTTCTTGCCATTCTTTTTCGTTCGCCGATGGATTGATTAATGCACCTAGGTATTTTATTGTTTTGGTTAGCTTAATCTCTTTGTCTTCCAGAAAGAATTTTGGAGTCCATTGCTTCTTAGATTTTTCATTTATAAGTTTCATTATCTTAGTTTTGTTGATGTTGATTTGTAGATCATTTTCCTTCATGAAATTTTGAGTTTTGTTCAATGTTATCTGCAGACCTTTCACAGTTTTGTCCAAGATGATAATATCATCAGCATAGATTAGGGTTTGAACATTTTCACTGTTGATCTTAGGAGGATTTGCCATTGGATGGTGAATTATTTCTTCAAAATTGTGGGTGAAGAGATTATAAAGACAAGCAGCCAAGGGGCATCCCTGTTTAAGCCCATTCCAAGTAAGAATTGATTCTGTTGCCTTTCTGTTGTTTGTAAGTCGAACTCGGATAGACGTATTCGAATACAGCTGTTGTATTGGGTTCAGAATAGTAGATGGACAGCCCCACGCAGCCAATTTGGACCAGAGCAGTTGTCTATTAACTGAATCAAAGGCCATTTTTAGATCTATGAAGATTGCATAGACCTGAGGTGCTTTCGTCAACCCTTCGTATTTTAGTATATTCAATAGTAAAAGATTGACGTTGGTACTTATTTTTATGACAAAGCCAGTTTGCCTTTTTGCTTGTCTTCCGTGCTGTATGGCCCAACAGTTTAATTTGTTTTGTAGATATCCGGCAAATAATTTTCCTAACGGATCCAACAGGGCAATCGGTCTGTAGTTGAACGGATTTTTCCGATCACCTGCTTTGTAAATTGGTATCAAAACAGCTACAAACCATGTGCGTGGAATCTCTTTAGACTTTTCTATCAGATGTAAGAGATGGAAAAAGAATTTGGCCCAGTGTTCTGGATCTGCTTTAAGGTTGCTGTTGGCTAGCCCATCAGGTCCAGGTGCTCTAGATGAATTCAGGCACCTGATAGTATTGGTAATGTCCTCTAAGTCCCATTTCAAGCTCCAGTCGTCAGTATCATCTTGTGGGTCTGTTATTCGATGGTGTTTAGATTTCTTGTATAGATATTCGAAGTGCTTAACCCATGTATAAGATTCAACTTCTTGAATCATGGATTGTTTTTTCGATGAGTCATTCATCAAAGACCACAGGTGCCGTGTGTTTTTCTGATTTAACGCTTTCAAATGTTCTTCTGCGCGTGTTGCTTTATTGCCATTTTATAAGATTTCATTAAGTTGGAGTATTTTTGTTTTTCCTTTTTAATTTCGGCTTCATAGTCTCTTCTGTTTTTCTTTATTTGTCGCAGACGTTTATAGTGTTTGTTTTTTTCTAGATGAATTTCTAAATTAAAATGAGTATGCGATTGCTTGCATCTTTTTTGATTTTTTGGTGTTTGTTGGTATTTCTCTAAGATCCATCCATAATTGAGTTTCACATGATCCTTAAGCGGGGCCTCTTCAAATCGGACTGCTATTTCTTCAGTTTGTTGTTCTTTAATTCACAGTCGGTTCAACCTATTATTTATTTCAAGTTCAGGTATAATCAAACATTGATTACTTGATACTTCTGATAACCAGGAAATAAAAATTTGATGGTGGTCGCTGTCTGGGTGTGGAGAATTCGTAGTCAAGTTTGTAATTTTCCGAATTCCTTCTGTTATAAAGATGTAATCAATTATTGAATTCGAGTTCTCCCGTGACCAAGTCGACAGCGGGATACCTTTATCATTCGTTGGTTGAGCACTCAAGAAGATGTTACGCAGCCTTGTTTCCTTAATCCATTTTCTAGTTCTCAATGTCATTTCGTTGGTAACTAATTGGTTTCCTTCTTTGTCGAAGAGATGAAAATTGAATTCTCCTGCTATGATTTCATTTCCGCTGTTACTGCTGTTCAAATGATCAATTTCTTCACATATGGAATCAATTAATTTATTATCAGCCATAGCAGTAGGGTTCCGATAGATATTGAAAATCGATAGGCAAGTTTATTCTACAGTGTTAGGTGCAATGAAGTTATGGATTGCTGGCATCTTGATGGAAAGGTATTGTGCCCAAGGGTGAATATTCTTACTTTCTATTATTCGCCACAAAGGGTTGATTTTTGTTAATAGCAACATTCCTGACGCCGGTCTTCCCTGTTGTGAGGATATAGATGGATTCATGAACGTTCTATAGCCATCACATAGTACTTCCTCTTTCAGCCAGGTTTCTTGTAAACAAATGATGTCGGACTGTTCAAGTAAAGACGACTCATTATCAAAAAGATGTCTATGACCTCTCGTATTCCAAGAACATAAGGTTGTGGTGGTTTCAGGTACATCTTTTCGTTGTTATAAGTATGTTGTCTTCGCACTCTGGTTCACATTAGCATTGGAGATGTTGCAGTCGCTTACATCATCATTCGTAGATATATCTATCGGTTTGGTTGAATTTATAGAATTGATGCGTGTTTCTTGATTAATTACATCTATGAGTGCATCTAACGGTTCAGGCACTGTTTGATTGCCATGTGGCCGAGCATTTTGTAATTTGTTCATTTTTCCTGTTTTCGGGATAGTTTGTTGGATAGTGGTCTGATTAGTACCCACCAGTTTTGTATTTTTCTTTGTCCTTTCATTATTCGTTTTCAGGGTAGTTTGTAATTTTCTCAGAAATGCACGTGACCCATTTTGTGGATTTTTAGTAGTCTTTTTGCTCTTCGATTTGGTTGATACATCTTGACCTATTAGTCCCCGTTTCGAGAGATCAAAGATATTGAATGGGTTACAAGGGGGTGGCTCACTTTTGTCTTGCATTGCAAATACTTGAGAGTTCTGTGATGAAACTGAACGTAGTTGATTTTCATATTGTGTTGTTTGATCCGTTTTCCTCATCCCCAAATTAGGTAGATTCTCTTTCTGAGTTTGTGTAGATGCACGGATGGAATGCATCATCACTTGGGCATGTTTTTTTACTTTGTCATCAACCATTTTTTTAGTAATTGTTGAAACTGTGTCCATTAAAGTCAGTTTGTCAACTCTATCAGCCCTTGCCACTTCCGCTAATCTATTTTGCCATGTTCTTGATGATTCTACTTCATATTTTAGTCGTTCTTGAATAGAAGTTATGAGGGATTCAAACTGGGTTTGCTTGGTCAGTATCATTGCCAACAGTGTTGCTTGATCTTTGATGGAATCCACTATCGCTTCTTCGATCTTTAGAAACGGGATCATAGCTGTAGATAGAACTGCTACCAATGTATTCTGTAAATCTAACATCGTCGTTGGCAATCTTTGTTGGTATTCCAGAGAATAACTTATATTTCCAGTTTTCATATTTGTAGAAGAGGAAGTCATTTCATCCATTTATACTTAGGCGAATCTTTCGCTGCGGAAGTCAGTTTCTTTCATTGGAGCAACGAATCCTTTTGGGCCAATAGGGGTCGAAGTATCAATTTGTCCGATTTGCTTTGGCGTGTACATTCCCCCAAATACTTAATTTCTTTTGAGTCCATATTTGCATCAATTTCGGTGATGTCAAGTGAAAGACGTGCAATTCGGACTAGGAGCGGTTTTTTGGGCTCATCACTTTTTGTGCCAATAGGCAAATATGTTGCTTGCCATTGCTGTTTGGCTGCTCTTGCACGATCTTGAAGGGGCGTTAGGTGGCTATCGTCCTTTGTCAGGATGGGTCCCAACATATTTAGATGTGTAAGTGAATTAGTATCGTCACGTGTTGGACAATCGTGATCAGTGACAGTCTTCGGAACAGCGTCCGATCGTATGGTCTTTATGTCTAGTTTACAGCAACCAATATATTGCGCTCCATGCTTAAGATTGTCCATGTGCGCCTGATCCATCGGTTTCCCATTGATCATATTATGGGGATTTGTTGTATTCAAGCTATTCGATAAAGTACCATGGGTTACTTGGTGGTTTGTCATTTTATTTATAGGCATTAAGGATTCCTCTAGTTTACCCTGCAATCTAGTGCGTGGTTTAGTGATTTCCATTTAAGTTTGTCGATCTTAAGTGAGTAATACATTTCCTATAAACTTGTGCACTTACCACGCCTATTGCCGGCCACAACTGCACCTCTCGCACAAATAGCAGCGTCTTTTACGCCGCAAGGGTCGCACTTTGATGATTATCAGTTGTTCTTCCTGTGGGTATTGCCACAATATGGTCACGTGAATCCTTTGGCGTGACCGGTCTCAGGGCAATGTAGAACCTGGAATACGCCGCTCTCCTCAACTGCTGATTGCTAAAATCATCAGGCGTACGCGAATTGGAGCGGAAAGATAATATTCAGTAGGAGCGGTACTAAGTGGATCAAAGGCCAGTGGCCCACAGTCTGCACTTTCTGGCGATCAGTGTGAGTTCTTTCACTTATTTGTGTATGTACTCTGAAATACTAGCTCTAGCACCAAACAGCCTAACAGCACCAGCCCTTCTGCCACCAGGGCTTACGCCGCGAGGGTGTCAGTGCGGTGAATTTCAGCAGCAGGGGTAGTCACGTGACCGCGTCACGTGTTCCTTTGTGGCTCCGCCTCCCTCAGTGCAGCAAGAGCCGAGTGCTCGCAATGCTGCTTGGAGGGGGGAGCTGGCAGAGAATGTAGATCAAGTTCCAAGTAAATTAGCACGCTCCTGGTGCTCCATAGGTAAAATGCACTGTGTCCTTCTGTCAGCTCCTCCTGTTGTTTGGAGATGCCCTCGACCATGAGGATCGCCTGGGTTGCGGGGAGGGAGTGGCCTCCAGGTCTCCTGCAGCCTCCGGGTTTAGTGAGGTGGGCTGTTTGGGAGAAGACGGATGCATGATCTTGCTGGCATCTTCCAGGTGGCTAAAAACTCCACAGTGTACCATTATATGAAAATTGAAGTGCCGTTGGAAAAAGCCATCTGTACCGGACCTGACGTTCCTGGAGGAGGAGGGCTAGGGGTCGGAGCGCTTTTCTTCTCTGGAGAGTTAGGGGCGAAAGATCTTGGTAGATCTGGAGAGACGAGCCCTGAAAGGTGAGTTCATCTCGCGAGCGGCTGATGGCAGAGATTACCTCTTTTGTGGTGAAGAAATGGACCCTGATGATGACATCTGGAGGGAGGTCCGAGTCCACTTCCCGACGTGGGCTCAGTCTGTTGGTGCGATCGAACAATAATTGGGGTTTGTCCAGTTGTGGGAGAAGGGCTTGGAAGAAGTCCCCCACATATTCCGGCAAATTTTTGTCCAGGACTGAGGATGGGATTCCTCGAATCCGGAGGTTATTGCGGCCCTATTGTCCAGGTCTTCCTGCTTGAATTCCAGGATTTCGCACTTATCCTGAAGGACTCTAACTGAATGTTGAATTTCCCCTAGCGTAGTTGCCTGGTTTTGGGAGCGGTCCTCGATCTCCCCCAGCCTCTGCTCCACCTCCGTCACCCTGTGATCGGTTTGCTCTATTTTGGTGGCGAGTTCTGTCATACAGGACCTGAAGTAAGTAACTTTTAAACACTTATTTTCTTTTCTAGGCAAAAGGCCCAATCCCTTAAGTCTTTCCCTTATTCTTGGAGCATGAGTGTTCTCAATGGCAGAAGGGGGGTCACTAGTATCTAGTGACCAACAGACAGTGTCAGAAGAGGTTCTTAAGTAGCAAAAGTCAGAGTTCCTTAGGAAGACTGGGCAAACAGGTTAGTACTTTACTTCTAGAGTTAGAAGAGGGTCCAGGGGCTTTGCAGAAGACACCCTAGCAGGATTCTAGCAGTGGGACTGGGTGCACTGGATGAGAAGCCTCCCCATCACAGAAGACACCCCACAACTACTCAGGAATCCCAGGAGACTTAAGGTAAGTACTTACCCAAGCCAACACAGTACCTCAGCATTGAAGGTGATTTTGCAGCAGGAGGACTTAAGGATCTGCAGCCAAATACCCGGTCAGTGGATTCCTTGTCGTGGTGACTGAAAACAGGACCTTGGAAGGGACTTTTCAGCAGGGATCAACGTAGGAGGCTCTGGGCAAGGTTTTCCTTGCGGCTGAATGTGGTTCTGCGGATTTGGTACCTTTTTCAGGAACACAGAAGAAGACAGAAAATCACGGTTGAATTCTCGTCATTACAAAGGTCCAGCACTCTGTTGAGGGGACTTTTCGGAATCGATTCGTATCTCTGGAGATACACCAGGTTGCCCATGAAGTTTCAGCGTGATTCGGAATTCGGAGTACCGTGCAACGCACGATGGCTCGATGTTCCAGGGCATTGCAACACTGCAAGGTCGCAGCAACCCGTGGGATGGCTCAAAATGCCAGTTTTCTTTTTTTTTTTTTTGTATTTAATCTAAAAGATTTTTTAACAAAGATTTCGAAGTACTGAAGCTTAAAACTTCTAGAACGTCTAGAGCGTCTGCCAGTTTTCTTGAGTCTAGTGGGTCTCACCAGGCTCCGGGTTAGGGTCATCCTTTTCAGAGTTTTCATGTCGATTGAAAGAAAGGGCTACAGCAGGCTCCGGTTACACAGCAGGCTCTCCGGTCACTGGAAATCGTCTCAGACGCTTTTCCTTCATCATCCTCTTCGGTTTTGGTTCCAGTGGTCGACTTGTCTTCAGCTTCCAGGTTCGCAGTATTTGACAGGAATTATAGCACAACTTCTGCATTCTCTCCCTGCATTTTACAACAAGGGGGCGGTCTGGTTGTCCAATCAGGACAGCCAGCCCCCTACTAGAATGTGTCCCCATTCCGGCAAGGAGGAAGACGAAGGGCTGTGGAGTTTTGGACTCCTCCCTCGCTTCCTGCCTTCACTGACAGACTGGAGCCTGGCCGGGGAGTCCAGGGGACTCCCGCCGAGGATAAAAAATCACACAAAGGAATTTCTCGCCCTGGATGTAAGGGGGAGGAACAAGAAAGGACAAAAAAACACTAAAATTGCGAAAAAAGAAGACGGGCCATTTTGGTAAAATGAGCACCCTTAGGTGATTTTACTGCAGCTGTGAACACAGCCTGCGGTAAAGGTGCACCAAATTAATACAATGTATCACTGCCACCAGCCATTGAAGGTAAACTTGCCCTTGTAACAGAATTGTTAGTGTTGGTGTGAAAAGGGGATACATTGCCTCTCCCTAGCACTCCACATAAGGTGGGGGTGCTGGCTTCACAGAATAAAATGTAAAAGGGATCCAAAGATCATTTCTACCCTTGGGAACTGTAGTTCTCTCAAAGTTAGCAAAATAAAGTTAAAAGGGGAGCCCCTAGGCCAACCCAGCAACAACAGGCACTTATTGCCAAAAAGTTGAAAGAACTTTACCAGGCGTAAGTAACTTGTTCTTCTCTGGATTGGTCACTTACCCTACCAGTGGCTTATCTTGCTATCAATGGGTGTGACAGGGGAGGGCTTGGGAGGTTGCATACAGGATTTAACCCCCCCTCCTTTCTACATGACTTTGCTGCATTAGGGAGTTTCTGAAAAAGAATAATCGGGATTCCCAGAGGATTAAGTTACTCTTTCCCCTCGGTGTATTTACTACTTTCGGGGAAATCGCCCCCTCCCCCAAGCTTTCTCTTTACTTCAAAATCCCAAGGGTATCTTTCTTCCTTAGGACTCTTTTCCTTTGTACACTTTTATAACACTTCACAAACTCAAGGGCATAGTCCTTCCTTGAGACACACTACAATATACACCCATATATGTCTTCACCTGCTATACTCCCCTGCCAGGACTTAATTGCATAAACACTTAACTTCACCTGGTATACTTTCTTGCCAGGACTTTATTGTACACAACATGTTCTTTTTAAGCTAAGGGCTTACCAACCCATTTGTAACTGGTTCTACAAATACTTTCACTTCTTTAATGACTTTATTTTTGGTCTCTCGCTGCGTTTTTATGAAGCGACACGCTCGGTTAGACCACCCGGTAACCCATTTGTTCTTCGGATTTACCAGTATTTTCTGGCTTCCCTTCGCTTCCTCTCACTCTGTTATTCCTACAGAGCTACATATACTTGCTGGCAACCTGGTAACCCACTTGTGTTCCCTGGGCTTACCAGTTGCCTCCAGCGTTCCTACGCTTCCTTGTGTTTTAGCGGATTGGCTTCACTTGTGCACCGTTGAGCGCTGCACTTTCTCTATGCCTTCTTTCACAGTGCGTGGTCCAGCTGCTCTTTCCCTTTGAGCGGTGAAAAGTCTGCACCTTGGCCTCTTCCTGGATTTCGGGTTTGCCTTCATATCACCTGTCGCGGCATGTTTTCCTCCAGCGTGGTGTTCAGCTTCATTACGGGTCGCGAGGCTGACCGGCGTCTGCAGCTCTCTCCACTCCTTCAGCTCATCAGCTGTAGTCGGGTCATATTTAAACTTCCTGGCTTGTTTATACCTTTTCCAACAACTAGACCGCTGCGTTGGTCGCCCGGTGATCTTCATTACTCTGTTGTTCTTTCTCGTTTCAGTGGTTATGGGACCATTTCTTGAATGGTGTTGCAGACGTGGATACTAAACTTCATTGGGAGTTATACTCGCTGCTCCCGACCTCTTCCTCATCCCAGTTGTCAGTATATTATCCCTAATGCGAGTTTGGGGAGTAACCAAAGTAGATCTACCAAGAGGTTCAGGAAGAATCTGGCAATATGCCATTAAGATATGGGGAATAGAGGAAACATCCCTGAAAGGGAAGGAGGGGGTATGTGGTTTCCTCCAACAGTGCCCTGTCATCTCCCTGAGGTGTACCTCCCCCCAGGTAATCCTCCCTCATATAGTCTTCCCCCAGGGCCAGGATCAGGTATTTGTATTTTGTATTTTGTTTATTTATAACACGCAAACCATCAGGCCCGGGGGCATCAGGGTGCAATTTGTACAAAGTGGCAGGGAAAAAAAATGCAATACAGAATTTACAGTAACAAAAGATTACATTACAGAATTGACAGTAACCGCATATAAGCCATTTATCTAATTACATATATTACAAAGATTACAGTGCCACTAGGGTTGACAGAGGATATACCCTTGGGTGTACGGTAATAGTACAGCGGGCCAAAAATAGTATCAGAGGAGGCGGACCAAAGTAAGTGAGACAGACGCCGAGCAAGTCTTATTGCTGGTCAAAGAGCCAAGTTTTGGTTTTGGCCTTAAAGGTGTTGAAAGAATCCTCAGCTCTGATAGTAGCAGGGAGGGTGTTCCATAGTTTAGAGGCGAGGACAGGGAAGCTGGTGCCCCCAGCTTTTTGAAGCTTAAACCTGGGGATCGAGGTAACGGCAGACGTCCCCTGGCCACAAAGGGGGATGTATCCTTAGGGAAAGAAGTGAGGACATCACTAGATTCATCACACTCCGCACTCTGAGGTTTTATGAAGTTAATGGCAGGTGAGATCGGTGGACAGACCTCAGTTCCTGCTCCATTCCTTTCATTTGGCCGTCAGTCCAACTAAGTCTTTCTTGACCCTATTCACGCACATCCAATTCATACGGGCTACTTGGAACATTTTCTCCCAGAGTGTGAAAAGAATATATAAAACACCTCAGTTTAGTTAATTTTGAATTAAGTCCCGGATGGGACTGGGAGACTTGTTAGTGTCAGCTATCCTCCATCTTCCTGGTTCCAGAAGTCATTATTTGGTCTCTACCACCATGTTCCCTCAGAAGCCAATGGACTCCATTCATGTGAGCCATGAGGATCCTTCTCCTGGTTACTCTGCATTTTTACCTAGACTTTGAAGGGTGTGCATGTCTGTGGCCAACCTCCTTTATTGTGCTGCTTCTGTCAGCTGTGGCCCTCGATCACCCTAAGGACAGACTGGTCCCTCAGAGGCTAGGGTTCTTGCTTCCTAGGCATTCACTGAGTGTTGTGTGGCAGAATTGTTTCAGATCAACCTTGAGATTAGGGTAATTGACCTAGCGTTGTGATCGTTTACCATAACCAGAGGGTGGACACTCGGGTGCGGACTGAGAATACCATCATGCATTATATCAACAAAAGGGGCAGCGTGGGCTCATTCGGATCATGCAGGGAGATGATGCTCCTCTCGGTTTGGCCAATTGAAAACTAAGTGTCCTTAACCATCTGACAACCTTTCACAATATCCACTCAGATACACTCCAAAGACTACCAAGGATTTTGTATGACTAGTGAGTTGGGCAAGGAGATTGTGAAGGAAATCTTCTCCTCTTAAGGATTTCCCAAGGTGACCTGTTGGCTTCCATCATGGACAAGAAGTGAAAGATGCTTTGCTCCAGAGAGTTTGGTATTTATTAAGTTGAAGCAGTGTCTAAGCACCCATGATTAAATTTGGTCCTGACCTGTTGCGCAGAACATGGTAGATAGTCCTGCTGTTGTGCCCACCTTAGAGGTAGGCCCTCCCATGTTGGAAGGATCTTCTGCCACACATTTTCTGCAGGATCTCTCACCCCAGTTCCAGACAGCTGAATCCTTTATGCACTGCTTTTGTTGGTTGAGGCTCTAGAATTGAGATTGCTGTGAGGTGGTTCTTGGTGTGTTGCTATTTGCTCACCAACACTCAACAAAGTCATTTTAAGCTTGCTGTTGGTGCTGCTAGAGGGACATTGACTTGTTATGCCACCTTGACACATTTCTAGTTGTCTATGGACAAAACGGTGTTAGGGGAGTTTTCCTAAAGTCCACTTGAGGTAAGACTTTATAAAACGATCCCAATGCTATACAGGTCCCCAACTCTTAGTATCAGCCTGTACTACTCATGGAACCTTGGTAGAGTTGCAGAGCAAGTTTGTCTTATCATAAGAGGAAGATGTGAGCTGTAGGTAAGTACACTGAACCCAGTTAGTAAAGCAATTCAAAGAAACACTTGCACTAATACATTTGTATAAAATATATATTTATTATATTTACACAGGAATTATCTTCAAATACTTAAATCATTAAACCAATACACATAGGATACTTTTCAAAGGCCACTGCTTAGTTTGCAGTTGCTCACGGTTACAATTGTTAGTGTTACAATAATGACAGTTCTACCGTATTATCGGTACTAGCACACGCTCGTGTAAAACATAACAAATATGGTAATTGGATTTAGTTAGCAAAATCATATGATATTATAAGGCATGCTAAATTGCCTGTACTCCAGTGTTTCTAGGCACGATTAGATAAAGTATTTTGGGAAGGAAAACAGTTGGTTAGTCAAACAGTAGCAGAGCTTGACAATTTTGGGTTTTCCTCTTTAATCTGCATCAACTACCTTAAGGGGTCAGTTTGAATCCTGAAAGTAGTTCCATAGAGGTATGGCCTGAACTTGTTCAAGGCCTATACAATAGAAAAACATTAACTTTCAATTGTGACCCACCTGGTTTCTCCATCTTTTACTTATAAAGCAGATGGGGTACTCCCTGGCTTTGCTATCAAATTGACTCAAGACTGCTCCTATCCCTGTGTTGTAAGGATCAGTCTGGACTAAGAAGGCCGGAGTATAATCTGGAGCTCTCAGTGCTGGAGCTTTACAGAGGGCATATTTCTGCTCCTGGAAGGCTTTTTCACAGTCCTCAATCCACTTGACCTTTTGAAGTACTTGGGAGAGGATACAATATTCAGAGGAGAAGCTATGGTATAGTTCTCAATGAAGTTCCTGTAATAACCGATAGGTCCCATGAAGGCTCTTGAGTTTGAGTAGTTGAGTGGCCCAGTCCTGTACATCTTGTACCTTGCTGGGTAAGGGCTTGATTACACCTCCTCCTATTTCATGTCCAAGGTAGACCATTTTATTCTGACCAACTTGGCACTTACTTGCTTTTATGGTCAGATCGGCCTGTTGAAGGGCCTGCAACACATGTCCTAGGTGGTCAAGATGTTCTTCCCAGGTAGGGCTGAACACTGCAATGTCATCCAAGTATGCCATGTAGAAGTTTTGTAACCCATTCAGGACATGATTAACCATCCTCTGAAAAGTGGCGGGTGCATTCTTTAGTCCAAAGGGCATGATCTTAAACTGGTACAAGTCTTCTGGTGTTGGGAATGCTGTTTTCTCCTTGTCATGGTCAGTCACGGCACTCTGCCAATAACCACTTGTAAAGTCAAAAGTACTGAGGAATTTTGCTGAGCCCAGCTTATCCATTAGTTCATCTTTATTTGGCAATGGATGGGCATCAGTCTTGGTAACTGCATTTAATGCCCTATAATCCACACACAATCTAAGTTCCTTAGTTCCAGCCTTTGGCACTAACACAACTGAGCTAGCCCATGGACTTGTGGAATGTTAAATCACTCCAAGGTCAAGCATCTTGTTGACTTCCTCTTTAATGTGATTTCTCACATTATCTGACATTCTTTAGCCCCTGCTTCTAACAGTTACACTAGCACCAGTGTCAATGTCCTGTTGGCCCCAAGTGGTCAAGTCTGGTGTAAGTGAGAACAGAGGGGCAAACTGAGTTAACAAAGTTCTGCCCTCCTCCTGTTGCTGCATTGTCAGATTAGTAGAGAGTTGTACCCCTTCTACAGATCATCTGAGGTTCACTCTCCTTCTTCCTGATCAGAGGCTAAGAGGAAAGCTCCCATCTTTGGTCTGAAGACATAAGCCTTCAAAAGGTTGGTATGAAAGACCCAAGGGGCCTCCTTGGGGTTGCCCAAGTCTACTAGATAGTTGACCTCTCCAGGTTTTCCTACAACTTTGAAGGGTCCTGTACATTTGTCCTATAAGACCTTCTGTCTTACTGGAACCATGATAAGAACTTGTTGGTCTGGATTAAGCTCCACCATGTTTAGCCTTCTGGTCATGCCATTGCCTGACCAGAGCTTGACCAGCTTTCAAGTTCTCAGAAGTCATCTGTGCCATCATCTGTCTGAGGCCTAGCACATAATCCGTAATCCTTCATGGCTTGAGGGTTGGAACACTCTCCAGACCCTCCTTAATCAGGGCCAAAGGGCCTCTGACAGGATGACCATAAAGTAGCTCTAAGGGACTAAAGCCCACTCCAGCTTGAGATACTGCTCTATAGGCAAATAAAGAGAAGGCATGGCAGTAGCAGGCCCCACTTTCTTTTAAGTGGTTCTTCTAAAACTCCAATCATGCTCTTCATAATTTTATTAAACCTCTCTACCAACCCATTTGTCTGAGGATGGTAGGGCGGTGAGAACTTGTAGGTGACCCGACAGGTTTTCCACATGACTTGCATGTAGTGGGACATAGTTTGACCCCCTGTCAGATACAACCTCCTTGGGAAATCCTACTCTGGTACAAATACCAAGTAGGGCCTTGGCCACTGCCTGAACAGTTCTCATTTGAATAGCTTAAGGATACCTAGTGGCATGGTCCACTATAACCAATATAAATCAGTTGCCTGAAGAAGTCGGAGGGTCTAGGGGACCAACAATGTAAATCCTCACACTCTCAAAAGGAACTCCCACAACTGGTGGAGGTACTAAAGGTGCCACATTCTTGGAACTACTTTTACAAGATAACTGGCAAGTGTGGCAACTTCTACAATCAATATTGCTCAACCTCTACACCCATCTTAGACCAGTAGAAGTACAATGATAGCCTCTCCTTGGTCCTTTTTTGAAATCAAGTGATGAGCCAGGGGACTTCATGTGCTAATTGTAGGAATTTGGTTCTCAATTTATGGGGTACCACCATTCTCCTGAGGCCCCCTGGAATAGACTCCATAGGCATACTGTACAGGGGCCACCCTCCCAGTACAGCCTATGCTTCCCAGGGTCTTGCCCTTCACTGTGGGAAGCTGCCTGCAGACGCAGACCTTCTAGAGATGTATCCTCTCTCTTTCCCCTACTGAAATCTGTCCTTGAGGGTCCACCTTCTGCAAGCAAATTCTGCAGCTCAGGATGGTCTCCTTCCAGACGGGTTGAATCTCCTCCACCTCTGACTAAACAGAAGATGGTTCTTCTGGGGATTCTTCTGGCACTAACTCTTCCTCAGCAGGTGGTGGGGTCACCTCAAGTCTTTCTTCTACAAGAACTCTCTTCTTTGTGGAGGTTTTGGGCTTGTTTCTTCTTTCCTTTGGAGACTCCGGGAATCCCCTTGGTCTCGGTTGGAAGGTCTCTTAAAGTTGCCTCCCTTGCATTCTTTGTCGGCTTCCTTCTCTTCTTAGGAGGCTTTGTGGTGCTGGAAACTACACCCGGGGTCTTCAAGTAATTGCCCAATAGTTCCCTACCTGACACTTCACACTGGACACTACATTTTAACACTCATGGCATTACATTTAATTATAGCTGGCAGTATTGGACACATTTGGAATGGACCTCCTGCTAACTTGGTAAACCTTTTGGGAGCCTTGGCAACTTCATCAGGTTGAAAGAAACTTTCACCTACCAGAGATATACTGGCCCCAGTGTCTCTAATTGCAGGGGTGCCCTGACCATTAACACGCGCAATTTCATTATAATACTCTAGTATTATCAGGAATAGAATTATAGACCTCCATGTTCTGTTGTTCCCACAGTCCCAGAGATACTAAACAAACTCTTTTGAACAGCAGTGGGTTCTTCAGCTGGAGTGTGAAAGCTACCACCCGTCATTGGTATATCCACATCATTTGTGAATGCCAAGCTGACAGATGGGATCCCTGAAGGGGAACCGGCCCAAACAATGAAGCAGGGCACTGGAAGCGGCTACCCCCGTCTCCACGACCACTAAAGGCACCCGAAAAGAAACAACAAATTGCGGCGCAGAATGCTGAACGAGGGGGGCGGGAGGAGAACACCCGGTGGGAGTACAGAGACCTGTGAATATGCCTTTGAACAAGCAAGCAGCGGAGCAGCATCAGGCAGCCCGAAGAGCCGACAACGCAGGGCAGAGGACAGTTGAAGAGGGACAACCCACGGCTGTGCAGCAAACTGAGAACGTGGCACAAACTACGGTGCTACATGGGATGGCTCAGCATGTTAAGCCGGCCCTCAACTAAAGACGCAGAGACAACTAAGCCCCCTCGCAGACTGATGAACACCAACCCCCAGGGTGCCCCCATGGCCGCCGCCGAACCTGAAGACCCATTGAAGCCACCTGCACGCCTCAGTGGTACCGGAGAACCACTTGGCAGGTTGAGCAGCTGCAACACAGGGAAAGACCCACGTGGCAGCAGCGCCCTGATGAGGGCCCCGGTACTCCTGCTCCACCCAGCAGGGGAAAGGGAGCAGCTTGCCCCGCGAGGCACCGGCTGCCCACGGAACAGCAACCAAAGGAAGTCCTACGGGGGAACCGCTCACCCCTAGGCAGCATCTGGGGCCCAGTCAGCTACTGCACCCCCCGGAACAGCAATCGTCCATGGAAAGCCAGTGCAGGTCTCCTGCACGGTCCCTCACACCCCCCCCCCCCCAATCAAGTGACAACCAGCAACCTCTCCGGCCCAAGGAACGGGAAAGGGGAGCCCGGCCAATAGCAAGGGAAGTGGGATACCAACGGGGAAACTGGATTTCCACCCCTCCCCCCAATACTCACAGCACCATCACCACCCCCTGGAACCCTGCTGGGTATCCAGGGCCCCCGCCAGGTGCTTCAAAATACCCCTCCAAGTAACACACTCGGGGAGGCAACAACAAGGCAACGGTCGGCCCAGGAGGCAGGCCCACAATAAGAACAACACCAGACGCAGACCATGCAGAGGAGGTTTAAAGACCACCAAGCAACCTACCCGTGGATATGGCCATGGCCAAGGCCAATGCCAAGGGGTGGATCAGCGAGCAAAAGTAGTGGGAGACACCACCACCAAGGGACATACCCGATGCTGTGAGTAAAAGGGAAAAACACACCCAAGCCATTACGGGTCGTAAAAGCCCCATCCAATGCTGCTGGGCTAAAGAACTGGACCATGGGGACCTGAAAGGCAAATTACAGAAGCTCCCGAAGCATCCCAGAAAACGACCCAGGCACCCCACCGCCCAGAATGGCTGCCTCAAAAGCCGACATCGAAGCCTACTTCCTCGAGTTTCAGGGGAAACGTACAGCTACGTTTCAAATGCAGTTCACCTCGTTTATGGGGTAAATGAAACAATCCATCATGGACATAAAGAGGGACGTTACAGCCCTGGAGAAGAGGACAGACACCACTGAAAGGTCCCTACAGGAAGTGGTAGAGGACATTCGCAAAATAAACGGGGCCCTGAAAGACCTAGCAAGGTTAAACCAAAACATGGAACTACAATGCGAAGACCTATAAAACAGGTCGTGCAGATCGAATATACGCATCCGGATCCAGCGTCCTGGCAATAAGCGGCGCTGGCCTAAAACCCACGGCCACGCCGATATACTCGGACCTCCTGGGTATGGAAGGGCCAGGGGAAATCCCAATCGACAGCATCCATAGGACAGGCCCCAAACGACAAGAACCAGGTGCGCGTGCGAGGGACGTGGTGGTTGCCTTGGCAAGGTACCCCCAAAAAGAGGCCATCCTCCGAGCAGCTCTCCCGCGGAACCATTTGCCTTCAATGGAGCGAAAATTCACCTATACCAAGATCTGGCACAGTTGACCCTCCAGACAAGAAATGGGAGTGGTGGTGAGACAGCTCCAGGCCAAGCAAACCAAATATAAATGGACATTCCCCTTTGGACTCCTCTTCCAGTGGGAAGGCCACAAGCACAGTATCACAACAATGGAGGAAGGTGCACACCTGCTACGCATAGAGGAAGAGGAGGATGGCCCGGTACCAAAGGATACGCCACCCCAATGCCCTAAATCATGGGAATGGACACCAGTAAGATGAAGCTGTAGGCGACCATAACTACAGGGCACACATTATCCGGACCCTCAAAAAGACAAGTACGCTGCAATACCAAAAAGAAAATGACACCGGCAACCGACAGCATCAATAAGCAAGCATGACACCCAAGCCGCGCCTCAGGGGACGGAGGCGGCAAATGGTTGAAAGAACTTGGAATCACCATAGGTGCAGTAGCATGCCCCACAAGGAGGCCCTGACGGGACCTGCGAGCGCAACTCCCAGGCATTCAGCATGGAAGACACGTATGTACTGTGGCTCGCACCAGGGCAAAGGGAGGGGGTGCCGGGGAGAGGGAACAGGGGCAGGGTCGGGGAGGTGATATTCGTAGGTACTTGGATAATGGGCAGAGCAGGGGAGGGACCAGGGAACTCGAGTTGGGGTAGGGCTCCCAACACGGGTTTGTCTATTTGGGGGTTGTTGGTAACTTTTTCCAGGGCACTAAATCCTAGGCACACGAGAAATATCACATATAATGGTACAATTCTTCACACTTAGTATTAGGGGCTAAACACTCCAGTGAAAAGGAATAAGCTGGAAAGGCTACTAACACATCATGCACCAGATACACTAGCGCTCCAAGAAACGCATATCAAGCGTGCTGACAGACACAGACTGAAATTGAGGCAATACCCACACATATTCCAGGCAAATGCCCAGGGCAAAGAAGCGGGGGTCCTAATCGCAACTAAGCAAGGGCTGCCACAAAGGCATACCAAGAAGGGAGATGCCTATTCATTACCCTCCGAATAGATGCAACGGTACTGACGATAGCGCCAATATACGCCCCTAACTGCGGGCAAGACGACTTCCTAAGGGCAGTCTTAACAGAACTGGAATCCTTCAGTCAACGGGAGATCCTGGTGATGGGAGACTTCAACCTAGCTTGGGATCCAAAGAAAGATAGGAGCACAAAGCAAACACGCAAACACCGTCACCAGCCTTAAAATAAAAAAAGGAACATCTTGCACACCAAGATGTGGGGACATCATTGAAGGGGTCAGAGCCAGGCTTTACGTTCTATTCCCACGTACACCTCTCCTTCTCCTGCATAGACTATACATGATCCTCAACCACGCTTCTTGGCAGAATCACACATGTAGACCTCCACACCATTGCACTCTCAGACTATGCCCCCATATCCATGACACTCAATCTCCAACAGCAAAAGCGTGGGTTATGGAGCTGGGGCTTCCCCAAGGAGGCACACAGACTCAGTAATGAGGAGAGAGGTAGAAGGGAAGATCAAGGAATGCTTTGAACACAACACCGAAACTGAGGTCCCGGAAGCAGTAGTTTGGGATGGCTTTAAGGCCACGCTCCGGGGGGCGGTGGAGGGGGGGGGACTGATAGCCCTCTAGGCACGGCAGCACAAGCAATTGAGAGCCCTGGAGATAGAGCTGGAAGATGACCTTCGGGACATCATGGGCAAAATGGTCCAGGATCCCAGTAGAAAGCTACAGAGGGAATACCAGAACGCAAAGGGCAAGCTGCACCTCCTTCAGATGAGGAAGGCAGAAAGGAACCTCTTAATGTTAAAACAGAGATACTATGTACACGCTAACAAGGCAGATAGGCTTTTTGCCAGACAATTGAAACAGAAAGCAGCATCCTAAATAATCCAATGTACTAAGTTGTGCACCACCCCCGGAATAGTGGACCAATTTGTTAATTTTACTCCACACTCTATAGATCAGACAGACCCGGCGAAATACAGCAGAAAGCATACCTTACCTCACTCATACTCCCTTAAATGACCTTGGAAGACCAAGCTACATTAGATGCCGAGATCATGATAGCGGAAGTGGGAGAAGCGATTAGGAGCCTACTCCTTAATAAAGCCCCAGGGCCGGACGGGTACCCAGCAGCATTCTGCAAAACATTCCAGCAGGCCCTGACACTAAAGCTGGCCTCACTATTCAACTCATTCGGGGGCTCCGGTCGCATCACCCGCACGACAGAAGAAGCTCAAATCCTACTGTTCCCCAATCTAGCTATAGACTGGCGCAATGCGGGTCATTCAGGCCCATTGCCCTCATAAACTTAGAGGCCAAGTTATATACCAAAATACTGACCAACAGGCTGGAAACCCTTCTCCCACAGTTTATCCTTCCGGACAAGTCCGGATTTATACAACACAGACACAAACACAATACTATCCGCAGTGTCTGTCACATCAGAGAAAATATCCAACGGAAGAGAGATCTTGCCATCCTTCTCTCTTTAGACGTCAAGAAGGCGTTCGATAGGGTTGAGTGGTCCTTCCTATTTAACCCCATGGAAAAGATGGGATTCGAAGCAGGCTTTATCAATAGAATCCACGATAATTACTGGGACCCAATAGACTGACTCCTAACCAACGGAGACCTCTCCCAAACAAACAAGCTGGAGAGAGGGACCAAGCAAGGCTTTCCCATCTCCTTTAAGCCATCCACTTCGAAACTTTTTTAACAGCTCTCAGGGCTAACCAATTAATTCAGGGGATCCCGTTTGGGAAGGAAGCACATAGTCATGGTATATGCAGACTACATGCTCCTTAACCTCACAGAGCCAAAAGCATCTCTTCAGGAAGTAGTGCAGGAAATAAATGCATTCGGGACAGTGGCAGGGCTGAAAGTAAACATAACAAAATCTGAAATTCTGAATCCCTTCTCTGGGAGGGGAGGCGCACAAGCGTGCGAAGAAGGTATCCCAGTTCTGGTGGGCACAAGGTGGCATCAAACTCCTAGGGGTCACCATCACCCATACTCTGCAGGGGCTTTATCAGGCAAACTACCCACCACTGCGAACGCTCCTCAGAAAACAGCTACAGCAATGGGGACTGCTTTCGGTGTCCTAGTTGGGCCAGATTAATGCCCTCAAAATGGTAGTTCTCCCCAAGCATCTCTGTATTCCAAGCACTCCCGATTTCAGTTCCCGGAATCCTTCTTTCAAGCACTACACTGACTGATAACCCCATATATCTGGAACAATAAATTGCCCCGCACAGCACTGAAAACAATGATGGTCCCATTCAACAAAGGCGGGATAGGTATCCCAGACTTCTGTATGTACTACTAGGCAGCCCAAATACAGGTGGTAAGGTATTGGTTGGTAGGCAGCTCAGAGAAACGGTGGATCTGCATGGACGAAGCAGTGGTAGGCGCCCCCCTGAGTGAGGTTCTTTGGCTGCGCAAGTAAGACCGCTCATGAAATATACACATATCAGAAATCACAAAGCTGGTAGAAACCACCTGGGACAACTTGGCAAAGTATAGGCAGATCACCACCTTCCTGTCCCCTTGCACACCTATGTTTGGTAATCCCCAATTCACCCCAGGGCTGAAAAGGGTAGCCTTTAGGCGCTGGGAAGAGGCAGGCTGCACCAAACTCAGAGACATGTTTCAGGGCACAGACATTAAACCATTCACCCAATGCAAGGCAGAACTGGGGCTAACTGAGAAGGATAGGATGCCCTACTTCCAACTACGATATTGGCTAATGAATCCACACATACGTGTGGTGGCAACTCGCCCCCTCACTCCATTTGAGGAATTCCTTGCTATCCAATCGGGGGATAGACACCTTTTCTATAGTCTATACAAACTAGGACCAGAAGCAGAGCAGAACATAGACCTAAACTACAAAACCAAATGGGCAGACACTCTGGGGGAACCAATCCCGGAAACGGAATGGGAACAACTGTGGAGAGATATTCCCATATTTACCTGAGCCATTCAAATGTACCCCTCAAAAACCCAGAAATGCTGGAGAGATTGTGGCGGAACGGGGGACTGGCTCCACATTTGGTGGGGATGGCCAAAGTTGGGGGACTTTTGGAAAATTATTAATCACAACATGTGTGAGATATTTGGGGACCAGGGGCCTAGAACCCCAAAAGAAAGTTTACTATGTATGGGGGGGGCAGAATACCTACTCCTGGACGAAACATAAACGAAAGGGGTACGTAATATTGTCAATAAGCAGCCCTGTTGGTAATGGCGCAGAAATGGAAAGTCAAGGACCCCCCAACAGAACCGGACTAGCTAGCCAAGGTCTGGAACTTTGTGTCCCTGGAGTGGCTCACATACTCCCTTCGGGGAACTCACGGCAAATTTACCATGGAATTAGAGGCAGTCTAGGACTTCCTGCATGATGACTTCAGGGAACCTTATTGTCCCCATAAACTGCAAATTCTGGGGATAAAGTGATGAGACAAGAACGAAACATGAGCCTTGGGAACTTTAGGGGGGGGGGGCACAGGGAGTTTCACAATTTTATGTCTGTTTGGTTTGTATTAACAAGACATAATAAAAACTAATTAAAATATATTTATATACTTTCCAGCATGAAGAGACATCTCAAACAATCATAAGTGCTTACCTTGTAGCCCTTAATTCACCCATCTAAATGTTTCAGGCTTTCATACACCCAAGTGGCCCACAAGTTACCATCTCTCTCCTTGTGGTGCCTAAACCTTTTTAGGTTTTGGGAAGGGGTCTTCCCAAAACTGGCTATGAGAGCAGTTTTTACCAACTGGTAAGTCTATCAGCATCATTCAACTCCATCACAGCCATTTTGGGAGAGCCTCGAGATTACCCATGGAACAAACTCACTTTCACATATATCTTGCACTTTACATGTAAACTCAAATGTACCCAGCCAATCCAGAATATCAGTTTTTGTGTCATACACACTCACCAAATCCTTGGGGAGACAAGGCTTCCTGGAGGTGTTGGGCAGAGATAACTCTGAAACAGAAGTGGACTCAAGGGACAACTTTTTCATGTGTAGCTTCATGCTGCATCTCTTTTTCCCTGAGTTGCAATTCCTTCATCATTTCTTTGTCTCTCATTTCAGAATGTACCTCCAGCTTTCTGTATTCAAGCTACATTTTCATGTTCTCGAACTCTGATTAGCTCGGCTGACATGTTAGACATAGGTATGGGTGATGTTAGGAGATTTGGAGGTGGATCAACAATCATGTTCATTCATATCCTCTATCTCACTTTCTGAAATATGGTGGGCTAAGAGTTATTATCCAGATCAATTCTAGGAGTTGGAGTTACTAGCCTACTCACAGTATGGTAATCCAACAGGTTTTGGATTAACTCAGCTTTATTTCCTTTAGTAATAAGGCATTTTTCTCTACATATCTTTAGTTTTTCAACAGTAATATTAATAAGAGGTTCTACCTTATAGCTTTCTATAGTGGGCATGTTTTGTTTACAGTATTCTAACTAGCCTTGAGGATGGATTCTTTCAACACAATATAACCAGGAGTCAATGTAATTCAACTTGCACAAATCCTAGCAGCTGTAACACCAGTGTTAGGGGAGTTTTCCAAAAGTCCACTTGAGGTAAGACGTCACAAAACTATCCCAATGGTATACAGGTCCCAACTCTTAGTATCCGTCTGTGCTACTCATAGAACCTTGGTAGAGTGGCAGAGCAGTCAGGCTTATCATACGAGGAAGATGCAAGCTGTAGACAAGTACACTGAACCCAGTTAGTAAAGCAATTCAAAGAAACACACCAATACATGTTTATACAATATATATTTATTATATTTACACAGGAATTCTTAAAATACTTAAATCATTATACTTTCCGTTCCTTTTAGGCTCTGGTATATGTGACCGGGCCATGGCGGTTGACTGGCCGTTGACTGCTTTGTAATTTCACTATTGTTATTTTACCTTATTATTTTAATTATATTTGAATTTCCGCTTAAGCTGCTAAGGCAGAGGGTGCCTGGCCTCGCTTCACAGACTGCAGGTGATCTCGGCAGTGCAGTCTTTTCATTATAGACTTGTCTTCGCTGCTCACACGCAGCTGGGCGGGACTGCTCTCGGAAATAGTATGTGGCGGGGGGGACAACGAACAAGAGGTTAGCGCGCTGAAGTTGCCCTTAAATTAAGCCTGTCTGTGCTCGTCCGTACGCAGGACAGGCCCTGGGCCTACAACTTTCAATACCCAGACTCCATTTCTTGGTCTTGTAATGATCTTCTCGCACTAGACACGGCGCTACCTTGCCATGATTTCCCGTTGACTCTGCCTGAGGTAACGCTACCTGACAACTTTATACTGCTCAATGCTCGCTCTCTTGTGTCGCATGCAGCTTTCTTTCATGATCTCCTTACAGATCTGACTCCATATGTTTGTGTAACCGAAACCTGGTTGAATGATTCTTCCGGGTCTTCGTCTACTTCCTGATGCCTCTGACATCATTCGAGCTGACAGAGTGTCAGTTCACCACGTGGGGCGGGGGTTATTGCCATTATTTTTAAGACTGCGTTAGCTATTACCTGCTTCCCTTTTGATCATACTATCAAGATGGAGGCTCTCCTGGTGAGGGCCCCCATATCAGCCTCGTTCATTTAGCATGGAGCGGATGCTTTTTCTGCAGTCAATTTCTTGAACAGATTGCTGGCTTTGATCAGAATTTTTCTAATCTGGTGATTTTCATCTTAAATTGAATCCACAGTGACAATCCCTGCTAGTCAATTCTTTGAAACTGAATGATTTTGGTTTTGAAAGACTCACCAGTCTCCCTACCCACTCACAGGGTAACACACTTGCTTTGTATGCTGCCAAATCTTTGGTATCAACATATGTCTGACCATCTGGTAGTCCCTTTCCTAGTCTATGCTAGGGTTCCCAAGGTGAAGGCGGGCTCTAAGACACTGTTGAAGTGCAACTCGAGTAGGGTGTCTAAGGAAGTCATTATCCATAGCATACAGAACCAGTACCTTACTGCTGATAGAATGAGTTCTCCTTTCTAACCCGGACTTTCAACTCGGTTGCCGATCTGTTGGCTCTGCTTAAATTTTGTAAGGTTATTGGTCGACCTTCCCAGCCTTAGTTCAGCGATGAACTGAAAGCTTTACGTCTGCTTAAGTGTCAAGCAGGGTGCAAATGGCAGGCCTCCTACTCTCTACATGATACAGTGGGTTTCTGAGGCCTCTAAGTCCTATCGCCAAGCAATTCTTCTTGCTATATTGTCGTTCTATACTCGGAGGATGCAACATGCCCTTAACCGCCCTAAGTAGCTTTTTTCTCTGGTAAGGGCACTGTCAGCTAGGCCTGACACCTCTGCGGTTATAGTCCACTCTCAGGCCTCCTGCGATGCTTTGTCACACTTTTTTACCAACAAAGTCAGTAGCATACGTGAGCAGATTAGTATGTCAGACCAATGTGCCGACACTTTGGGCTCCTCAATCCCTATCACAACCCCTGCTGAGCAATGGTCTGTCTTTCCCACGTTCTCCATTAATGACATTCAGGCAGCCACTATGCAACTCAGAGCCCTGATTCTTTTAGAGCGATAGCGGCATTTGATACAGTGGACCACTTGGTGCTACTGAACTGCCTCTCCACGGCCAGCTTCTCGGAACAGGTCCTCTCCTGGTTTGCGTCCTTCCTAGCCGACAGGAGCCAGACACTAACACTCCCCTCTTTGTCAGCTGCCTCTACTTTCCTCTCATGTGGGGTCCCCCAGGGATCCGCCTTGTCCCTGGCTTTGTTTAACTTCTATATTCAGCCTCTTGTTTTGCTCAACCACTCCCACGGATTCAGGTGCTACTTCTATGCTGATGACACTCAAATCATAGTCCGGCTCAACCGTATCTCAGTTTAGGGGTTGCCTAGTGGCGATGGGATGTTGGATGAGCCACAGTTGGCTGAAATTAAACGGGGACAAGACTGAGGTACTGGTGGTTGGCCACCCTCACGTCTTGCACCCTACTCGGTCTTCTCCTATCTCTATTTGGTCTTCTGCTTTCTGGCTGCCTGAGCTCGGCCCCTGCCCTGCACCGATATCTGAGGCGAAGAATTTAGGCTTTAAGTTCCTGCTGTTTTTGTCCACCTCAGCCCAGTTTAGTGCCATCTGTAAGAATGTTTTTTTTTTCAACTCGGACTTCTTTGCAAAGTCCTGCCATTCCTTCCTGTCTATCTCTGGCCCGATGTGACAGCTTCTCTTGTTTTAAGTCAGCTGGATTAATGCAACTCCTTGTTTCTTGCTCAACCTCTTTACCTATTTCGGCGCTTTCAACAGCTTCAGAACTTAGTGACACGTATCTGTACTGCCAGCCCTTATGGCTCACACATGTAGCCGGTTCTCTACACTGGTTACCAGTTCAGTAACAGGTGCAGTTTAAATCCCTCTGCATCATCCATTGGGCCTTTTATGGGCAAGGGGCAGAGTATCTGCAGGAAGATTTTCGTCCCTACTTGCCGTCTCTCCCACTTCGTTCCCAGGATGCATGCATTCTCCCTGGGCCTCGTTATCGGCTGGAGCGGGTGAGCAGTCGGTCTTTCTCTGTGGCAGCGGCTAGATTGTGGAAAACTATTATGCTCTCTCTTTGGACCACGACGTGCCTTAAGAACCTATTTGTTGTATCTGGAAGTCTACCCTGTTGTATTCTCTAGTGCCGAGATGCTTCCTGCGGTGCGCGCTTTATAAAAACCGATAACATAACATTTAACCAATACACATAGGATTACTTATAGATACCTTTCAAAGGCTACTGCTCAGTTTGTAGTTGCTTGTGGTTACAATTGTTACAGATTTTGACACTAATGATAATTCTACCCTATTACCAGTACTACTACACAGTCGCGTTAAATTGTAGTTCGTCTCAGGGTTGGTTGGTCCCACCAGCCAAAGTGAAGGAGTCATTCTCTTCGGAACTCTTCTGTCATATAGAAAACGGGGTCAGGACAGCAGTGGTCACTTCACTGTGTTGCAAAGGGTCTGCAGGCGTCTCTGGTAGTGTTCGGTTACTTCAGTTTCCAGTGGTCGACTTGCCTTTTACCTCAGGAACCTCACCGTTTATTCAGTGTCAGCACACACTTCTATGCAATCTCACACCAGTCTCTCTCAGCAGTTTACAGAAAGGGGCAGGTGGCTGTCCAATCGGTACAGCCAGACCCCCAGTGGGAGCAGGTTGCATTAAGGTACTCAAAGACAAAGAGCAGGGTGGGGTGGTCTAACTCCTCCCCCACTACTTGCCTGCCCGGATACACTGGTGCCTAGGTGGGGGGCACCCAAGGGTTCCCGCCAAAGGCAAAACACACATACAGACCTCCCCCTTCCAGAATAGTAGAAGTAGGACTAACAAAGAACAGCCATGCCAGAAATGGCGAAAAAAGAAAGGAGCCACCAAGTTAGTACTTAGGTGACTATATATATTGTGCACAACCGGGACTGTGAATACAGTCTGCGGTAAAATAATAGCACAGTAGTTCGTAGAACACGTCCACTGCCACCAGCCATAACTAGAAGGTTGTCTGTGACTAAAAAGTCACAGGAGCAGAGAGAAGGTTGTGTGTGCTAAGTTCTAATAGTATACAGTTTTTGGTGGGGCTATCCTTAGTAACTGTAGTTACTCGTGGATAAAGAAAGAATCTCAAAGGAGAAACCAAAGAGTTCCCAGCAACACTGCCCATATGGAGCTGTGTGCTGCAAAAGTAAAACACAGATGCCTAAAAGAGATATGGAGTAAAGTAGACCCCATAGTAAAGTTAAAACACAGAGAACAGTGTTCCAAAAGTCAGAGCAAATAAGAATGAATGAGTGGAAAATGACTCCACTCATTCAGGGTAGAAAGAAGAAGGTCCAGAAGTCCAGCTAAAAGTGCTGGGGTTCTCACTAGGAGAGGGGATGGAGAATGAAATGATAAATCTCCCTAACAAGCGAATCTTAATGTTGGAACAGCGAAGAGCTCCTTTGGTGCCCTACCCATTTTAAGAGAGCTCCTTAGGAGGCGTTGTGCTTTTTTGTATGAACTGTTAATCCGTTTTTATAAGGGTTAATTAATACCTCCCTTCCCCAGCCATTTGCTGACTGTATTGAGTCAATTTAATGTTGATATTTGTTTACCATTTTTTTTAAGGAGAAATTTACTTTAAGTGGTAGACCATTGTCTCCCCCAAAGGTGGCCTCATTTGCAGCAGACAATCATCTTCCTGTGACTCGCATCCAAAACGGAGGAGCGTTTTCACAGACTTTACCTTATGAGTTCCATGAGTTTTTCTGTGCCCAGAACTGTAAGGAGCTTTGCTTGGAAGATCAGCTTTTCATGCACGCAGGCCCTCTCTAAGGGAGAGCCATCTCCAAGCAAACCGTCTTAATATGGATCATCTTGTGCATTTACACATTCTATGAGCTAGTGAAGAAAGAGGTTTCTAGAGGCCTTTGATGCCCACACTGAGAGGTCAAGAATCTAACCCTGGGAGTCATTTTCTTGTGTTCCTCTACTGAAACCCCATAACTTTCCACCCTACAGAGTTCATATTGTTCATTAAGGCACACAACACTGGGATTGCTAGTGCTGCCAATGTGACTTTTGTACACTTTCTTATTAAAGCCGTTTACTTTCTCTAATAAATACAAATCAAATGATAAATTCAAAATAAAACCCCGATTTTGCTGCAGTTTTATGTGAAAGAGGTCTGCTGGCATTCCTGCTTGGCCAGCGCTGTTGAGGCACTTGACTTTTAAATAAAGCTGATTTGACTGTTGAGAGGTGTAGACTAACCTCAGAAAAATAAATAATCCTATATCAAAATTGTACAAACTTGTAGACATGTCTCCAGCCCACAGTTTTGGTTTGCCACTGTGTTCCTCCAGCCGTAGTGTTTTGACAGTTATTTCAGGTACATTTTCAATCTTCTCTTATTTCAAATTGTGCAGCAACAATTACAAATTCCGTCCCGTCTCATTTGCCACAATGGGCCTCATTACGACCCTGGCGCTAAGTGAAAAACGATGGTGGTAAATGGTTACCGCCATCGTTTTCCGCTAGGTCCGATCATGACCCGTGACCGTTAACTACGATGCCATTAGCGGCATCGTAGTTAACGCTGCCGCTAACTGCGCCAAGGGCGCGCGCACGCGACCTCCCACACCGTACTTAGCGCCATGGCGGAAAGGTACGCGAATGCCGACCCAAGCAGACATGCACCTAACGCCATCACCCAGCCCGTTAAGTACCTTACCGCCATGGTGCTAATTACGCCATCGCGAACCAACCGTAAATGGCCATGTAAAGTGAATGCAGCTGCCACAGGTGCACAGAAACAGCACAGGTGAAGGCAATACAGACTCAGGAAGTACAAAAAGAGCACACCCCACCCCTTCCCACACCCAGTCACACTCCACAATGATACCAATACGACTAGCAATGTTGGGGCTGGAGGACCTGATAGCAATGCAAGTGCTACAACAGCAACAACAACAACAGGCAGCACAGAGGAGACGCAGGAGGAGAAGGAGGGCAAGGCAGGACCAGCAAGCTCCACCAGCACAGCCAGTGCCACCACGCAGGCAGCCCCCAATCCCACGCATCAGAGCCAATCCATTCAACCTCACTGCTGAGCAGATCCAGACCGTGTACTGTTTGGACCGGGACACCATCACCGCCATCGTAGACATGACACACAACGACATCGTCAGCATGATGGAAACTCCAACCGCCATCCCACCCCGACTGAAGGTAGTGTCTGTACTCCACTTCCTGGCCACAGGCACCTACCAGCACACAGTGGGGCACTTGCATGGCATCTCACAACCATGATTCTCACGAACACTCATCCAAGTGCTCAATGCCCTCCTCAAGCACACAGACGACCACATCTCATTACCACGGACTGCCCAGGAGATTGCAAACACCAAAGTGGGTTTCCATGCACTAGCCGGCATACCTGGTTGCATTGGTGCCATCGACTGCACCCATGTGGAATTTGTGGTTCCACGTGCCATGGAGGTACCTTACCGCAACCGGAAACAGTTCCACTCAATCAACGTGCAAATGGTCTGTGACTCCAACAAGATCATTACACATTGTTGTGCCCGATTCCCCGGATCAACCCATGATTCTATGGTCCTGAGGAACTTCACAATACCACGCTACATGGAGCGACATGCAGGCCCAAGATCCTGGCTACTCGGTGAGTCCAATGTCATGACCATGGATATGTGAAGTGGGTAGGTGAATGACGTACCGATGCATACTCCACCTGGCTGAAAGGGGGGGGGGATGATGCATACACCACCTGGCTGAAGGGGGGGGGGAATGAGGCATACTCCATCTGGCTGAAAGGGGGGGGGGGAGATGATGCATACTCCACCTGGCTGAAGGGGGGGATGATGCATACTCCACCTGGCTGAAGGGGGGGGATGATGCATACTCCACCTGGCTGAAAGGGGGGGGGGGAATGATGCATACTCCACCTGGCTGAAAGGGGGGGGTGATGCATACTCCATCTGGCTGAAAGGGGGGGGGGATGATGCATACTCCGCCTGGCTGTGAGTAGCAGAGAGAACGGAGACAGATAATACCCTAAAGCAACCCAAACTCCACCCAACACCAGTAAAGGCAATACCCAATGCATGCAGCCCTACCATGTGAATGAGGTTGTGTCCCAACCATGACACAACCATCTGCAAGTGCATTCTACCAAATCAGACCACATTGTCAACAATGAAAAGCACCTACATGCACGTCACCAAACACCATCAACCGATAGGCCTGTCCCCCATAACTGCCCACGAAGGAGGCACATGACGGACAGAAACATCAACACACCATTACACAGACCGCAGGGCCCCCAAAATGTCCCTGTCTACATCAGCATTGCTCACTGGGGTCATGATGAGGCCCACAGCAATGTTGCAATGATGTGCGCATTGCCATCACAGGACATGTGCCAGGCCAACTAACCAAACGGCATGAACGGACACAGTGGATGGGCACTCACAATGCACTCCACCCCTCTGCATACATTGGGTGATGGCATGCAAAACAGGCCATGGGAGCCATGAGCATTTACTGGTTGCATTGTGTGAATCAATTAGTGCATGTAGAAGTGAGCCAAAGTAACAGTTGGATGCAAGCCATGGTGGCACATCATGTTCTTGATCAGACGTCATGACTGACACATACATTCTCGCCTACATACAGGTGATGCAGGCTATCCGCTGAAGAGGTGGCTCCTTACACCAGCCCGGACCCCGCAGAACCAGCACGAGGAGGACTTCAACCGTGCACATACACGTACCCATGTGGTCATAGAGCAGACATTCAGCCTATTGAAGGCACGGTTCCGATGCCTCAGCAGGTCTGGTGGGGCACTCCTGTACCGCCATGAGAAGGTGGCAAAGATCGTCATGGCATGTGTCATGCTACACAATATGTGCGTCAGACGGAATGTACCCCTGCCCCCTGACGCAGAACTGCAACCACTTGACGATGAGGAGGGTGCAGATGGGCGGCACCCCATGGAGGAGGCGATGCACAGGAGGGGCGTGCAATGCGCCAAAATATCATCGACCACTGCTTCTAGCACACACGGCTGTTGTGTATCACATGGAGACAGCACTTGGGGCACTGTGTGTCTCTGGGACATGCACACTGTGGACTGTACACCAATAAAGCACACATATGCAATGAAAATGTCCACACATTTAATTTCGGAAAAGCAAAAAGTGTATTTCAATCATAAAACGTTGTGACACACCCCCTCTCACCTCCCCCCTCCCCCCTGCACACCCCAACACACCCCCTCCCCCCTCCCCCCTGCACACCCCAACACACCCCCTCCCGCCTCCCCCCTGCACACCCCAACACACCCCATGTAAGTGTCAACAGATGCCTGTAACAGTGGCCACAGGCTGTTACAAGCCCCCTCTCCCGGCCCCCGGGGCACCCCTGGCTGTGGAGCGCAGGTTCCGTCCGGAACGTCGGACGGGGCTGCTCTGTGCAGAACTGGCAGCGGAGGATGTCCCTGCCTGCCCCCGGGCATGCACGTCGGCATGCACGTCCTGTAGGGTGTGGGTGAGCTCAATCTGTGCCTGTGGTGGAGCAAAGGAGGGAGGGCATTATTGATGGGTCTGCAGACTTTGGAATGACAATGATTGACATGAATCTGGTCAGTAGATGAGGCAGATTTCAGGCAGGGCCATGCAGGTTGTCTCCTTTTTGTGTGGTATGTGGATGCAGGTATGTGGGTGCCAGCAGTGTATACAGGGTGGAGCTCGCATGTGGCTATGGGCAGTGTTGAGCTAATGTGTTGCATTTACACTCTAGGGCAACATTGTGCTACACATGAATGGACTGCAGCGTCTATGGCATTCCTTGTTTGAGGCACCTACCTTCATCGCCTGATGTCGGAACTCCCCTTTCCATCCCTCCGACGCCTTCAATGCCTTCCATGCCAATCGTGGTTTCACAAATCTCCTCCCACGGTTGGAGTTTCAGTGGGGATTCCGAACCTCCACCGGTACCCAGGGCAAGGTTGCGGTTCGCAGAGATGACGGCTCTGACCCCTATGCGTAGGTCATTCCAGCACTTCCTGCACTGCTGTGGGGTGCAGGGTACGGTCCCCACCGCGCTGACGCTTTGGCCTTCTTTTTTGCTATCGCTGGCCTGGTCATTTCCGGCGAGAAAACGACAGCTGCATTGTCTTGCAGGGTCTCCGCAAGCATGCAGAGTTCCTCCCGGCTAAATCTTTCCTGGCACTGACGGTCACATGCCTTCTTAACAACTTCAGGCATTTTTGGGTGGTTGGATGGGTGGGTGATGGGTTGGGACAGGTGTCAGGGTTGGATCTGGTGTTGTTCGGAAGGATGGCAATGGATTGTGTTTTTAAAGATGGCCGACGTGCTGTTTCCCGTTCCGCCGCGATGACGCTATTTCTGCTTTTTACGGTGACCGCTAATTGCGGCCACCGCTAATTACGGTGGGCGCTAATTACGGTGGCCGCTACTTACGGTGGCGGAAGTGCACCTTGCTCGCCCTACGATGCCGGTAGGGGCCTTTTCCGCCATGGCGTTATTTACATTACCGCCATGGCGTAATGCTCGTGCGCGATGGGTCGTAATGTGGCGCTCTTTACGCCATCGACCCACGGCGTAAACGCTCATTACGCCATGACGGTAATGTCGGCAGATTACCGCCTGGGTCATAATGAGGCCCAATGTCGTGTTAGTTTAGCACTGAGACCACTGAGTAACTTGCTAGTACATAACTAGCTGCCTCACTGCTTGCTCTGTGCACAAGAAATACTTTTCCATCTCAAGGAGCCTCTTCAGCTTTATTAGCTTTCACATCATTTTAACTTTGTAATTATCAGTCGTTTTCTTTAAAACCAGTTCCTCAAATAAAACTAGTTGCATGCCTCAGAAACGGACACTTGCCTTTGATTCTCAAAGACTTGCATAAGGAATCAAGCTGGTTTTTTTTACTGTTGATTGTGTTTTGAAACTCCCTAAAAGGCACAATTTGTCAAATGCAAAATCAACTTGTGTTCCACAGACCTTATAAAGGCTATTTTGAACCCAATAGTTTTTGATCCATGTTCCACCCCTTGCAGGCCAACTCCCCAGGCACATTAGATAGTGGTTAGTGGCGCATTTAACACTTTAGAAAACCAGCTCACAAAAAACATATGTACTGTGGTATTGGCATGGTGACAAAAGGTAGACACAGACACAGATATAGTTTGAAATCCTTTATTTCAAGAAAGCGATTCGAGTAATTCCTAACTTGCCCATTGCTGCATGGGAGTAAACTCGACCATCAAAAACGAAGAAAACTAGTCCACAGTCTGTCAGTCAAAATGAAAGAAAGGTCTGTGTGTAACCTAAGCTTGCCCTCACTCTCTAAATACAACAATATGTTCAGGATAAGTTTCAAACAAAAAGGGTGCATGAAAGTAAAGTCAGGATGTTAGCAGAGCTTTCTGGTGGCTACCTTCCCCAAGATCAAGACGCTCGGGCTGTTCAAAGTTCTTCAAAAGTGCAGCCAAAGTTCTGTAGAGTGAACTTTGCTAAACTTTCAAAGAAAAGTTCAGCCGGGCTCAAACCTTCACAATAGCCAGTTCACAATATCTTTCCTTAGGCTTTGCTGGGGTTCCCCTCTCCCAGAATCAAAGCCCTTTTGTTTCTTGAAGATTCAATTTCTTTTTTTTTTTTTTTTTTTTTTTTTTTTTTTTTAATGAAAAAAGCAAAGCTGCATTTATTGAATACCAAATTGAATGAAACAAGCAAAACTGCACCTAATGAATACCATATTGAATGAAACAAGTAAAGCTGCATTTATTGAATACCAAATTGAATGAAACAAGCAAAACTGCACCTAATGAATACCATATTGAATGAAACAAGTAAAGATGCATTTATTGAATACCAATTTGAGTCAAACAAGTTAAGTTGCATTTATTGAAAAAGGCAAAAACTATTACATTGAACATCAAACTGAATGAAAATGTTAAACCTCCTAAGATTGAACTATGAACTGAAAGAACATTTTTTTTTTTTTTTTTTTAACCATCAAAACACATTTTATTTAAAAACAACTAATTACATTGAAGCATATAACCACACATAGCCCCCAGCCTAATTCACCACATCCCCAGTCACCTCCCCCCAGCCCCTATTTACATAAGTACAACACCAAGTCTAGTATAGCTGAAGAAATTTACCCCAAATTTTCTCAAATAAAACCAATTTCCCTTCCCTTCTGTAAAGTGTCCTCTCCATAGCCGCCAAGTCATGCATTTCAGTCAACCACGTCTCAATATTCAGAGTCATTACCGACTTCCAGTTCCGCAAAACAATTTTCTTACCGATCATTGCCCCTCGGAACAACCACTTCTGATTCTGAGTAAGATCCTCCAGAGACTCATCACCCCCCAATATCACCATTTTGAAATCCAAAGCAGGTAAACCCTCAATCACCACATCGCACACCCGACCAACCTCACCCCAGAACAATCTCACCAACCTGCAGTCCCACAGCATGTGCTCCAACGTACCTGCCACATGAATACACCTCCAACAATCCGAGCTCTCCGACATCCCCATACTCACCATTCTCTCCGGTGTCCAAAAAACCCGATTAAGAATCTTTATCTGTCTCGACCTCTCCGTGAGCCCCAAAGAACATAACTTAACATTTTCACACATCCTGTGCCACGAATCCTCAGAAATATCCGAACCAATTCTCCTACCCCACTCCTCTCTAAGCAAGTCATTACCATTGTAGTGCGACACAATCTCTTTATAGACTCGACTGGCCAGGCCACCTTCCCTCCCAATCGGTTTCCTAGTAAACAAACACAGATCAATTTTACTGTCAAAGTCCACAAACCCAATTGCCCGTTTCAGCTTCATATAATCTGAGATCTTAAAATTCTCTATGTCAAAGTGCCGCTGCAATTCCCTTGCAGATACCATTCTCAAACAGATCAGCCACCCACCGCACTCCACCCAAAAACCAATCCGCCCAAAAAACCACATTACCATTGATCCGAATAGCAGGATTAAACCACAACGACGCACCAGGTTCTCTAAATGCGTCCACACCCAAACATTCACAAATACCTTTCCATGCGCTCCTCAAATTCTCAATCAGCGGATCTTTCCCACACTTCTTTTTTGAAACCGAAGTCAAGACCGCCCGCGGAGTCAACGGTCCAACAAAGCTAGTCTCAGCCTCCACCCACACATCCTGCAATTCATCCACGAACGGAACCAAAAAATCAGACATGAAGGCCAAGTGGTAGGCCCTGAAATTAGGAACCCCTAAACCACCCTCATTTAATGGCAGTTGTAATTTCCACAACTTTAATTTTGGAGGCTTCTTATCCCACAAAAATTCTTGAAGCATCCTGTCCAAATCCTTCCAAAGATTCAATTTCATCAGTTTGACTTTCACTGATTTCCACAAAGATACATTTTTAACAATTCCACAAAATTCACCTTCAAATGGGTTTAAAAAATGTACTTTCTTTACCAAATTCCAGTCAGTCTTTCACAAACACATTGGGGGATTTCGCTCCCACTTCTTTTACAAGTGTAGCTCCCCTTTTCCCCACGTTCTCATTAGTGGTCTTCCTTACATCTGTCCCTTTGTGTTGTTGCAGATCAGAGACCTTCGAGAACGCAAGGCTTTTGACTTTCTCTTCTGCGCGACCACTGTAAACCATCCTTCACGTCTATATGTATTTTTCGGTGCCGCTTGCACGTTCCATTCCTTTCTCTTCTTTTCTTAGCTTGGTGCCTCTAGCACGCTTTGTCTGTCTGTTTGGGTCACTCTCACCTTCTTGGTCCGGGCCGCTCTTACCCTCTTGTCTGTCCTCCCTTGAAACACTCCCATCTTCCTGTCAGCTGAGGCAATGCTGGTGTTTCAAGAACGTCTTCTGTAACATGGGGAGTAAGGATAGCTCGGGGGCAACGTGTTTGTCTTGGAAGCAAGACAAACGCGGCGCAACACAGGTTCGGATCCTGCGCTTAGATACCATTTACTGGTATTGAGCGTGTTATAAATGAACAATAAAAATAAAATGGGTCCCAGACCCCCCTGGCTTTTTCTTGTGTGTCCCCCAGACCCATTTGGTTTTTCCATATTATTTCTCTGCACTGCAAGTCCCACAATGCCCCTTTTTCTAGGGACATTAATGGATTTTTCTGTCTTTTACTTTCGTGCCTCTTGCACTAATTTTTCAGCCGCGCTTGCCACCCACATGCTACCGATGTTCTTTCTCTGAAACTCACCGGTCAGCGCCCCTGCAACCCTGGGGACTGGCACAAGTCCCAAGGGAACGAGCATTCTGCTGGACATGGCCAGCAGGTTGCAGTCTGCCTTTCTCAGGCTCTCTGGAGACACGGCTCCCTAGCCCCAGCGTCTTGGCACTTTGCTCTCCTCTGGATTCTCCAGGCCCCTTCTACTGCTTGTTCCTGTTCTCGTGGTCCACTTTACTCCCTGGAAAACTGGCGTTGGACTGAGAAGGGACCCCCTGTTGAACTCAGCCATGCAACATCCCTCCTGCTCTCCCAATTGCTTCTCTTTGAGCTCTCTCAACAGCCTCCTTTTATGCTTGGCTGGTGTGTCGATGGGCTGCATGTGTGGGGTCAGGGCTGGGTCTGCCTGACCCCCAATCTTCCACTTAGCAAGACCTGCCTGTCCTTTAGCCCTGAACAGAGTCCAGTGGAATCAGGTGTAAATAGTCAGTTCTGTGTCTGACCCTGCCTGACTCTATTAATGGGACAACTTGATGTTAGTGGGTGGCAGTCTTCCCTCTGTTTCTTAAGGTGTTTCCAGCAGGTAATCCTCACTACTCCCGGTTGCCTCTTCTTCTTCCCAGTATTAGTCGAAATTGGGGAGTGGGCGATGGAATGGGATTCTAAGTGTCCCATAAAGATGAGCAAGGGGTTTCAGAGGAATAATGGGGAGAGGGAAAGATGGGGTGTGCTTGAACATACTCCATTAAGACTGAGAGAGAGTGGGTTAATATACAACTGTAAGAGGAAGAATACCATGTCTCTCCAAAGGGGTTGTCACCCCCTGCCTCCAAGTCTCCTCCGCCCAGGTGATACTCACTTTTGTATCCACCCCCCCAGGGTCAGGTTCTGAAAGCATCAGCCTTTCCCTGGCCACCTAAGGGGTGGATTGTGGGGGAAAACAAGTGAGAACACCCTCAGGTTTCTCACAGTACTAGTACAATGACAAGACTTTACACGCTCAAACCTGTTTAATAAAAAATGGTTCTCATGTTTTAGTGGAGGGAACACTTTTGTACACTAAATGTTGAATTATAAACCGATTGTTGCATACAAAAATATGAATTAATTATTTGGATTAATCCTTAAAGGTTAATCATATGCTTACAGAATATTCTATTTTTACTCTTTAGATATTACTGAATTCTGAGATGGTGAAAGCTTGTCCAGATATAGCTCACTGTGTATATAGCTTCCTTGAGAACAAAGCATATAATAAAGGGAAAGGGGATTTTGCCAGAAAGGTAAGAATAAGCATATAGTATCTTTTTCTTTAGCAAATTTGTATTTGTTTTTTCCAAAGTTAATTTTCTTTTAACTTTGTTTGCTTGTCTATTCCAACGTCAGAATGTTAATGTGATTTTAAATGTCAGAAGCATTGACCCTACAGATAGATACTTTTCACAGGTTTGTCTAACTGAAGATTTCTTTTCTTACGATATGTTCGCTGCTTAATCATTACAAATAGTCTACCTTCAACAGAGCAGTGGGCGGGCCTGAAATTGTGTACGCTGCTTTTAATTTAAGCATGGTGAACATACATTTGTCTCGTTCACTGGTAACTTGGTTCCCTTCACTGCATTACCCAAGCTTTTTATGTTGATGAGGTTATGAATACGTGATGTGGATCCAGTGTGCACTGTACTGTGTACATGTCTGAGCCTCTTTCTTTTTATATATGGGGACGTTTGGTGCCTGCATAGGTAATAACCTACTTTTCTGTTTTTGCTATATATTCTATATTTGCCTGGCTTCAAAACATATTTAGTATCTAGTACTATTTCTAAATGGGTCTACCACTCATAATACTGAAAATATACAGGGGCCTATCTCGCGCCAAATGTGCCAGTGTGTTCAGGTCCCGGACAGCATACACATTGTCGATTGCTATCCCAACATTATCCTAAGCATGTATTTGGGGTGGAGGTAGTTGGTCACCGCACATTCTAAGGTATGTAAATTAGAGAACCTATGTGGATAATTCAATAACACAGCTTGTTGAACACACTTTTTGCAACCAAACAATTCTATTTACAGTTAATGCTGCGTTATTGAAGAGGCAAAGAGCACTATGATTCTGTTGTGCATGCACCTCATGCCCATTTCAGTCCATCCAGCAGACATGTACTAGGCGCTGTGCCCACTTAAGATTCTCAAAGCCATTTTGCTCACAACAGTACATGCCAGTGTACCTTTGATGAACACATGTTTTAACACCAAGGATTTTGGAAATGATCATTCTACAAACCAGCTTCAATTTGTGGCTAAGATTTTGGAGAAATATCATACTACAGTTCCAAAACAATTTTTAGGGCGAATGGCCAAAGCTACGAATGGGAGCCATGCAACAGAATGCTCATAAGTGTTCAAACGATGGAGCAAAACACAGATGGATCTGTTTGTGACTCAACAAAACACAAAGTGGGAATCCTTCGCCAGCAGACGTCCACAAACAGGCTTGTTTGGGGGTGCCTTCACATTGTCATGGAAGGGCCTATTTGCTTATGTGTTCCCCCGATTTACAGTGATCCACAGGGTGGTCGAGATGAGGATGTAATCCTGTCGACTCAACCACCTTGATCCAGCGTGGTCAAGCCAACCATGGAACTCGGACCTACTGCACATGTCGGAAGAGCGCCGAAGTCCACTCGGGACTGTCGCATAACGAAGGACAAATACTGTACCATGACCCGGGGTCAATCAAACTCATGGCGTGGCTCCTAGACTACCGATTAGGGCGATATGTACTAACAGAGGTCCTACAGGCACAAGTGGACCAGGTTTTGCAAGTGGTGCGCTCAATGCCAGTTTCGCCCTCTGGAGGTGGAACATCACTGCCTTCTACCATGACTCCTAAGCCTGGCGCAAGAGGGACTGTCACACACATCTATCCAAGTGCAACTAGCAGCTATCTCCAGATATGCTATGCCGCTTTTTAGTGACGGTTATCAAACACTTAATGAAAGGGCTTTTCTGGACATTCCCACCAGTGCAAAAGGCTGCTTCGGTGTGCAGTCCCAACACAGTGCTGATGGGGCTTATGAAGCCACTGTTCAAACCTCTAGATACAACACATATAAAGTATGTCTTGTGGCAGCTGCATGCCCTGGCGGTCAATGATCCTTACCTCCTGTTTGCAATGGACAAAGTGATCCTCAACACAAACCTCCAACTCATTCAATAAGTTCCCACAGATTTCCATGTAAATTCCACTATTGTATTACTTACATTTTTTTAAAAGACAGGAGGTGGCGTTGCACTCGCTAGACATTAAAGGACAATAAAATTCGATCTAGATAGTACAAAGTCCTTGAGGGTTACCACTCAACTGTTTTTGATCCCTTCAATAGGGAAAAAGCCATAGCGAAGTAATGCATAGCCAGATGGATCACATCAGCAATATCAAGGTGCCATGATGAAGCAAAAAAACCACTGAAGGCACTTTTACACACCCACTCTACTAGAGTGACCGGGACATCAGTGCTCTGTGCGCTAGAGTCCCACTGATGAACATTTGCTGAACTGCTACCTGGGCAGTGCCACCACAAGTTTACAAGGCCCTACTGCCTAGAGGGACTAAACGCAACAGAGACCAGAGTCGGGAGAGCGGTCCTACAGAACCTGTTCCAGTAAGGTAGGCCTTTATCCCTCGCAACACCATCTATTTGTGATCAACAGCTATGCTTGCTATTCAAAGCATGTTAATCTATGAAAGATCCAATGCTGTAGAGGGAGTAAGTTGCATACCTGTAGCTCCTTTTTTCCCCTATTATTATTGTATTTATTGAGCGCGGTACTAGCTTCGAGAAGCAACAGAATACTTTACAGAGGTATACAACAGTACAGATGCATAACAGAGCGCTTTTCAGAGGTAACAGAACATATATACACCGGGTGGTAGGATAGAGAGGGAAACAGTGGACAGCACTACAGGGTGGCAGGGACGAGGGGGGCGGACAGCGTCTAGCAAGTCGGGTGGTGCAGGGGCAACGTGAAGGCCTACCTGTTCAGGGAGAGACTTCTTGAAGAGGTAGGTCTTGAGTTATTTTCTGAATTGGAGGTGCGGGGTGGGGGGCAAGGCTGATGCTGATGGGGAGGAGGTACCATAGTCTTGGGGCATGGGCAGAGAAGGCTTGTGTTCTTGTCCTTACTTTATTGCAGAGGCGGATTTCAAGTCTGCACGTGTCCTGGCTTCTGGTGGTGCGCTGTCTGCCAGAGATGCTGAGTTGAGTGTGACTGCCTTATAGATGATGCAGCAAGAAGGTGATTTATGCGTGCAGTGGGAGCTAGTGAAGGTCGATGAGGGCCGGAGTGATGTGGTCGTATCTGCATTGCCCCTTGATGAGGGGTGCAGCTGCGTGTTGGACACTTCTCAGGGGCATAAGGGAGGCCGATGTGAGGTTTTCGAGGAGGGCATTACCTCCATCCAGGTGGGATAGGACCAGTGCTTGAACGGTGGATCTAAAGCTGTTCGGAAGGAGGAAGGGCATGACTTTCCACAGGAGGGTAGAGCTGATACCAGGCTGTCTGAGTTTTCTTAGCCAAGTGTGAGGTGTTTGTTGATGTGGCCTCCCAAGGGATTTGGCGCAGGAGGTGAGCTCAGGTATGAAGTGTTAGGCAGAAACCTGTGCAGTTCCCTTAGGGACCACTGCAAAAGATTTAAGACTACAGGTGTTGGCAGTATACCCACTTGGTAGCAGTCTGCACCACCCAGATTTACCTAGTAGCTGTGGCTGAGCAGTCAGACTTCCCTCAAGAAGAGTTAGGCAGTATGCACAATAGGCACTCAGGTACAATAATACAAGCAAACACTGACCAGAAATTTGGTATCAAAGTATATAGTTATTTATTTAAAAACACACGGTTTGAAACACTCCAGCACTCTTATTGTAAAATATTCTAAACACAGTTACTATTGTAATATATACACCCCTTTTTCCTTATCAGATAAGTCACTGTAAAACACCACTTATTTTCATACAGAGGTGAGCGCTTAACTAGATGGCACTCCAATAAGTTTGTGAGGGAGGGAAAAAGACAGAATATGGAAAGGTACACCACTCTAAGGTTCAAGAACACTGTTAGCAAGGCATACAAGCAAAAGTCACTGGTGAGCCAAAGTCCAAAGGCTGGGCCCACTCTTAGAGCAGAGCACAAATGCGCCCAAGATCACACAGTTACACTAGGCTTAGAAAGTCTTGCAGAGGGTTCAAAAAGAGTTTAGAGAGGCTTAGGAAAGTTTAAGCAGAGTGTCCCAGGCTAACCCAGGTTCGAAAGCCAGGTGCTAAATCTACCCCGTACAGTCGGTAGCAAGGGAAGCCAGGCGGGACACGGTACCTTAAGTGGGAAGGATCCTCCAGCGGTGGAAGTTGTTCCTGGTAGTGGGTGCAAGTTGCGTCGTCGTCCAGGGGAAGAGAAGATCTCGACCTGGAGGAAAGATGAAGGTCGTTGCTCTACCAGGGAAGAAACCAGCCGTGGAGTTTTCCGGTTAAAGGTGGTACCTTTGTTTCGCGGTCGTGGTAAAACGTGGTATCCCGGTTGCCGCGGTGCTTGGCACAGGCAAGGCGGCCACGAGGTACGTCGGGAAGGCGAAAAGACGGTGAAACTGGTTATCCCCACCAGTCAAAGGAAGAAGACTCTCCGGCGGGAGATCTCCTCTGTCGTTTGGAAAAAGTAGTGAGACGGTCCAGCAGGGCTCCACCGGTGGTGGTATTGTGGCAGTTCGGCTCAACTTCCCCCTCGTCGGATTCTTAGGTTCTGTGGTGACTTCTGAAGTTCCAGTCCCCAAAGCCCTGCTTTTATGCAGCAAACCCCCATTCACTCAGCCTAGCTGTCACTCAAACATGCTAAGTGGTGAGCCGGCCGGCTCACCACTTGGGCCAATCAGGATGGAGTGCGACATGAGTTGCCTAGGCAACTCAGTCCAGGGCGCCTAAATTCCCCTCCACTCCTCCTAAGTACCCCAGACAGAGTGGCACCACTTTGGAGGGCTTCTGTGGAGAAGCCCGCCAAAAAGTGGAACAAAGGGCTCGACTTGGGTTGGAGTCACAGAAGAGAACACAAACGCCATTTTAGAATCAAGTTTTGGCAAAAAATACCAACCGGAGAATTAATATTAATTAAATAAACCGGCGGCATGTTCGAGGCTACCGTAAATAATTAAATAAAGATAGTAGCCTAAAACAATGGGAAATCCCATAGGAAAATATTTGCGGTTGAATATAAAAAGTAGTATCCACTGCCACCAGCCAAAACTCGATCAGTGGGGACGGAGACGTGCCCCCTCGACTAACAGACCCTGGGGCAATCGAATTGCCCTAGCCAGTACGTCCACAATATGATGGTGTGTACTGGTTCTGTTCAGAATTCAAGACTAGTAAAGTCAATGGTGACTTTACATGCCCTGGGAGACAGTAGTCAGTCCCAGGGTATGGAGTCTATACTGGGGGGTCACTATGACACCCCAGTGTCACTGCACTGAGGGTGCTGTGTAACACACATCACAAAAACACATGAAGCCCTATGGGGTAAAAGACCCCATAGCCCATTAAACACATCTAGATCCAAAGAAACACACTCAAATCATGTCCAAGAGTGAGGGTAAAAGAGTCTCACTCTTGGCAGGAGAAAAAAATAAACCCCAAAAATCCAGCAAAGCTGCTGGGGCACTCACTACGTTAGGAAATTCAGCCTAAACAGAGAATTCTCCCTAACATGAAGCCCTTGAGGTTCATGGTTGATAGCCAGGTCTGTATGTCTGGGTGTTCAGTGTTGTTGATGAGGAGTATGGATTTGGTCTTGGAGGGTTTGAGCTTCAAGTATGCACTGGACATCCAAGACTGGATCAGGGAGAGGCAGGATTTGAGCCTGTGGATGTCCTTGATGGAGTCGATTTTGAGGTATAGCTGTGTGTTGTCGGCGTATTGGCGTATTGGTGGATGTGGATGTTGTGTGTGGCTAGAAGGGCTCCCAGCGGCTCCATGTATAGTTTGAAGATCACTGGGAAGAGGGTGGAACCCTGCAGGAATCCACAGGTGACAGGTAGCATTGGCGATCTAGAATAGTCAATCTGAACAAACTGCTGGCGGTTAGCGAGGTAGGACTTGAACCAGCATAGGGCAAGGACGCTGATCCCCTTGCACCTAGTGGTCTAATGTTTGTGTCGAAAGTGGCTGATAGATCGAGTAGAACCAGGAGGCAGGGGTGGCCATCGTCAAGGAGGTATTGGTAAGTTTGGAGGAGATTGTTGGTGACGATATGTTGCTGCAGTTGTGCGGCTACCACTTTCTCAATGATCTTACCTAGGAAGGAAAGATGGGGCGATAGTTACCTAGATTGTCGGGATCCAGAGTGGCTTTCTTTAGTAGAGGGAGGGTTTGTCCTGTCCTTGGGGTCGATGGGAAGGTGCCTTGAGTTAAGGAGCTGTTGAGGATCTCCGGGTAGGGAAGGAGAGCTTCTGCAGGGAGGGTCTTGAGGTTAGATGCTGGAGGGATGTTGTCTGTATACAATGTGGCTTTGAAGGCAATCAGGGTTTCTACCAGGTCCTCCGTAGAGTGTCTTGAATGTTGTCCAGGGTGTGGAGATTTCGCAAGGCGGGACGTGAGGTGGGTCTGTGGATGCAGAGCTGGTGTCTATGTGCTGGCGAATCATGCTGATTTTGTCGAAGAAGGTGTTGATGGCGGTGGATTGGTATCTTTCATAGATTCATATGTGCCCCTTGCTGACCCAGGAGTATCATGGCTAATACCAGACATAAGGACGCCAGGGTAGAATCTGAAGATGGCCTCTAGTAGTGGGGCTTGGGGTGGGCCTAAAAGCACCCATAAAGAGATGGAAAAACTTTTCTCTTCATAATGTTAAAAGTAGGAAGTGTGTAACCAAGGATTCCCAGCCTGACGACTGGGAAATTCAATGCATGTGAACCTGTATGGGGTGGGGCACTTCTTGGAATCATTCCTGCCCATTCCTGCTCAAATTTAACCTGCAATCTTACCACCCTTTTCTCCTCCGCTGGCCAGAAGATATTGTACTGCTTCATTCTTACTCGTAGAACAGCAGAATATCTACAAAAGGCAAAGACACTAGCTCAAAACAACTATTTTCTTGAAAGGGCAGTTTACCCTGCAAGGAGCTAACTGTGGCAAAACAATCTCAACATGTCCAGTTTCCTACTAGCACGACCTGTTCACTTGCTGACATGTGTGACCTAGTCCCGTTTTCAGCCTGCCTGTGGCCTCAGACAGTTTTGCTTCTTGGTGCCCATGTCCCGTCTACTAGTCCTTTCGCAGGGAAGGAACATGCTCACTTTTCACATCTCCATTCACTTTACATCGACATTTCTCCAACATGAGGTCTGGCATGGATTCACATGCTCATGAATATTGCCCTTTGTCAGGCTGGGAATCCTTGGTAAAAGAAAAAACAGTTTCACTTTCACTTTAAAACTGTATTTCTCCTCTAAACCAATCACTGTCATCTGGGGTATACTGCCCCCTTACTGTAACGCTCACCTGGTATCCACGGGGACGTCACTCAGCCTGTTCTGACCTCTTACAACCTGGAACCCTTCCCTGGAGTCTTCTCGACTGGAGACTGGGCCTGAAACACAGGATTGGTAGAGTTTAACTCCCTATTGTCTCTGTGTGCTTGAACCCCTTCTTCCCCGGGGTCCAACCCTTCCCTTTGATCCACAGCTCACCTTGTTTTCTTGGAAAGTGTGCTCTCCGTCCTGCTTTCACCGCAGGGTTGTGTTGATTGATGTAGGCTCGTTGCTGCCTAGTTACTTCACTGGCAAGAGTCCAACAGGTAAGTTTAATGAGTCTTTTGAACAGTTCTCTAACTTCGTCCTTTCCGTGCTTAGATGATGGCCGGCGTCCGGGGATGGCAACGTGCTGCTGAGATGAGTAGCGCTGAAGGTGAGTGAGAGCCCGATGCAACCCTTTCGTATTTGTATTTTTCTGTGTCTTTTAGGTGCCGCAACGTTTTCACCGTGGATGCCGGTTATGAAGAAGAAATGCGGTGAGTAAGCGCGGTATGCAGCGCCTCTAGATGTTTCCACGCTAACCTGGAGTGTCTTTTCCCTCATGCAGATGGATGAGAAGTTCTGGAGATAGGGTTCCCCCAGAGCGGCAGGGATTCAGGTAAGCGTTTGAAGCTCGTACAGTCTTTAAAAATAAGCGAAGATTTGCTGAATGCTTACTAATGACTTTTTTCTGTTCTTTTCCACTTTCCTTAGAAAGTGGCGTGCCGGGATGGGAATGACACCGCCGAAGATGCCCGCAGAACAGAAGAAGCGATGAATGATGGGCAGAAGCGCCGTAAGGTAAGGCTGTTCCTAACGGTGTTCTTGTTCTTGCAGGAGCTGAGCGCAGAAGAAAGATGCAGGCCTACTGGAGACCAATCCGAACACGGTGAGTGTCGCGTTGCAGGTGCAGAAAACACAAAGCATGTTTCACAGCCTGGGCGTGGCTTAAATAGTCTCTGGGTATCCCAGGTGTCTCTGGGCTGAACCACACCCAAAAGACTAGACTGCACATGCAGTTCTGGGAACCGAAATATGTGGGGGCATCCATCTTGTCCCCATCAATGCACTACAAGTCCAATCCCCAATGTTATCCTATGGGAGTGAGTGAGTCTGGTGCCACAAGCGCCAAGTCTGACTCCAAGTGGGTCTTTGGAGGGATGGAGAGGCCCTTGAGGGCCATGTAGGTGATCGTGGCCTGGCTCCAGCCTGACATCTTGGAGGGCTGGGGACATGAGGGGCAGGAATCATGACACTTACAATGACAGCCCTCTCCCTAAGCTCCACCCCTGGTGGCCATCTTCAGATTTTTGTAGTGTTTGTAGTCCTCAAGTTGCTCTCCAAACAATTGTTTTGCTATTTCAAATTGTTTCCATAAAACGTTTAAGAATTTTGACCGATTTTTGCTTGATTGTCTCAGATGAAGGACAGAGAATATCATTGTGGATCTGCTGCCGTCAAAGATCTTCATCCACCGTCGGATCATCATCTAGGTTTCAAGAAGGCCCGGCCTTGGGCCTTCCTTGCGCCTTTCAGCCATGCCTGAGGAGAAGGAAAGCAGAAGCCTCTTCAAACTCTGTGTGAAGTGTGGATTAAGGAACGTAATCGTGGAAGATGGGCATCATAAATGCTTATATTGCCTGCATCTGGACCACGGTGAGGGTTGTGAGGTGTGCCGTGGTTTCTTGCAGAAAACCAAAAAAGACAGCTACAGCAGACTGTCAGCACGGCTCAAGTCGAGCAAGGCCACTGACTCAACCTCCGGGTAGGGGCAGACCTCATCAAGGACCAGCAGGTCCGAGGAGCGAACTCCCTCTAAGAGGAGCTTGGGATCCTTTGAGGACGCTCCGCTGGCGGGTGTCTAAGAGAAGGCCAAGCTGCGCTATGCTGGCTCTGCTGCATTTGCCACTGATACGGATCCCAAGTCGGGCAGAAGGCGATGGCTATCACCATCGGCCTACACGGTGAGCCTGCCAACAAAAGGGACCTCTTCTAAGAGAAAGTCCCTAACCCCATCCAAACTCCTTGTGTCAGCAAATAAACTGAAGAGGGACAAGTCCGGAGAGGACTCGTCAAAGCGAACTACGAACTTGCAGCCTGCCAGGTCAATTGAGTCAACGACGGTGCCATCTACGAGGGCCTCGACGAGCACATTGTCGACAAAGTCCACCACAACAGCGTTGTAGGAGAGTGTATCCACAAATGAAGTGTCTTCCACGACCACCCCACGGGTGTCCTTGCCCCCGAGGCGAGATACCGCTGCGAAGGCAATGCCTAAGGCAGCAGCCACTCCAGGGTCGGGGAAAGATCCGGCGACCACATCGACCCAGCATCCTCTTGAGAGGGAGAAGTCCCCATGGTGGAAACTCTTTGGTGCGTGCACCCACAGGCTGCTCCAGATAGACTAGAGCAGATTTACTCAAGTTCGGACGAGGGAGACGATAATCTGCCCGAAGATTACTGCACAGATCATGAAGGGGAGGATCTGGGGGCGGTGGACCTAGGTCCCCTGTTCGCAAGAGGAACGCTTAAGCCCAGACCCTACGCTACTGGCTCCTTTCAGCCCTAGACTGAGGGACGTGCCGCTGGATATTCTAACAGCTCTGTACACACTGGTCACTGAAATCCAGCAGAGGATGCCCCCGGCACTGGGCCCGAGCCTCCACGGTACCCTCAAGAGCCTCCCCGCCCCTGCGGAAGAGAAAGTCGGAGGGAGCGCTAGTCATGGGTGTCATCCAGCCCCTCCACCACCACTTAGTCGCGACACAACCCCTCCCAGAGCCCTGGCTCCACACACGGACACGGGCACGACATGGCTATCACAGCTACGGGCACTGACGAGGACGACGACTTTGTCCCCGCTGACGGAGGCACACCACACATGGACGAGCCTCATAGGGCCTCCCCACCAGACACAGTTCGGTCTTTTCATTCCATGATGTAATGGGCCTCTGAGCGGTTTCATTTGATTTGATTCCTGAGGAGACTAAGAAAGCATGGATTCTGTACCAGCTGCGCGAGTCAAGAATAAAGACCATCATGTCCGTTCCCTTCCTGGACGACATCTTCTAATGAAGAACCAGAGTACTGCCCTGCCCAAGCGAGACAGATTGGAGAAAAAGTACAGGGTACCAGATTCAGCGCCCAGGTGCTTAAGGTCTCAGCCCTGGCCTGACTCAGTGGTCTCGGCTGCAGCTAGGAAGCGCTCAGTGTATCCATAGTCGGCAGCCATGGTACCTCTGTACAGGAGGAGAAGAAGCTGGATGCATTGGGCAAGAGGATAATTTATACAGCAGCCTCTACTATCAAGAGGGCTAACGCCCTAGCAATTTTTTCCCAATATGACCGGGAACTATGGTACAAGCTGGGTCCTATTCTAGACGCCCTGCCCGAGGACAAGAAGGTTGAGGCACTGGAACTTTTTCAAGAAAAGGGAGGAGGACTCGGACCACGCCATCGCAGTGGTGGTGGACATCGCAGACACAGATTTCCGCAAGATGGGTAGCGGGGTGTCCCTGCGTCTGCAAGGTTGGTTGAAGGCAACTAACTTCTGCCAGGACATTCAGACTAAGGTGCTGGATATGCCATTTGATGGGTAAAACCTCTTTGGCAAGGCAGTCAGCGAGTCTTTGCAAGCAATAAAAGCAGACACAGAGACGGCATGCTCTCTGTGAACCTCAAAGCAACAACAGCTGTCCTCCTTTCGCTCAACCAGAGGAAAACCCGGCAGATGTTCAGAGGGTTATACTACCCCGTACCGGCAGCCTTCACACACCTCCACGCAAGAAGCATACAGGGGTCGCTCTCAAGGCAGCGGAGGACAGCGCCAGCACAACCCGCAGGGCAGAGCTCCGACCCCGAAGTAGGCCTCAACCGGATGTGTCCTTGGGCCCCCACTTATGCTCCCCAGTGCGAGGCCAGCTGGCGAAGTTCGTCAGCACGTAGAAAAAGTTCACCATGGACAGATGGGTGCTGGACGCTCTCGAACAGAGGCACAGCTTGGAGTTCCTACGCAGGTGTTCTCATATTCCGCCAATACCACGACATGAACAACACGGACCACAGCTTCTGCAGGAGGTGCGGGTCATTTTACAGAAAGAGGCAATATAATCTGTCCCTGAGCGTCTCCGGGGCTCTGGAGTATATTCCAAATACTTTCTGGTTCGAAAGAAAACGGGCGGTTAGAGACCGATCTTGGATCTGCGTCGTCGTCTCAACAAGTACTTAAAGTCCCAAAAGTTCTGTGTGGCCACATTGCTGCACGTGCTCGGACAACTGGAGGAAGCGGATTTTCTGACATCGTTGGATCTGGAGGAAGCCTACTTCCACATCCCCATTCACAAGAAACGCAAGTTGCTGCGATTCGTGTTGCAGGGTCAGAACTACCAGTTCAAGGCTCTGCCCTTCGGTGAGAAGTTGGCCCCAGGGGTCTTTACGGAGTGCCTGGCCCCGCTGGTGGCGCATCTTCTTCTACAAGGCACCCACGTATACCCTTACCTGGATGACTGGAAGGTACGTTCCTGCTCACACACACTAGCAAGTGAGCACACATTGAGGACCGTATGTCTGCAGACAGAGTTGGGATTCTCCATAAACTATCCAAAGTACTGCTTGACGCCATCTCGGGACGCGCTGTTCCTAGGTGCCTGACTCAACACAGTGACGTGTTTGGCGTCTCCCTTGGAGGAGAGGGTGAGAGCCATACAAGGCAAAGCGCAGTGCTAGTCATCGCCACAGATGGGACATCAATTTTATTTTTGATTCTATGCACAGATGGTCCATCAAATCACTGCTGGGCATTATGTCCTCCTGCATAGGCCTTGTCCGCCTCTGCAGACTTCACATGAGACCTCTCCAGGAGTTGCTGGGTTCGAGGTAGATGCAAGTATCGGGGACCTTTGCGGACAAGACATCCCTCAACGAGGAGTTCCGACGGGCGATACAGTGGTGAAGTGTAAGACCTCATCTCATCCAGGGAACTCTGTTACAAGTTCTGCCTTACTAGGAGACAGTCATCACAGATGCCTCTCTAGAAGCATGAGGAACCCACACCGGACAGTTGCACGCCAGAGGCCTTTGGCAACCGGGGGAAAAGGGCCTCCACATCAACGTCATGGAGCTTCGGTCCGTATTCTGGGCCCTCAAGTCTTTTCTGTCATCGCTAAAAGGGCAAGGTGGTGAGGATCTTCAGACAACACCAACACAACGTTTTACATCTGGAAGCAAGGGGGACACACATTCACCCACGCTCTCCAAGGAAGCCCAGGATCTGTGGCTCTGGGCCATTCGGCAGGGCACGTTTCTCATCCCTTTTCACCTGGCGGGCGTCAAGAACATCATTGCGGACTCGCTCAGCAGGGAGTCGCGTGCCTCCCACGAATGGGAGCGTTGCCAGGACCAGGTGGACCTTCTGTTCGAAAAATGGGGCAAACACCAGATCAATCTCTTTGCGACGGCGGCGAACGCCAAGTGCCAGAAGTTCATAGCGGGTTCCCGCAGCCGAGGAGCATGAGGGCACATGCTCTCGTTCCCATGGGAGGGACAGTCCTGTACACTTTTCCTCAATTTCCACTCATGCTATGTGTGATCAACACACTCTAGACAGTACCACTGAAAGATAATACTTGTTGCTCCAACGTGGCCGAGGCAGATCTGGTATCCCGGATCTTCTCACCAGAGAGGGAGGGGTGATTCTGCACCATGACCCAGGGTCGCTGAACCTGAGGGCAGGGCTCCTGCAGCCCTGGAGTTTGGGGGTAATGCTTTACCAGCGAATGTAAGGAAATCCTGGCCAGAGCCTCATCAACGTTAAAATGCTACGGCCATTAATGGAAGCGCTTCTCTGTGGTGCCAGACTCAGAAGATTACCCCTTTGCAGGTCATGGCCCCTCAACTTTTACCCTATTTGCTTTCCTTAGCCAAGGCGGGATTGATAAACACCTCTATCAAGGTGCACCTCGTTGTGGTTGCACAGGCTTGTCAAAACGTTCCTCATGGGGCTCTTCAGGATTTTTATGCCGGTGAAGGCTTCAGCCCCGGCTTGGAAACTCAATGTAGTACTAAGCTCATGGGAGCTCCTTTTGAACCTATGCATCAACTTCCTCTTGTGGACAACTGCTTTCCTCGTGGCTATCACCTCGGCCAGGAGGGTCGGAAAGATTCAGGCCTTGTCGTGCAAACATCCTTACTTGTCTTTCCACGCTTCAAAGGTGGTATTGCATACACACCCCACCTTTATGCCCGTTGGAATTCCACCACAACAAACCTTTGGTGTTACCCGTCTTTTTCCCGAATCGGTCGTCGCCAGTGAGACGGCCTTGCATTCGCTGGACGTTGCTCGTGCCTTGAAGTTCTACGTGGCATGTACAAAGAATTTTCTGAAGACTTCTCAGTCAACTTGCGACCTGTAAATCAAAGAAAAACCTTATCAAAGTCTTCCATCTCCAGGTGGTTGTCTGGCTCCATCATGCACTGTCATCAGCTGGCGAGCAGGCCACTGCCAGACCGACCGAGAGCCCACTCCACCAGAGCCATCGCAGCAATGACAGCATTTCTCTCTGGTGTGCCCCTGCTCAACATTTGCAGGGCTGCTACATGGAGGTCCACGCACACCTTCACAAGGTTCTACTGTGCCGACAGGGATTCCAGGGAGGAGTCAAGAGTCGGCCAAGCGGTGCTACGCAACCTGTTAACTTGAGGTAAGTTGTTCCAGAGGTGAGTGTTATTGCTTCTGTTGAGCCTTGTCACCTCCCATGGTTGTGTATATGTACTGTCTGCTGTGTAATCGTTATGCCTGAGCATGTGAATTCATGCCAGACCCCATGCTGAAGATGGTTTGTTACTTACCTGTAACTATTGTTCTCCAGCATGGGTCTGGCATGGATTCACATGCAAACCCTCCCTCCTTTCCCTCTGTGGCTCTTCTTGGTTCATACTGCCACTTTATGTGCTTACCAAATCTGAAAGTGGCCACCCGCGTTGCAGCCTAGGGAGAGGACTGTCATCAGATGGGTGGGGTGGGGGGGAGGCAGTATGACCCAGAGGACAGCGATTGGTTTAGAGGAGAAATAGTTTTTTTAAAAAAAGAAATTGAACTTTATTGGCATTTCAAATCTTACATTACAAGCATTTAAATGTCCTGTGACCAACAATCAACTACACATGGGATCCCCCCGAACAAATAACACACTCCTCCTCCCTCCTGCCCCCACCCCCCCCCCACATGCAGCAGCATCTGATAACCTCAGATAGGCTCCCTTTGCAGGGGAAAACTTTCAGGATGGTCAGTCTCGAAAACCCCCTTGCTTGCCCTGCAACTGTCCCACATTAAAACACAACTCCTGAATGTCTCTAGAGGCTTGAATTACCTAATGGAAATTCCCTCATGATTAAACCCACCAGCCTCTGCCCCCTCTGCCCCCCCCCGAACTGTCCCCTCACCCCCTCCCTGTCTTTCAGTGGTCGTACTTCTCAAAGAAGGGTATCCATAAGCTTTCGATGTTGGAGTGGGACTCATCCAGGAAATGTGTGTGGAATTCCATATAAAATATGGTCCGAACCTTTGCTACCCACTCCCTTTCCGCAGGCAGCTGTGGGCTCTTTCAGATCTGGGCAAGACAGCATCTGGCCATGCACCTCACCATGTGCCCATCCTCCCCTTCCTTCAACTGCACCCCAAAGAGAAGACACCATGGCGAGAGTTCCCTGTGTATCCCGTCCAGCCCCTTGATCCAGGACAAGACCTCCCTCCAATAGGTTTGTACTCTGGCACAGCCTCACCACATGTGGCCATAGTCCCTTCTCACTCTGTTGCATTTCCAACATTATGGGTCACATCCTCGCTAACACTGCTGTCAGGAAGTGCTACCTATGCAGCAATTTCAGGACATGGTGCCTATATTGGAGGGAGGCTTTTGAGCATGAAACTTTCCTACACTGTGCCGATAAAGCGTCATTGTTGTCCTTCCCCAGTTCTTGTCCCAATCTAATCCTGGTTGGGAGTGGATCCCTGGGTTCTGGCATTATCACTCTGTATTGTCTATCAATAAGGGCCCGGGAGCCCACATTCTTGAGCAGAAGCCCCTCAAAATCTGTTAACCCCCTCCAGAGGTTCTCACCCCACTGACCATCCGTTTGGACTGCCTTCAACTGCAGGTCGCGGAATACTGACGGCTTTTATTTTTATTTATTTATTTATATAGTGCACCAAACCCAGGGGTATCTAGCCGCTTATGCTTAAGAAGTTGGTTACAGCGCTTATGTTTACAGGTCAGAATGAGCAGGAAGTAAATGCATCACAGAGATTAGTAAAGGTTAAAGTGGTTACAGGAGTTGGTTACAGGTACGAGCAAATTGAGGGTAATTACATCACAAAAGTGCAATACAGTTCAAATGGTCACATCCGTGAAGCCTAACCCCATGTTGCAGGGTGGCTGCGACACAAATATGCAGTGAGGTCCATGTGGGCACATGCGTGGAGCCTAACCCCAAGTTGCAGGGTGGCTGTGACACAAAGATGCAGTGAAGTCAAATCAGATGGGCACATTCAAGGAACTTAACCCCATGTTGCAGGGCGGCTATGACAAAAGATGCAGTAAGGTCCATGTGGGCACATTCGCAGAGCCTTACCCCATGTTGCAGGGTGGCTGCGACACAAAGATGCAGTAAAGAGAAATGGGCACAGCTAGGTACAGGGTACAGGCACATGCATACATCAGGGGGGGACATCTAGGTACAGGGTTCAGGCACGGGCACATGCATGCAACTGGAGGGGGACAGTTAGGTACAGGGTTCAGGCACATGCATACAACAGTAGCGGGACAGCTAGGTACAGGGTTCAGACACACAGCCACATGCATACAGCAGGGTGGGGGGGACAGCTAGGTTCAGGGTTCAGGCACACAGGTGCATGCATACAACGGGAGCGACAAATCAGGCACACAGGCAAATGCATACAACAGGGGGGACAGCCAGGTACAGGGTTCAGGCACACAGGGACATGTATACAACGGGGGGAGACCGCTAGGTACAGGGTTCAGGCACATTAATATAACAGGGGGGACAGCTAGGCACAGGGTTCAGGGACCCAGGCACATGCTTACAACAGGGGCGGGACAGCTAGGTACAGCGTTTTACCCGAGCGTGTCCGGGGAGCAGACAGAGTCTTAGATGCGGCCTTTGAGGAAGGGCCGGCTCACGCCTCCTGGTGCCACTCATTGGATAATGAAGAAAAAAAGTAGCCAATGATGGGGGCTTAGGTACAGGCCCAAGGCTACTTAGTACAGCACAGACAAGGATGCAGCCATCTTGGAGGTATGAAGGGAGCAGCAGGGCCAGTGGGCAGTTACAGGAGAAAGCAAAGTTTTAAAGTGCCCACTTCAAAATGGGTGCTAAAAAGGTCAAAACATGCAGATAGCTGTTCAAATCTTCACAATGTTGCATTTACAGGTGTGTGCCATCACGCAACGTAAATTGCAAAAAAGTACACACATCTGATTAAAATATTGTTTGCATGATGCTGAGGCATGCGGGCAACGCTGCGAGAGCCACAGTGGCTTACCTACAATGTTAGGCAATCTGGAGAAGAGGTTGAGTGGCCATGTGCGCCGCAGCACGAGGATCAGCTGTTGCTGATTGAAATAAGCAGGAGAAGAATCCTGTCCTATCCCCAGGCACTCTTCCAACCTATCCATAGTGATGAAGACCTCTCCTTCCCACATTTGGCCGTCACTACTGAGGCCCTGCCTCATACCACAACTGGAACGCCAGTGGCTCTCCAACCCTGGTGCCCAGATATAGCTCACAGTTGATGGCCATGTGAACAGCCACCTGTTTTCCCCTTTCTCCCTCCAAAGGGACCACAGGACTTCCAAGATTGGATGGTACAACAACATCAGTTGTTCATCAACATCATCTGCAGTCTCTACCCCTCCTGTTGCCTCCCAGGCTCTTTGCAATGCCCTTGCCTCTCACTTCATTTAAAAAACCCAGGACATCCTGTCCACCCTCTCCACCCACGCCCCTCCTCTTCCCTCTCCACCTGTGCTTGCTGACCCTCCTTTAGCCACCCTCCCACCATCCTTCTCGTCCTTTCCTCTTTTCACCCCTGATGAGGTTGCTAGACAAGTCTGATATATGAAAGACTCTTCAAAACTGGTTCATCCCTGTTCCTCTAAAACCATCAAGGACCACATTGACACCCTCGCTCCGGCCCTTGCTGATTTTTGCAACCACTCCTTTGCCTCTGGATCCTTCCCCTCCCCTCTGAAGCACTCCTTTGTGCATCCTCTTCTCAAGAAACCCACAGCTGATCCTTCTTGTCCAGCTAACTATCGCCCAATTTCCATTACTCCATTTCTTGGCAAACTCCTGGAAAAGTTGGCCATCTCTCAGCTTAACCTGCATTCCAATTCTGTTGGCTGTCTCCATGACCACCAGTCTGGTTTCAGAGCTGCCAGAAGCACGGAAACTGCTCTCCTGAACATCCGTGAAGATCTGCTCTCCAACCTTGACTCTAACATGTCCTCATCCTCCTCGATCTCTCTTCTGCCTTCGACACGGTCAACCATACCATCCTGCTCAACCGTCTCTGTGAAAACCTGGGTATCACTGATCAGGCTCTGGCCTGGCTGACCTCTTTCCTCTCAGATTGACCCTCCCAGGTCCAACTTGGGTCCTTCCTTTCATCTATCTTCCTCTCTACCTGTGGTGTTCCCACAGGGGTCTAACCGCTCACCCTGGCTTTTCAACCAATACCTGGGAACTCTCGCCCACTGCATTGCCATTTTCTGCTCAAATTTCCAGTGCTACACTGACGACACTCAACTCGTTTTCAAGCTGCCCTCTCCCACCTCCTCTCCCTCTCTCATCTCTGATTGCCTAACTGCCATTCAGGATTGGTGTGCCGCCAATGATCTTTGTCTGAATGCCAGCAAGACGGAGATCCTCCACATCGGCACACCTTCACCATCCTTTCCCCCTCACTCTCTGGCCGGCCTCCCTAGGCACTCCTCCTAGCCCCACCTGCGAGGCTAAGAAACTCGGGTTCATCTTTGACTCCACCCTTTCCTTCTCCACCCACATCTGAGGTCTCTAAAAAGTCAAATTTCCGACTGCACCTCCTCAGAGGTACTCTTCCTTTCCTCTCCTTCCCCCAGAAACTCATGGTATCCCAAGCTCTGGTTTTCTCTAGCTTGAACTATTGTAACAGCCTCTTTCTAAATCTACCTGCCTCTACTCTCCGCCCTCTGCAACTAATCCAGAACAGGACTGCGAGACTTGTCCTTGGCCTCAAGCCCTGGGATCGTATCTCTCCAGCTCTGAAATCTCTCCACTGGCTCCCAGTGGATGCAAGGATTAAATTCAAAACCCTCTGCATTGTCCACAAGCTTTCTGGGACCTAGGTCCAAAATACCTTCAGCTATCCCTCCGCAAATACCTCCCCTCTTGAGCTCTTTTATCCTCTACCTCCAACTGCCTCAGGGTCAGTCGTTTTTCAAAGAAATGAGCTGGGGGTAGATCTCTGTCTTCGGCTGGGGCCTCCCTTTGGAACAGCCTCCCTGCCACTCTAAAACTTGAGGAGAACCATCTCCGGTTCCGGAAGCACCTCAAGACCTACCTCTCTTCTTCTGCCTTTGCTCCCCCTCTCCCGTGCTGAGCTGTTCGCTTGGCACCGTGCACCTGGCCACCCTCTGTCCTTCGGGCCCAGGTACCTGCTCATCCTGCCACCCCCCCGCACTTCCTCCGGGCCACTCCTTGCACTGGGGTCTGTATCTGTACCCATACAGCCCCCTTTTTCATCCTGCACTTATCAGACCTACCCTGTCTGCTGCCTTAAACCTAGCACTTGCAAATTTCTGGCTGCATTACCACTGTTTGTTGCCTTTATTATTTATTTATTGTTTATTTGTTTCTCCTCTGCTTCGCACTTTCCACTTCTCCCCCCTTCCATGCACTTTTTCCGTCCTCCCCCTCCCATGCACTTGCGCGTTCTCAATGTCACTGGGCCTAGTAAGATCGCTGTTTTGTTCTCCCCTGTTCCCCTCCCTTGCCTTGTCGCGCTCTGAAACACTTGTGTACGAGCGCGATTGAAATAAAATATCAATAAATCAAAAAACATCCTTTGGATATGAGATCTGTGCACTCACAACCATTCCTCCAGGGAGACAGGGGCCAGGACCACATTATCTAACAGCACCCACTGCTTCTCAGAGGTCTAGTCCAAATGATCCACCAAGACCCTAAGCGGCAGCGCTCTATAATAGGTCGGGAGATCCAGAAAACCCACTTCCCCCCCTCCTCCTTTGGCAGGATCATGGTGTTATAGGCAAACCTGTGCCTGGCTCCCGCCCAGAGGAATTTCAACAAGGGCTTTTTTACCTCGTTGAGGAAGGGCCGTGGGACCACCACTGGGAGCATCTGAAATAAAAATAGGAACTTGGGCAACACCACTAGTTTGATGCAGTTTAGGCATGCCATCTACTAGAGCCCCCAATCTGGCCCACCTCTCCACTTCCCCCCGCAGGGTAGACCGTAACGGTAAGTAGTTCTCCACAAAAAGTCTCCATATTGGCTAGACACCCTTATCCCCAGGTAACGGACGTAGTGCTCTTGCACCTGGAACGGCAATCCCCCGGTATATTCTCTCTGCCCCTGACAGCCCCCAAGCGAGATAGGCCACTGACTTCTCCAAGTTAACTTTGCAGTCAGACAGTACACCGTATCGTTCTAAGCTCGCCATGAGGCACGGGACCGACTGCGTCGGCCTGGTGATGTAAAGCAGGGCATCATCTGCATAGAGACTGAGCTTATACGTTGACCCACAGTCGTAACTCCCTTGATTCCCTTGTCTTTCCGCACCCCTGTGGCCCACGGCTCCATTACCAATGCATAAAGCAACGGGGAGAGCGGACACCCCTGCCTTGTCCTTCGTTGCAACAGAAATGCCTGCAACATGCTCCCATTCACCCCTACCATGGCTGACCGTTTGGGATATAGAGCTGCGATCCACCCTTTCACTCTCAAACCCTTTCCTGTTGAAAGAGCTTCCCCCCCTGAAGGCCCAATTTACCCGTTCAAAGGCCTTCTGAGCATCCAAGGCCAGCACTGAGGCCCCCTCTCTCACCACCACAGATGAGTTAAGGATGTGGAGCATCTTTTGCATGTTGTCAGCCCCCTGCCTGTGCATTATGAAGCCTGCTTGGTCAGCATGAACCAACCTGGGGCCACTACGGCAGCAATCGGGACTATTTGGGCTTCGAGCACACAACGCTGCGGACACTGTGGTTTCCAGCCCCTGCTGGATGTCCCCTGCTCTGTCGGGGAGAACCCCTACTGGGAATTCTACGGCAACCACACTCCACAACTCCAGCCGCTACTACTGCAGAATCGACATAGCCCCTGGGCTGTGAGGACGTCCCACATCCATGCCATCCGGAGTCTCAACACACTGTTGTGAAGTCCTCATCTTTACGCCACACCCACCTCACGCTTTCAAGCCACGTCAAAGCAGCTCCCGGTTGCGGGTCACTAGCTGAGGCGGTGACTGCAACGTAGCTGCGACCCTTCTGTCGGTGCAGCTGCCTCCAGCGAGCACTCCGCGGCCTTACCGGGCCTCGTGACCCCACCTGGCGCCTCAACTCCTCACCAGCCACTCGTGAAAGGAAGATTACTCCAGCGAAGCGAAATGGGCAAAACTGATAAAGGTCAACGTAAGTTACCCTTCGAAATTGGGACCACTCCTAAAACACCAAAACAAACACAGCCGACAATGGCTCAGCCCTCCACCATGGACCTAGAAGAAGACCTTATGTCCCCCCCGCCAATTGATATTCGCGAGATCCTTCTCGATCTTAAAGCTGGCATTGGCAATCTTGATGTCAAAATGGACACACTCTCGTCCAAAGTCGACCTATTGCAACACAGACTGGACAAGCATGGCGACCGCCTTGACTCTGTAGAACAAAGAGTATCCGATCTGGATGACAACACTTCTGCACTAACCACCAGAGTCACGTTACTACAGCGGCAGGTGAAGGAAGTAGTTGTGAAAAACGAAGACCTTGAAGGGCGCGGCCGCCGAAGTAATATACCGTTGGTTGGATAAGGGAACAACAGTCTCTGGCGAGGATGAAGGCCTTTGTTGAACAACTATGCAAGCTCTTTGGGGCAACAGCGTTCTCCCTGCTCTTTGTGATAGAAAGGGCACACAGGATCCCGAACAACGGCCTGGTCCCAGGTGCTCCGCCACACCCCATTATTGCAAAACATCTCAATTTCCGCGATCGGGATGCTATCCTCAAGATAGCACGGGAAAAAGGTGACTTGCAGTATGAGGGAGATAAGATCCAGTTCTTCCCCGACTTCTCCCCCTCAGTTCAGGCGTTGAGGAGAGCCTTTACCGTAGTAAAATGCTGCTTACAAGAGGGGCATATCCAATATTCGATGCAGTTTCCAGCGAAACTACGAATTCTCCACGGTGCCAAAACACAGTTCTTCACCTTCCCCGAAGACGCTAGCGCTTTCCTAAATGAGATCGGCTGCCAGCCCCTGCAAAACAAGCCAAGCCAGTGTCCGAGAGCGCAGCAGAGCAGACCTCCCGTAAGGCGTCTCTGGAAGGACGCTGCGCATTCATCTTTGTGCAGCGGGAGGAGATACAGCCAGGCACTGTTGAAGCTTTTGTTACTGGGCACTGCTCTTGGGAGGCACTAGCGCCCCAGGCTCAGCACTGTTCGTTACTGGTTAACTTGGGGGGTGGGTTCTATTACGGGTATGTTGGGGGTTACCCGTCAGGGAGGATCGGGAAAGGGAAGAGTTCTTAGTTCTAGAAGTTGCACCCCCGGCAGACCCGGCCAAACCGCTCGCCCTCTACCCAAGCCAGATGGGCCACAATGCATACGCACGTCGCCAAAAGTCAGCGTAGATACCATCCCCACAAGAGCCCGCTCCGTCATAGCCGCCCATTCCACATAATCATGTGGAACATTAGAGGGGCCAGCAACCCGACCAAGTCGCAGAAGATTTCCCTCTTCCTAAAATGGCACAACATGGACATTGCCCTCATCCAGGAGACCCACCTGACCCAATCTACCGAAAATTGCTGGGCCCCTATCGGGGGATGCCACTGATATTATGCATCTTACTCCTCGTACGCCAGAGGGGTCGCGATTTTGATCAGCAAGAACATCAACTTCAAGCTGGTGGAAGTTGCCAGAGACACAGAAGGCAGGAATCTACTGGTGAACGTGATCCTGGCAGGGGTACACCTGGTCCTGGTGAACTCCCATGGCCCAAATGTGGGCAACGCCAACTCTTTTGACTGTGTAATGCAATGACTCGCAAACATCTCTGACGCCACGGTTATCTGGGGAGGCGATCTTAACACCGTTTTAGATCCTGAGTGTGACAGGTCGTGCACAGATTCCAAGTCAGATATGACACTGAGTTCTCAAGTCCGTGAAATATGCGACACCTACAACCTGACAAACATATGGCGGCGCTCTCATCCATCATCCTGTGAATTCACATTCCACTCATGGGTACATGGGACCAGCTCGCGTCTCGACTACCTCTTGGTGTCTAGAAACAGCGTGCTGCACTGGGGTGCCACGTACCATTTCGGATCACTCTCTAGTCTTTTTGGTCGCCGCCCCAGCAAATCGCAACTTAGAGGTTACCCATGGAGGTTTAAATCTGGGGCACTCCAGGACACAGTGTTCGCACATGAACTTCATGATGAGATCAAATCGTTCTTCGTCTTGAACCAAGACACAGCCCCCTCATTCGGGACCCTCTGGGAAACCTTGAAATGCTACACGAGAGGAGTCTGCATCGCCAAAGAACATGGGGTGCTGAAAACGATATGCAACGATCTCTGCAAAAATGAGACTCGCCTAAAAGACCTGGAAAACTCCTACGAATCCACAGGTGACCAGGCCGTGCTCGGTTTTATAAAATCTGAACTGGACAAATTCAGGACTAATGCAGAACGAGAAGCCTGTTACCTTGAGTGAAGCCACCTGATATGTCAATCTGGTGAGGGACAAAGACCTGGAGCCCTCCTAGCGAGGATGCTGGCAGCAGATAAGAAACCCCCCGGCCATTGAGTGCATCCGAGACCAGCAGGGAAAGCAGGAGTATTCCGAAGAAGAGATCGTGGCAACCTTCCGTGATTACTACCAAGATCTCTACAGTACTAAATCCACGGGCTCCCCCGATGCCCTTCACTAGTACGTGGAAGATACTGAACTTTACTGGCTATCTAACGAAATGCGGGCACACCTCGACAAACAGATTACGGCAGAGGAGGTACTAAAAGTCATAAAGGAACTGCCAGAATCCAAGGCACCTGGACCGGATGGCCTAACTGGGGAATTTTATAAAGCCATGGGTCCTACACTGGCTCCTCTCCTGTTGGCAGTGTTTGAGGAGGCTGCGGAGATTGGGCACTTACCCCCGACACTGCGTGAAGCAAGCCTGATTTTATTACATAAGACTGGCAAACCACCAGTCGAGTGCAGCTCGTATAGACCCATATCATTGATCAACTTGGACAATAAAATCCTTGCCAAGATTCTGACCAATGTGCTCCTTCCCCTAATGCCCGGACTGGTACTGGCCGACCAGGCAGGGTTCGTACCCTGAAGGAATACCACCTTTGGCATCTGTCGGATGTTCGGCATCATAGAGGCGCTCGACCCAACCACTGAAGCCATAGCCATCCTACTTGACGCTGAAAAAGCATTTGACTCTGTTGAATGGCCCTATCTATTCGCTGTGCTCCATAAAATGGGCTAAGGGTCGCGCTTTCTCAAACTCGTCACGCTGCTATATAACCACCCTCAGACGGTCATCTCCATAGGATCCACAAAATCCGCTCCCATCGAACTGAAACGAGGCACCAGACAGGGCTGCCCCCTGTCGGTACTGTTGTTCGCTTTGGCCATGGAACCTCTGGCTGCTAACCTGAGATCCAAATTCATGAACAAAGGTCTATCTATTGGTCCACACAAAGTGATCCTCTCCCTCTACGCCGACGACGTGGCCCTCTTCTTCATTGACCCGTCCGACAATTTGAATCCAGTGATAAGAGAAGTTCTTAAATTCGGCACATTCTCAGGGCTAAAAATCAATAACAGCAAATCAATCATTTTCCCCCTGACATCAAGCACAATGGCGTTCACGGACGACTTCAATTTCCGATGGGAACGATCCGGGATTCGGTACCTCGGGATAATGCTGTCCAGAAACCGTGACAAAGTCTTCCGTGATAACTACGGCGGAACTATGGCCCTACTCACTGAGAAGATAACCCGTTGGAAGCACCTCCCCCTCACACTCTGGGGTAGAGCCTTGTTTTTTCAAATTAATATACTCCCCAAACTCTTATACCTCTTTACAACTATACCACTACTGCTACCACAAAGGTTTTTCTGTCAATTGAAAAGTCTCATCTTAGACCTAAACTGTACGGGTAAACCCGCCGGAGTTTCGCACTCCATCCTGATTCAACCCACAATGAAGGGCGGCCTCTCTCTCTCTCCCTGACATGGAATGTTATTACTGGGCTGCACAGGCTCAGTTTCTGAGTCACTGGTACACGACTCAGTCTGTTCGCCCACATGTTCAAATGGAAAGAGCCTTGGTCACCCCCTACCTTCTGAGAGCAGCAATCCTGGGCGAATTAGCCGTTCCGATGAACACCCTAAACGTAGTACTAACCACGTATGAGGTCTGGAAGAAGATAGTGCGCAAACATATCTTCGCGGAAAGGTATTCGCCTCTCCTTCCTGCAAAATTCATACCCGGAATCCCTCACTCACTCACCACAGAGAATGTTTACTTCCAACTCATCGACAAGCTACACATCGTCACAATTGGTAACTGGTTTACTGAAGGCACCTTTATGTCCCTACAACAAGTAAAAGAACGCAGCACAATCACCTCCTTGGACATGTTTGTTTACTTCCGGTTCAGGCATGCACTCAGCTCACGGTTCTCCTCTTTCCCAAGGCGACCACCCACCTGGAAACTGCTACACAACACAATCCTGGCCCGTGGGGAGGGCAAACTCGTCTCAACCATTTACAAAGAATTACTTGCAACAACACAACCCCCGCTAATCCCTAAATCCAGGTGGGAAACGACCCTAGCAGATGCCATATGTGACGAAGACTGGCTCTACATTAAAAAACAAACGCAAAAAGTTGCTCTCAACTCGAGATTCAAACTGGTCCATTTCCACTTTCTCCATCAGACCTACCTTACCCCGAGCAAACTCCAGCGGCACCACAAATCTATATCCCCAGCTTGTGAGAGATGCAACACCGCTACGGCAACCTTCTTTCATCTGGCCTGGGAGTGCCCTCCTCTCAGCCATTACTGGGATGAGATCCTGACCATGACTTAAGCAATCGTAGGAGACCAGATCCCGATGTGCCCCATGGTAACCATGCTGGGGTGTACACATAATCTACCTTCCGCAATAAGGAAACTTACGAACCTACTGCTGGTGTTGGCGCGACGCTGAGTCGCGATGTCCTGGGGCAGAGGCTCGCCACCATCACAGAGACAATGACTACAGGAAGTGACTTACTGCCATGATGTTGAGACAAACTTCATTAAAACTCTGCCACTCCACACCCGTCCCCCAGATATTTGGGTCCATATGTAAATTACCTGCTGACCCAGGTTGACTAGAGGAGGATGACCGGGCCTAGACCAGTGACTGAGATCAGGGCCAGTCCTGAAGCCCCAGAGCTACTAACTGGAAGCACCTGGGGGCATAGATAAAGACAGTTGCGATGCACTGGGGTATGATAGAAAAGAGGCGGGGTGGCGGGTCAGGGTGTGTCGATTTTGTATGGTGTAACTTCATCCGTGGTTGTTTTATGTTTCTTCGGTTTATCTGGTTATTTGTTAGGACAAAAGAATCAAAAATAAAGTTTTTTAAAAAATGAACCAACATGGGGAGGCACCCTGGCAAAGATCTTGCCGTCTACGTTTAGTAGGGAGATAGGCCTATAGGAGGCACATATAGGAGGCACAGCTGGTTAGGTCCTTCCCTGGCTTTAGGATCACTGCTATTAGGGCATGGAGGAATGTTGGTGTAATAGTGACCTCCCCTTTATGGAGTTAAATCATTTGGCCAAGGGCGTCCCCAAGAGGGATTGATATTGTTTGTAGAAGACTGTGATAAATCTTCCTCCCTGGGGGCCTTCCCAGCCTTTAGCTTGTGAATCGCCCATAAAACCTCTTGCCTTGTTACCTCCCCCTCAAGTGCTTCACCTTCCTCAATTGTGAGTTTCAGGAGCTGTATTACCTTGAGGTAGCTGCAGATCTCTTCTCCCCTCACCCCTGCCGGGGCGGTGTAGAGTTCCTGATAGTAAGCAGCGAATTGGGCTTGGATGTCTCCCCGCCTATCCACCATGTCCCCATTGGCTCCTTGTACCTAGTCTACTCTACTCTTCTCTCTGTGTTGCTTCCCCTTACCCTGTTTGCCAGGAAGGCCCCAGGCGCATCACCCCGTTCGTAATATTTTTGCCTCATGAATTTCATTTGTTTCACCACTTTGCCTATAGAGACCAAATGGAGCTCCTGCCTCTTATCCCTCATTTCTTCCAGAAGCCTTCCCCTATCTGTGTCCCTCTGAACCAGCTGCGCCCTCAACGCTCTGTTCCTCCCTGTAGCTTCGACAAGCCCCCTCTCCTTTTCTTTCACGCCCCTTCCAAAATGAGCAGCCCCCTGAATGTAGCTTTAGCTGCCTCCCACACCGTAGCCATGTCCACATCCCCGTTGTCATTGGGTTCAAAATATGCCCCTATCGCCTTCCCCCAGGAACTTCCGGAACAACCAATCTCTTACCAGTGTGTTGTTGCACCTCCTTCGTGATTGCCGTCAAGATGGTTTCGGTACCCTCCACTCTGCGACCGATAACTCGTACTCTGACCAGGTGATTACCTCCACTTTACATTCTTCTACCTCCTCCACCTGCTCCCTTGGAACCAGCAGCAGGTCTGTCTTGGTGTATGATTGGTGTGGGGGAGAGAAGAATGTGTCTCCCCCGGCCCAGAGAAGCGCTCCTGCTAAATAGTGCCCAATAGTGGTCTTGCAGGAGGTTCCGGAAGTTGATATTTTCCTTAGTCTCTGCCCTCTGCCTATCCACCTTCGCAGACCACTGGGTAACCCACTGCATTAAAATCATCCCCCAAGATTGTGGCCCCCTCTGCCCAACAATCCATCACCTCAAATATCCTCAGCAGGAATTTCACCTGTCCTGCATTGGGCGCGTACAACGTGACCAGCGTGATGCGCGCTTCCTCGTAGAGACCCTTTATCCCCAGGAGCCCGAACACTAAAGCCCCTATTGACCTGGACTTCAGTCATCTGGAGCGCCATTGCCACGACAAAACCCACCGCCTCCTTCTTGCAGTCCCTATGAGAGGCCCAGTACATCTTGCAAATGTAATATCTTTCCCTTTATTGTGGATTCTGCCCCCTGTTCGTAGTGGGTTTCCTGCAGGAAATAAAATAGCCAGACGCTGTTTGTGGAACATATTAAGAGTTAGTGATCTCTTATTTTGGGATGTCAGCCCCTTTACATTAAGTGTGGCTGTCCGATGCTCAGCCATAGCCCTTTTTTGTCTTGCACCACCTTTAGTCCTGATCACCCCATGAGTCGCCTTCCTTCCCCCTTTGTGTGAACCGCTGCACGAGATCTCCTCCCTCCCCGCTCTCCCCGCATCCTAACACCCCTCCCATCAGAACACCCCCCCCTGTTATGAGGCATTTAGCCCCACATTTCCTGAGTTGTGGTTCCGCCGACCCCTGCCCTGGTCTTCATGACTGTCCCCACCCTGAGAGACCCTGCTCCTTCCCCTGATTGTTGCTACTCCCCTCCCCCCCGGACCCCTGCGCACTATGGACCAAGTGTGATCCTGTCATCCACTCCCCTGAGCCCCCTTCACCGGCATTACTCCTCCATGGCCCCCACTTACTACCAACATCTAACATTAAGATAAAGGAGAAATTCCTGTGGGCTATTAATCTCCCAGGACATATATCCTTCCCCAACAGTCAACAACGATCAAACTCTAGTAGGTACCTGGGCCTATTGCATCATGACCCCCAAACAAACCGTTACATTAAACCTTCCGAGTACCCTTCAGGTGACTTCCTTACGAGGAGAAGGGGTGTTGAGTTTTTGAAATCTCCTGGCCACCTGGATTCTGCATTGCCGTAGATACATCTTTGGGCCCACTCCTCGGGCCGAGCAAGGCATTCCCCCTCCTCTCCCCTACAATGGTCCTGGCCGGCTACCCATAAGTTCTTCCGTGGTCCGTTTCATGTACTCATACCTCCCGTCCCCTTTCCTCCAAACTGCAGGGGCGTCCCTCGCTAGGGACGGGAAACAGAACCTTTTTCACCAGAAAAAAAACACCTTCCCCTTTTAAATTTAGAGGCGCATTAGCGCGGCACTGGGAGCATCGCTCCCCTGACTCCACCCACCGGTGCCACTCCTCAGTCCCCTTTTCTACTGCAACGGGAACGGGCCGCTTTCACCAGCAGTCCTGGATTTGGCTTCGGCCTTGTAATGCCAAGCGCTCTTCCCCGAGCTACTTTCTTTTGTCGTCTGTTTTTATCTTAATCAGGTACTCTGTCCTTTGGCGCCACGCTCATCCCCGCGCATGTCAACGTCAGCAGGCTTCAGCAGGTGTCCAGCCTGTGAAGTACTCTTCCCTAAGTCCGACCCCCACGCTCTTTGCCTCTGCTGCCTTGGCCCGATCACGGCTGGGAGGGTTGCACCGCGTGTGATGCGCTTACACCGCACACTCTGAAGAACAGGTTAGCTCAGTGGCGGGAGCTCTTGGAGAAGTCACCTCCAGAGGACTTGAAGGACTTCGCCAGACATAAGTAAAGGCCCAAGGTAGGGCCGCTTTTTTCCATCGCACCCCGCAAGGGCGACTCCTTCCCAAGAAAAACGCCCGAGCGGGAGGAACCAGTCAGGTTCTCGCACCAGCACAGGGTACCTAGGCTACTTCAGCTACCGGCTACCAGGCTGAGGGGTCCTCAGATCCTTCTGGGAACAGTGCTGAGGGACCGCAAGGTTTTTTTCCGGGTGTCTACCAGAGGGGCTACGCCCTACTACTGGACAGATGTCTGAGGGGGCGCTTGTCCGCAGCACTACCGATGAGTCAGCCGAGGGCAACACTCCAGAGTCCTGGAGGAGGCCAGGCCCAGTGAACCAAGCACAACGATTCGGACACATGGAAAGCAGGCCGACAAAATGGCCACTCGTCCGATTAACCCCTCTTGGTGCGGAGCAGGTGGGATAATGAGTTTCAAGGTGGGACTGGTCTCAATCAGATACGTGGCCTACAGCTTATCCATCAGCATTGCAGGGAAGATTTACCCCGAAACCGGCAAGACAGAGTACGCACCGTCCCCAGCAGCCGGCTGCTACTACGTAAATACCACCAATCACCCCACTGGCCTGTGAAGACAGGTTCTTTGAAAAGTTCCTCACGCTTATGAGAGCTCCTCAGATGAGAGCCATCCTTTGGGATGTGATCAGGGACATGCTCGCTCCGGCCCCTCCGCCTGCGCCTATAGTCATTCCTCCTATGGCTCCAGCACCACAGGCCCCTGTGAAGCCACTGCTGCCCTTGCCGGCTCCTATGATTCTGGCTCTCCTGCCTCCCACAGTTCAGGCGCAGTGGCGGCTGCTATCATAGGGCGCCGCCCCCCAGAAAAGGAGGAGAAAAGAAAGGAAGCTAAAAGAGATTGAATCTGAGAACTTCTCTGATTGAATCTCTTTTAGCTTGCATTTCCTTTGGCAACAGCGCGGGGGCGCTGTGGCAAGGCAACAATAACAAAGGGCCGGGCCCGGCTGCTTTCGTAGCGGGGCGTGCCCAGTTTTTACGTCTTCCTCTTTCATTAGTAGAGTGCGTGGAGCTCGTAGCTCTACGCACTCTATGTATGCCCCTTTAATTAGAAGGCTGGCGGGGCGCTTCAGGGGTGGCCCCGCCAGTCTAAAATGCGCGTAAACAGCGCACTAGGGTCAGGGTCATCACTGAAATTCCCTCCCCTTCCCTGCATGGACACAGTAATGTCATTGGCTGTTTGCCAGCCAGTGACAATCCTTGCATTGGCTGGCAAACAGCCAATGACATACTGTATCTATGCAAATCTCTGGTGCTGGGTGTGTGGGTGCGCCTGCGCCACCTTCACACTCTCTCCGAGGCCTTGATTCTTGGGACGACGGCAGGAGTCACGAGTTGACGCGAGCTCAGCTGCCCGGCCCTGAAGACCACCACCAGCCCAGCAGAGACGGCCTGGACCCTGGTCCACGACACAAGTTGCCGGCGGGTAAGTAGTAGGTCCCAGCATGTTGTTTGTGTTTCCCAGGGCCCGGGGACGTAGTCCACAGCCAGCCCGGTCAGTTGCTGACTGCCGTCAATTCATTGGGGCATGGGGCCTTGTGTCTCACTCGAGTGAGTCTCCGGTGGGCCTTGGTGGTAGCAGGCCCGGGGCCACCTGGCCTGGGCCTTTACCCCGATCCGTCCTTGGCCCACGCGGACAGCAAGGCCCAGGCAGGCGTGCTGCTGCCCAGTGCGGACCGCCACCGTGTAGAATCTCAACTCCATCCAAAATGTGCCATTTTATAATTTTGGCATTTTTCGATAAAAAATGCAGAAAATATAAAACGGCACAAGTAAGTCACCAGGGAGAGCCCTGGCAGCGTGAGGGAGAGGCCTGGCCGACTGGCACAGTGGCACCACCACCACGGCTGGTCCGGTGCCTGGTGGTCAGGCCTAGCACAGATGTTCAAATGATACTCTTGGAAGCGGGGGTGGTAGCGGTGCAGATGTTCACTTGGCAGATGAGTGGGGGTTGATGTGAACAGATTAATGGCTCTCAGACTCATTCACTTTTTAAGCAGTGGAGTTTCTTTGGGAAATTTAAAAATAAAAATGAATTGATGTCTGGCAAGGCCTACTCATTGGGTTGGAGAGGGGTGCCTCTTTCAGACAAATCCCTTATTCGCCAACTCGCTCTTTACGGCCACTTCCCCTGTTCATTTGGCCCTCTCGTCTCTTTCTCCCAACTCTTTCCTCCACCTCCCTGTCGCCCCATGATGTCTCTGCATTCATCGTCCTCCTGTCTCCATTACCCCTGCCTTCTCTCTTTCCCTCTGCCCTCCCCCTTCTCTCCCCTCCATCCCCGGGTTCCTGTAACAGCAGAGAAGGCCTCAGCAGGCGCTGCCAGGGGTCGCCCAGGTGGATAATATTGGAAAAGACAGCCTTTTAGCTGCTAAGCCCATGTCTCCTCCAGATCCGCGTGCATTAGCCCGCGGGGCTTTTAAGGGATTTGAAAGCACTCTCATTTAAGCGGGATTCTCTCTCGCAGCCTGGCACTGCCACAGGGCTGCCAGCACCGGGGTGCGCAGCGAGGGTGGGAGCAGGAAGGGTGACCCTCCCACCACCCTAGGGCGGGCGGGCGGAGAGAGAGAAAGGGGGTCGCATCAAAAAACCTGGGCAGGAGAGAGAGAACGGATGAAAGGGAAAGCAGGAAAGGAAGGAAAGGAGCGGCAGAATGGAGAGAGGGAGCGTGAGGAGAAGAAAAACAAGCGAGAAGAGAGAAGTAAGGTGAGAGAGGGGAAGGCGCGAGAGGGAAAGGGAGTTCTTGATAAAATGGGGAGTCAGAAAGGAAGAGGCAGAGAAAAGGAAGGAGGGAGAAAGAGGATTGGAAAAGTAGAGGGGAGAGTGCGTTGACAGAGACAAAAGGAGAGACAGGGATGCAGAATTAGAGCGGGGTGGCAAGTAAGGAACAAGGGAGAAGGGAAAGGGTGCACAGGAGAGATAGAGGGGAAGACAAAAGGGGAAGTGGAAAGAGCGAGGACCAGAAAGAGAGAGACAGTGTAAACAGGAGGTGTCTAAAGAGAAGGGAGCCAGAAAGGCAGGAGGTAGGAGAGGAGACGCAGGTAAAAAAATACAGCCGAGGGCTGGAACGAATTGACTAGACGTACTGGGACTAAGAGTAGCAGAGGGGGGTTTATAGTGATAATACCGAAATACAAAATCTCGAAAAAAAAAAATCTCGAGTTCAAAATCTCGAAAAAAAAAATCTCGAATTTTTTTTTTAATACGTTTTTATCTCGAAATGGGGGGGTTCCCCTCCCAACCCCCCTTTTTTCTATTTTTTTTTTTATTTTAACCCTTTTTTTACTTACCTAACCCCAAAAACACATATAACTAAATAAATAAATAATTCGAGATTTTTGTTTTTCGAGATTTTGGATTCGATATTTTTGCAGTTCGAGATTTTGTTTTCGGTTTTTTGACTGACCACCGTAGAAACGTGAGATAGAAAATGTGAGAGGCGAGTCGAGAGATACCCCTGGGCAAAATCTGAGCGAGGGAGTTCGGCAGTCACAGGGGATTGGGGAATAATATATCATGCATAAAGAGCAATACAGAACCATTGAGAGGGGTCTGATGAGCGGGAAAGAATAACGAGGGGAAGTGGGTAAGGGGTGGGGGGAGATACAGAGGGAAGAAGATACGTTTGTGGCTTACAGTGGTAAGAGAGACATAATTTATAATGGATGACACATGAGTACGGGTCAACAGAAAAGCGAGCAGCCCGCAGGGTGAAGGGAGCAACAAGCGGGAGAGCGGGAGCGGGGCGAGTGGGGAAGGGAGAGCAAGAGAGGTAGCAGAGAGATAGAGAAAGAGAACACAAGGGGGATATCGTCAGAGCAGAGGAGCACCAGTCAATATAGAGAAGCGAAAGGGTAGAGCAGAGGAGTGAGAGTGCGAGCAGGGGAGAGGGGCAGAGGAGAGAGAGTGTGAGCAGGGGAGAGGGGCAGCAGAGGAGTGAGTGGGCAGGCCTAGCACTGCATGATGCGGGACTCGGAGGGGTCGCGGGCCACGGTTGGGACAAGGCCACCTTACTTTGCCCCCACAGTTTACCATTTACGTGAAAATGAATTATTCCCAATCCGTGGTCGAGAGTCTTTTCAAAGGAACAGGAGGGAACCACTGCCCTCTTTGTACACTTTACTGTACCTCGTTTTGTAGCCGTGTGCCTAGACCGGGCAGAACAAACTGCTTCTGGACACAGGTTTTACATGGATTGCATTAAAGCTTGCATGGTGGTATTAAGAAAATAAATTAGAGAAATGTATCAAGACAACGCAGACTGATGGGGCCCAGGGGCCAAGACTGAAAAATTCCTGTCTCTTCAGCGCACAAAAACGTAATGCTGGCCCAGCCAATATATATTAGTGAGCAGAATGGAGGTCCCGCTTAGGTTGATCCACCGGGATCCTCTCCCACAAAGAGCCATTAGCCATACATTTCATTCTTTGCCTGACGGGCAGGCAGTGCAATGATTTACACAGCAGGGAGATCAAGGCTGATTTTAGAAGATGAAAAATCAGTAACTGCACCATTTTGTGCTGCCTGGAGATGCGAGAGCCGTCGCCGGGGTATTATTAAGGGTTCATTTAGTTTGCCATCCAACTATCGCCATTTTAATCATTCCTACGGATATCTGTGTAATAATTGATTGCATTGCACTGATTCGGCCCCTTGTGCCCCTGGCTTTGTCATCAGCTTGCCAACCAGCATCAGGGGCAGTGTTTGCATTATTTTCCTTGGACTAGACCTCAGCTGAGGGCAGCTGCTGCAAAGCATTGAAGCCTGAGGATGCTCTTCAGCATCAGCCTAGAGGATCAAGCCAAAAACAGCTTAACACTTGAAAGATTGGACAAATTGCTTTCCAATGCTCCGAGCCTCAGAAACCCATGACTCGCGAGAGTCGCAACCGAAACAACAGCAGGGGCAACCAGTAACAGCATGACAAACATATGTTTCATCATTACTGACTATATAATGAAATTTCTTTATGCATACACCATAGTACCAGCTATTCTCAATACAAGTTGCTGTAAAATACACCATCACACTTGCACACGTAAGAATAGTGTACCACCATTAATGTGTAAAACCGAATGCTTTTTTCATATTTCGGTGGGTTTTTTGGACAGTAAATTGCACATTTTGTAGGCCATTTTTCCAACAATTTCAAAGGGGGGAGAACCCCCCGCACTCCTTTTGGGGGGTGGGCTCGCACGCTGCGCGCGCTCGCTACTAAATTCGCCCTGGGAAATTTATGCCCCACCAGCTTTCAAACGCACCAGCGCCACTGTTCAGGCGGTTCCATACCAGCCTACGCAGCAGCCTCTGGCTGCGACTTCCACACCGCAGCACTCGGCGCCCAGCTCTCATCAACCTACTCCGGACCAACCAGACACTCTGGTGGACACTGACGAGAACGACGACTATCCTGACACGCCGTCTTCAGCCAAGACCTTCCAGGAACGGCTCTCAGGTTTGGCGAATATTTGGGGCTTCCTCAACCCGAGGTCGAACAACCAGAGATGGGGGTCCTGACCGAGGTCCTCACCCTATGACCCGTGGCTAGCACGGGGATCCCGATGCAAAAGGACATTGTAGCCTTGGCCAAAAAGGGATGGCTTAAACCCCATTCGTCCAAGCCTGTCAATCGGCACCTCAACGCCAAGTATAGGCAGATGGAGGGGATACACTCTTGCTTTCGGCGCTTCCTCAACTGCACTCTTCCATGATCGCTGCGGCGTCATGCTACTCTAAGCCTCAGTCGTCCTTGGCCACCTCGTCCTCGACGCTGCTAGGCAAGGAGGAGAAGATCATGGAGGCGTACAGGAAAAAGCTGTACTCGAACGCATCCTTGCACCTGCGTCAAGCCAACGTGGATACCATGCTGGCAGCCATTAACCAAAGGCTCTGGCGGGAAATTGCGGACTTCCTCCTGGAGCTTCCAGCGCAGAGCCAAGCACGCTTCAAGGCCGGCCTAGGAGAAGCCAGGCTGGTAGCGCAGGACATCATGGAGTCCAACGTGGCCCACATCAATACCTCTGGCCGAGCCATCTGCATCGCCACGGACATGAGAAGGACTGCCTGGCTCCGGGCTACTAAGTTTAACCCTGACGTCCAGGAACGCATATTGGACCTTCCATTTGACGGTAGTGACCTCTTCCACTGCACCACGGATGAGGAATTGGATAAAAAGAACAACAGCTCGCAAACTGTGAAGTCTATCTATTCTTACAAAGGACACGCCCAAGGCGTACACCCAGGCACATCAACGCTCTGACAAGGGGCGGGAGTTTTCCAGGTTCCTGGGCTTCCAAGATCGGAGGTCCAGGCAACCTGACCGTTCTTCAAGTCAGCACCGGAGGAAACAACAAAAGGGTAGGGTGAGGGGGGTGGGGTGACAAGGTCTTTTTCCAATCCCCCCTTCTCCGCAACAGCCTCAGAGGGAACGAAGGCATGACACGCGCCTTCAGGGCGATGTGTCTCCGGTGGGGGGCAGGCTTGCCTTTCAAGTGCAATTTTGCACCAGAACTTTTCGGACCCCTGGATCCTATCCGTAGTCTCCATGGGGTACTGCCTACCGGTCCATTCCTCTCCTGCCGCCTCCTCTCCCACAGATTGGGACAGAAACTCTGGCAGAGATCCGGTCGCTCGTCAAAAGCCAGGCTGTGGAAGAAGTCGCAACCTCCTAGTGAGGCAGCACTAGCCAGCACTTATTGCGGAAACACTGGAAAGGGGAGACTGGACGTGCTCCCTGGGTCTGAAGAATGCGTATCTACACCTCCCGATTTGGCAGCTAAATCGTTCTTTACTGCGGTTCAGGATCATGGGCTGCCATTTCCAATACAAGGTACTCCCCTTTGGCCTCAACTCAGCTCCCAGGGTATTTAGAAGGTTAATTAATGCAGTGGCAGCCCTCCTCAGGGCCCAGGGCCAACACGTCTACCTATAACTGGACGGCTCGCTCGTCCGGGCTACATCGCCGGATGCAGTTCACCATACCTCCTCCGCACTGATGAATACTTTTCATGACCTGGGGTTCACCATCAGTCTCAAGAAGTCTCCGCTGCAACCCACGCAGGCCCTGACCTTCCTGGGCCTCATCTGGGACACAAGCTCCGAGAGAGTCTTGCCCTCGGAAAACAAGATCGCGGCCATCAAAAGAGCCACTTCTCACTTCCTCACCAGAGCAGTGACCTCGGCCTGGTGGTACCAACACCCGTTGGGTATAATGGCGGTTGTCCTGTTGGCCGTACTTAACACAAGAGGGGGGGTTTACCAGATCCCCCTCCACTGTGGAACCTAGCCGTCAGCATGTGGGAGTGGGCACTGGAAAACAACATCTACCTCACCGCCGTCCACCTCCTGGGGAGTCGAACCTGGAGGCGGACAGGCTCAGCAGACTGGGGGCGGACAATTACCAGTGGCAATTGAACAACATGGTACTGAAGGAGATCTTCCTCAGGTCGGGGCATCCCCAAGTGGATCTGTTTGCCTCCTGGGACAACAGGAAATGCCAGCAGTTCGCCTCCTGGCAGGGGCGCAGGGCTCCTGCTCCCTGGGCAACGCATTCCAGAGTCGGTGGAACGACATGATGGCATACGCCTTCCCACCACACCCCTGGTCAACAGTATGACCTGCAAGATAAAGGAATCCTGTCACCTAGGCTCCGTGGTGGCTGGCAAGACGTGGTTCTCCGAGCTACTCAGCCACCCATTCACCTACCGCTGGGCACAGCTCCTCTCCTGGCCCAGCAGGGGGGGAGGGTACTCCATCCCACTTCTCGCAGCCTGGTTCCTGAGCAGGTCACGCCGAAACACTTGAGCCTATCTCAGGCTAACCTAGAGATCATCCAGGGCACTAGAAGCAAGGCTACTAGGAGCCAATATAAGAGTAAATTGTCTAGATTCTGTCATTGGGCCGAATCTACAGAGATCGACCCTCTTAAGTGCACCTTGGACGACGTGCTCTCCTTCTCGGCTCACCTCGGCCACTCCGGTGTACAGGTGGACACATGCCGCACCTCTCTGGCAGCCGTAGGGGCTTACAGGAATTCGGAGGAGGGCCTCTTCCCCTCCTCCAACCCAGTGGTCAAGGGACATCTCCAGAGGCACTACCCGCCTATAAAGAAACCACACCCGGTGTGTGACCTCAGTGGTGTTGGGCACTTTAGCGAGAAAAAAAACGTTTGAGTCAATGGCATCCGCAGACATTAGGCTGGTCACCATAAATACAGTGCTGGTCGTGGGCCTCCCCTCCGCTCGCAGACTCAGCGAGATCCAGGCTCTGGTGGCATCAGAGCCCTACACTACCTTTCACAAGGACAAGGTGGTCCTGCCAACGCACCGTGCGTTCCTACCCAAGGTGACGACCTCCTTCCATCTCAATGAGGAGATAGTTTTACCCACTTTCTTTGCCGACCCCAAGGATGAGCCTCTGAGGTTCTTGCACTGTCTGGATGTCAGATGCGCTCTGAAATTCTACCTGGACAGGACCAAGGACTTCCGCAAGTCGGACGCCCTGTTTGTCACTTTCGGTGGATCATGGCCTGGTTTTCAGGCTTCCAAGGCCTTCATAGCAATGTGGATGGTCGCAGCCATCTGAGAGGCCTGTGATGGACAGCACAAGTCAGTGCCAGCTAACTTGCATGCCTATGTGGTCAAAGCCAAGGCCACAGCCATCACATTCCAACGGCATGCGCCGTGGCTGGTCATCAGCAGGGCAGCTACCTGGGCCATCGCTTCGGCTTTCTGTAAGCACTACTGTTTGGATGCCGCCTCTAGGTCCGACACGGCTTTCAGGCAGGCGGTTCTAAGAAACCTTTTTTCTTAGGGAGGGTCTCCTCTCCACCCTGGGGCTACATTCAGTTGTAATCGCCCATACAGTATGGAGGAAAGGGGACGGGACGTAAGCGTAATTAATAGTTACTCACCGTAGTGACTAACGTACTCTTAGTCCATAGTCCCCTTTCCTCCATGCGTCCCACCATCCTCCCCCGTAATACGACTTGTCATTTGGCAATGCTGAATATCGTCGACGCGTCAATGGGGACTGAGGAGTGGCGCCGGTGGGCGGAGTCAGGCGAGCGCATGCTCGCCTCTAAATTTAAAGGGGAAGAAGATTTTTCTGGTGAAAAAGGTTCCATCTCCCGTCACTCGCGAGGCACGCCCATACAGTATGGAGGAAAGGGGACTATGGACTAAGAGTTTTCACTCCAGCCCTGCCGGGGACTCCCTATTTTTCTCTTATAGGCCGAAGAAGCGGAGGTTGTAGTGCCATTTCCTTTTCTTGATGTCCTCCACCTTGAGGCGCAAATCCTCCACTCGCCTCTTCACCTCTTGGATGTGGACCACTTTCCCCTCCGGCCACGAGGTTCCCATGTCGCCACAACACCCCTGTTCGTTCCAGTGACCCCGGCCTCCTGGGCTCTCCAGCTGCCACTCCACTACAGCCCCAGGCCTCACAGGCGGACCGCCTCACCCTTGTCTGCAGCCCACGACTGCGGGCCCTGCACTCTCAAAGTCTGTCCATTGAGTCTTCCTGCCCCCAGATCTTACTGGGTCTCAGAAGCAGCACCACAGAGCCCGGGGACCATCTCCTGGCGTCTTGAGGTGATCCTACTTCCAGACCCTGCACTCAGCAAGTCTCCGGTGGTCTCCACCTTCCAGGGTCCTATCCTTCAGGCCAAAGCTCACTGGTTTAGGGCCAGCATTGATGTGGCCAGCCTTAGGCTTCCTGTATGTTTTTCCCCCCAGTCAAGAGAGTCACCGCCAGCTCCACCACAAGCTCTGTATGGGCGGGCTGGCCCCCTGCCAGTGTCCCTTCTTGCTGGGTGTGCTCTCCTCAGGCGGGCTGTGTGAGGCGTGCCAGCGGGTGAAGCCCCCGTGTCATGTTAATTATACCTGTGGATCACTGCGGCTCTCTGTAATGCTGCAGCGACTCCAGAATACCTTGTCCTGCTGCTGCACCCTCTCTGCAAAGTAAAGCAGACGGGGTAGAGCACCGTCTCAATCCCACCGCCCATCCCCTGCTTCACCAGCTCCTGCTTACTTCTTCGGCCAAGGCCACAGACTTTCAAGGATTCTTGGCCAACTGTCACACAGCACGTCTTCTTTGATGCTCGTTCAGGATATCTTGAACTTCTCCACAGGCTTTGTCCCTCTGCAGGGCTGTTCCAGTTGACGCCACTTCCCACATCAGATGGGTCAGTACCTTTCTGTTGAGTGTCCTAAATGTTTCTATGATGTCGAACTCGCCAATGTTGGCATTTGTCTTGGTGAGCTTGCCCCAGTGATGAGACCTGTTGTCCTTTCTAACCTTCAAAGTCAGTCATGTAAATATTCATAAATATTCCATGCTGCAAGGGCTCTATTTGCACCATCGCAAATCCTATCTGTCAATTCCTTCTTACCCATCCTGGGGAAAATTACTTCTCTCTGCGGCTTCAGTCTTATTGCCGTCCCTTCAGAGTAATTCAGGAACTCATTGGTAACCTGAAGGGCAGACAAATGTATTGAGAAGACAATGGTACCCAAAGATATATTAACAATTGCATATCTCAACACTGACATGTTCATCTCACTAATTGTATCGTAGCATAATGGCTGTGCTACCACTGTAATGATATTGTACAATTCAGCGACTTCAAATGCCTGAGAGATTATATGCTGAATGAAAGAACAAGATTCTCCTTTACTCTGCTATATTGACAAATTACCAGTAATATATTCGAGCAAACCTTACCGGTTTCCGTGGTATTCCAGAAACTCTGAAGCTATCGGAAAATACAACAATGCTAAAGTTTCATTAGACTCCATCCCTGTTCCCATCCCTTGTTAACCAGCAGTGCACCTTCCTGTGGCACCCACTCTGTCAAATCCCTATGGGATAACAATTGCTCGATAAGTCACCTCTTTGCCGAAGCATTGTCGTGTTTACCACTTTGGTGAACACAGACTTGTTATTCATCCAAGTTACCTGTAATGCTATGTCCCAAAACATGTCTACAAAATACAGAATAGAAAAACAATAAAACCCAAGTCCGATAAGTGCGTCAGTTTACGCAAAACAAGATCCTTTTGGTTAGTAACAGTTGATGTAGGTAGAGCTTTTATTCGGAATGCAAGGGCTGGCGTTATGGCCCGCTATCCTGTGGCGAGTGTTCGCATGTAACTCTTGTCCGAAACCCAATATGAAAGAGCTTCACAGGGGTAAGGAATTTGACCTTGTTGTTATTGGACTGATTTAGGCATAAATCCCATGAGTCAGTCAAATCCACATTCCAAATTCTCTAGAAACCTACAAGAATCACTTTGCCAGGAAACAAAGTACTGCAGTTTATACCATGGCCCTGATTCTACCACAGCATAGGTACCACTTTCATCCAGGCAGGGGAGAGGGCAGGAGCCCTGACCCTTCACCTGCAAACACTGAGGACCCACGTGAAGCGACCACACCAGATGAGGCCTACATCCAGCAGTCTCCACAAGGCAGGGTAAGGCCCCTTTGCCGCACCAGAAACGAAAATCGAGGCATTCTACTGCTACTTCTGGCCCTGATCCTCGAAAGCTGTCCCGCAATCGGAGAACAGCTGATCTCCGTAATCAAAATGCCGGGCGCTGCACGGCTTCAAAACGAGGCTTGAATACGTTGCTTAGCAACGCCTCGTAGTCTCTCTCCCTTTTACTATCAACATCCGCCGGCAGGCGGAAAGCCGGCGACGAAGGCCAGACAAAGGCCATCCCTGTTTGCCCTGCACCCTCACTTTCATCCAGGCAGGGGAGAGGGCAGGAGCCCTGACCCTTCACCTGCAAACACTGAGGACCCACGTGAAGCGACCACACCAGATGAGGCCTACATCCAGCAGTCTCCACAAGGCAGGGTAAGGCCCCTTTGCCGCACCAGAAACGAAAATCGAGGCATTCTACTGCTACTTCTGGCCCCGATCCTCGAAAGCTGTCCCGCAATCGGAGAACAGCTGATCTCCGTAATCAAAATGCCGGGCGCTGCACGGCTTCAAAACGAGGCTTGAATACGTTGCTTAGCAACGCCTCGTAGTCTCTCTCCCTTTTACTATCAACATCCGCCGGCAGGCGGAAAGCCGGCGACGAAGGCCAGACAAAGGCCATCCCTGTTTGCCCTGTACGCCGTGGGAGCATCGGAGCATGCTTTATTCCTGTCACTCATTCATACTCCCGCCTCATAACCCGGAGGCGGCAGCTGAGCACTTTCCTCAAAGAGCCTATCTGCAACTGCACGCCACATCACACAGACCCCCTGCAAACTGCGCCCACGAGGTTATGCAAGTACATTACCTCTACCTCAACATTCAGTCATCAGTTTCGAATGGTGACACAAACTCCTCACACCTTTGACAATTTCGTGTCTTTTGCTGGTCCACCTATAGAGCCCTATACCTACTTGGCTCATGAATACCCACCGACCTCACTGTCTGTGCTGTGCCTTATGGTCAATAGCTGACCACATCTAGACTGCGCTGTGCCTTATGGTCAATAGCTGACCACATCTAGACTGTGTTGTGCCTTATGGTCGTTAACAGACCTCACTGAGACTGTGTTGTGCCTTATGGTCGTTAACAGACCTCACTGAGACTGTGTTGTGCCTTATGGTCAATAGCTGACCACATCTAGACTGTGCTGTGCCTTATGGTCAATAGCTGACCACATCTAGACTGTGTTGTGCCTTATGGTCGTTAACAGACCTCACTGAAAGTGTTGTGCCTTATGGTCAATAGCTGACCACATCTAGACTGTGTTGTGCCTTATGGTCGTTAACAGACCTCACTGAGACTGTGTTGTGCCTTATGGTCGTTAACAGACCTCACTGAAAGTGTTGTGCCTTATGGTCAATAGCTGACCACATCTAGACTGTGTTGTGCCTTATGGTCAATAGCTGACCACATCTAGACTGTGTTGTGCCTTATGGTCAATAGCTGACGGCATCTAAACTGTGCTGTGCCTCACGGTCACTGCTTAGTCACTTAGTCCCCACCAGCACCACTAGATTCCACGACTTCCCACAGACCATGACCTTCTGGCTTGCCCTAACCATGCTCCCTTTCTGCTTAAAACAGGACAATGTACCTTGTAGCAACAATAGCTACATAGCCCACCAAGACGGCCTAGCCAAACTAGGGTGCCCCAGACACCACCCCATCCCCTGCCCTACTCCATTCCTACCCTCCATACCCCCCTTCCCCTCCACTCACCACCACCCTCTCACTTCCAAATCCATCGCCATCCATGACCTACCCACCAACAGCCACCACAGTCCCATTGACAACTTTAACCAAACCAAATTGACCTCAAAACCTCCCACCCGCCTTAAGCCACCCGGGCCAACCACCCTCTCCCTCACTCCCAACATCACAACCCGCAACGACAGATTAGGCTCCAGGCTCCCCACCACAAATTCTAAACCTAACTCCAGACCTTACACCAAAACGAATACAAAGCATACTGCACCTAGCAAGCCCACTCCTCCCCCACTAAAAGGTGCCCTACTCAACGTCAGATCCCTGGCCGCCCACCCCACAGAAATTGCAGATATCATCCTTACCAATGACCTTGACTTCTTAGCCCTAACAGAAACCTGGCTCCATGAAGCGTCCGGACCCTATTTAGCGCTAGCCATCCCAGACAAATACACTATCCTTAGAGCGGACAGACCAAACGCCAGAGGTGGAGGCGTAGCAATCATATCCAAATCCGCCTTAGGCCTCAGACCAACCGACACAGTCGCATGCACATCCTGCGAGCTACTCACAACCAAACTACAAACCTCCCCCACAACCACGATAACCATCCACCTCTTATATAGACCCCCAGGTCCCCCCGGGACCTTCGAAGAAGACATCACATCCCTCATCACCAAAACTTCCAAACCAACAGCACAATTCATGATCCTTGGAGATTTCAACCTCGGCTACCAAGACCCAAACGACGCACCTGCTGCTTCCCTAGCCAATATCCTAACTGATCACGGTCTCACTCAACGCATTGTGCTCCCTACCCACCAAAAAGGCAGAACCCTTGATTGGGTAGCAACCCACAACTGCAACACAACCTGCAAAGACCCCCAACCTCTGGCATGGACCGATCACCACATGATCCCCCTTGAGGTTAACACCAATCAGGTACTGCCCAATAAGCACCCCATGGCTCCAGCATGCCCCACCAGGAACAAACGAAACATCACTGCGGAAGCCTTACTACCATTGGTCTTACCTACCCTCAATGCTCTCCCAGCTAACGCTGACTTAAACCTGCTGATCGACACCTTCAATGATTCCATGGCCAAAGCAATGGACACCGTTGCCCCCTTGAAAATACGCAAAGCCAAACCCAAAGCTCATCTGAACTCGTGGTACACCCCTGAGCTCAAACTACTTAGGAAAGAGAAAGCTAAAGCTCACCACACCTGGAAGACTAACCCCACTGAGGAAAACAAATCCAACCTCACTAACCTATCCTCACTTTACAAAAGCGAGATAATCAGGACCAAAAAAGATTCATACAACACCAGGATCACTCAGGCAGGATCCTCCACTAAAGAATTATTCAAAATTTTGAAGGAACTAGAAAACCCTATTTCGCCCCCAGAAACCTGCCTAAAAGACAAATCCTGGTGCACCAACATCCAGAACGCCCTTAACAACAAAATCTTAGGACTCCAAACTAAAATCGAAAACAAACAGCTACAACTATTCAACAACAATGTCACCAACCTTAGCCTACCCACACCTAACAACACCAGCGCAGGCTTCTCGTTCAAAAAAGTCACCATCCCGGAAGTTCAAAAAATCATCACCTCCTTGAAACCCTCTAACTGTAAAGGAGACAGCTGCCCGGCTCAAATCATAAAAGATGCAGCCAGAGAGCTCTCCCCCTTCATCACCAAACTCATCAACTTATCCTTCACCAACAGCTCCATCCCCAGCAACCTAAAACAATCATGGGTTCTCCCTCTCCTGAAAAAACAATCCCTCGATCCGGCCACACCCACAAACTATAGGCCCATCACCACAGTCCCCTTCCTACTGAAAATCCTGGACAGAGTCGCCTACATCCAAATTCAGGAATACCTAGAATCCAACCAACTACTAGGAATACGTCAATCTGGCTTCAGACCTCAACACGGAACTGAAACCGCCCTTGTTGATCTCAAAAGCCAGATTGATGAAATAAAAGACAAAGGCAATGCCGCAATCCTACTCCTCCTAGACCTCTCAGCGGCCTTTGACCTGGTCAGCCATGAGGTCCTCTGTAACCACCTTGCCACCGCAGCCCACTTCTCCTCACCTGCCATCACATGGATACAATCCTTCCTGGCAAACAGAACCATACGAGTCTTCTCCACCACTGCTGCTGCAGACCCCATCCCCATCACATGCGGGGTCCCACAAGGTTCATGTGTATCCCCCACTTTGTACAACATATTTACAAAGCCTCTATTCGACCAACTGGACCATCTGGGTGTCACCTACACTAACTACGCAGATGACACCCAGATACTCCTCACTATCTCTGGTAATTACCAAGAAGACTCTGCCCGGATCAACAAAATATTCTCCATCATTCAGGCATGGATGGCCTCCCATGGTCTCTGCCTGAATGATGAGAAGACAGAGCTCCTAATCGTCGGCTCCCCCAACACCCTAACCAAACTTGACCCTAGCTATAACAACATAACCATCGATGGTCATTCCATTCCCATAGCCAAAAGCGTAAAGACCCTTGGCTTCTATCTAGATGCCAACACTAACCTTAGCAAACATACCAATATGACAGCCTCAGCTGCTGCCTATACCGGCAAGCTCATTAGGGCCAGCAGACCCTTCCTATCACCCAACAGCTGCCTCACCCTTGCCAGGGCACTAATACAATCCAAACTGGATTACTGCAACAGCCTGTTCCTTGGCGCTAATCAATCCGTACTCAATAAATTGCAGGTAACTCAAAATAACGCCTTGCGCGCAGCCCTCAACATTCCAAGACAAGAGCAGATCTCTGCCACTAGGAAAGCCTGCAAATGGCTCTCCATACGCCAAAAAATTGATCTAAAAGTCATCTGCCTCACGTACAAAGCCCTCAACCACCTAGCACCACCCTATCTAGCTAATAAACTCACCCTGAAACCTGCCACCAGACTCACCAGATCCTCCAACACTCTTTGTCTACTAGTACCCAGGTTCCACCTAAAAAGAGCTGGAGGGGCAAGCTTTACAGTGCTTGCCCCCCAACTCTGGAACTCCCTACCGCTCAACATCAAAACCCTCGAATCCTTCCAGATCTTTAGGAAGCAGGTCATTAGCTGGCTGCTAAACAAAGAACAACACCACTAACTCTAGACCTGCGCGATTACTAGCTTAGACACTGTACTTACTCTGAAAATTGTATATTGTACGCACTACACATGCTCTATTTATTGACCTCTGTATATATATGTACATATTATAAACCTGTACGAAGTATGCAACACACAGATACTTCTCAACTATGTAACCAAATTCTTAAGCGCCCTTCTACCTCTGGGTTTGGAGCGCCATACAAATAAAATAAACAAACAAACAAACAAACCACATTGGAAAAGTTGAATTTACTTCCAGGTGCATGTCTGGGTGGGAACTGTTTTGTATGTAAAAGAACCATTTCGATTTTTTTTTAAAAAGACTTGAAAGTAATTTAGATCATAAGTTGTGCTGCACATTGTTCTGCTACGATAGCACACTTTCAATGGGGCAACTCTTTCACTTTGATAGCAGAATTGGTGGGCAGGATAACCTAGGTACAGGCCACACTGGATAGTCCACACCACCTGAGTGCCAAAGCCGACTTCTGTTTGACTCCCCAGTTTGCAGGAAATGGTAGCCTTCAGTTGGCTCTCTGGGCAAAATCTCATATTCATGGAGAGACCTGATGGAAGAAATTAGGGCTTTTACATAGTCAAGTAGATTGCCATCAGTAAGGTGCAGACTTGTATTAATGTTTTCTGGGGGAGATGAAGGCAACCTTATGAGACGTATGTATAAAACCTTGTGGACTAAGGCCTGTCCCGTTAGGAGTGGTCTCCATGCTGAATAATACTAAAATAAGTGTGTCTGACTTTGTGGAGTGCCATACTGATAGTAATACCCCCCATACTCCCTCACTGAAGGGTAATATTGAATCATGAGGGATGACTAGCTTTGCTCTCACACTGCGCACACAATATCAAATAGAAAGCACAATTTGCTGATTATATTAAGTGATTTTAATCAACAACGTTGCAGCCTGACACGTGTTTGAGCTTCATGCTCTTCTACTGAGGCTGCTTGGACATAATTTTGAAAAATAATTGTTGCACAAAACCAATTATCAAAACAAAAATCAATAATAAAGGTAGAACAAAAACCCAGACCCGAAACACACAGAGCAGGTTGGGTGTACCAACCAGAATAAAATCATAACAACCACAATGCCATGGCAATTGAATAATAAGTTACCAGAAAATACATTTGAATTAAACATAAGGTAAAGAGCATATTACCAGTGGAGTAATATTGTTTGTCAAAGGATATCAGGTTAATAAAGAGAAAAATAAATTTAAAAAACGTTAATTGAGGAAAGAGGATTGCATTGGTGATCAGCCAAAAAATATATGGGTAAAGGCCGAATTGTATAGGAGTACCTTAATCTTGGTTAATCTGCACATTTTGTGCTATGGGAAATAATTGCGCAATGAATTGAATTGAAAATAAGTCAAAGGTTAGGTAGAATTCCATAAAATGCGAAAAAACTGCCAAGAGTAAAAAGCTTACCAGGTATTGAACCTTAATTAGAAATGAAAAGTAATACGTGGGCTCCCTATAAAACAAGATTTATGAGCGCCTGTTAGCAGATCTAATGAGCAACAATAGCACATCAATAAAATTAATAAGTAAAAGCAACATACCAATAACTTGCAGTTGCACGGAGAACGTTTTAGTAAGATAGAGCAATGCTGAAGTATGGCCGGAATCCAAGTGGTAAGCATCCCGTATTGAAAAAGAGCAAAAGAGAGACATCAATTAGCTAATTGAATGTTGCCTCCGGCGGTCGTCTAGACTAACACGGAATTAATTTAAGTCCCCTGGGGGTAGATATCTGTCTTCGACTGGGGCCTCCCTTTGTAACGGCTTCCATGCCACCATCTCTGGTTCCGGAAGCAGCTCAAGACCTTCCTCTTCGCCTCTGCCTTTGACCCTCTTCTCCCCTGCTGATCTGTTTTTTTCTCTCGGCACTGTGCACCTGGCCACCCTCTGTCTTTCGGGCCCAGGTATCTGCTCACCCGGCTGCCACCCTCCTGCACTGTCTCCGGGCCAACCCTTGCACTGGGGTCTGTATCTGTACCTATACAAACCCCACCCACTTTTCTTCTGCACTTCAGATATACCCTATCTGCTTAACCTAGCACTTGCCACTCGCTGGCTGCACTACCACTGTTTTATCACCTTTATTTATTTTACTTATTATTATTTATTCTGTCTCTCCTCTGTTCCACACTTTCCACTTCTCCCCCTTCCATGCACTTTTCCCCCCTTTTCCTTTCCCTTGCACTTGCGCGTTCTCAATGTCACTGGGCCAAGTAAGATTGTTGTTTTGTTCTCCCCTGTTCCCCTCCCTGCCTGGTCACGCTATGAAACACTTGTGTACGAACACGATATAAATAAAATATTTCATTTCTCTAAATGTTCTTTTTACAGTAGCTGTACTCCCTTGAGTTTTACATGTACATCATACGTTTTCAAAGTATCTGGCAGGTGAAAAAAATGCAGACTTACCACTAAAGATTCTACCCAAAAAGTACAGGGGATTAAAGTGAACCATGAGCTATTCATGGAGAGTACACAGCCCATATTTTAAATGCTAATGCATGCCAATGTTCATAGAGCTACTGGCTTCCTCTTTTTTATGGGTGACTGATTTGCCGCTATTTGGGACATGCTGTCCATCACTACCAAATACTGCTTTTCTACATGCCGTTCTGTAAGCATGTACGGTACAAAAGTGATTGTCAGATATTTAAGTGTCATAAAGCTATGACTTACCACTGCACTATGCTCCAATAGTGTTATTCCTTAGTTGCTTCTGCCAGAGGAATTTGTATTTTAATTCTAATTCTAGAGCGATTAACTCCAAAGCGCTTTTCACAAAAATTAAAATGGTACACAAAATGAAGATTCAAGAATAAAAGTGCTGTACAAATGTAAAGAAGAAAGAAGCGTCTTTAAGATGCAACTGGAACATAGGATTGGAAGGAAGAGAACAAATAGAAAGAGATGGGGTATTCCAATGAAGGTGAAGGAGTAGAGAAAAAGGACAGAAGTGAGACGAGAAACAAGAAGAACCAAAGATTCAGAACATAAGGAACGTTTAGGAGAATAAAATAAGAGTGCGGAAGGATATAGAGGAGCAAGATTATGGAGAGATTTGACTACAAGACATAAGAAATCGAAATGCAAGCAGGAGTGAAAAGGAAACCAGCGCAGAGAAGTTACAGCTGGAAAGATAGTTCTGAGAAGGTAAGGAGAAAAGAAGACGGATACAAGAGTTGCGCACAGATAGAAAAGGGGCCAGATGAGTAGCTGAAAGGCCAAGGAGAAGACTTGAGCAATAGAAGAGGCAAGAAAAAGACGAAAGAAGATATGAAGCTTATTCGTGTGAAATGAAAGAAAGGGTCTTGCTTTACGAATATTAAAGAGATGGAATTGGCAGGAACGGGAGAGTGCGTAAATGAGGAGAAAGTAAGCGAAGAATCAATAAGTATGCCGAGATTCCAGGCAGAAGACATTGGTAAGGAATTAGGGGGGAAGAAAACAAAGGCAGGAGAGGATGGAGGAGGAATAGTAATGGCAGGAAAGAAAAGAACTTCCCTCTTGAATGGGTTAAATATGAAGAAAGTGAGCGGACATCCAAGACTGGATTGAGATGAGACCAGAAATAATGATGCTATGAATAGCTGGGGTAAATGCAGTGAAGGTAAGAAGTAGTTGTGAATCAGCGTGAAAGTGATAGAACAGCCCTAAGGATGTGATGATAGAAGCAAGAGGAGTAGTGTAGAGTGAAAAGAGGAGAGGGGTCCCAATATCGAGCTCTGAGGGACACCATGATGAAGAGTGGGAGAAGAATGGCCAGTGTAGGTGACCGAATATGTTCGGTTGGAGAGATGGGAACAAAACCAGTGGAGGACAGAGTTATTAAGACCCGGATAAGCAAGTGAATCAAGCAGGAGAATGAGTGGTCAACAGTATTGCATGCTACCGACAGATCCAAATGTATCAGAAGCAAAGAGGGTTTGGCATAGCGGGCAGATAGAAGTGAGTTAGTGACAGAAAGAACAGTAATCTCTATAGAGTGACTTGGACAAAAGCCAGATTGGAAGAGAGGAAGGAGAGAATTAGAATTCAGATGAGAGGAGAACTGGGAGTAAACAATTTGCTCTAGAAGGAATGTTTTGCTGGAGGTCCTTGTTCGCTTTTAGAATTGGAGCCAAGTAATTAAACAGATGTGCAAAGTCGACTACAAAAAGACTTTTCCAGGGAACATTAAGAGTGATCAACTCAAACTGATTGAGGATCTATCTAAGGATGAGAGTTTGATTATCAAACCGGCAGACAAGGGAGGTGTCATTGTAGTTATGGATCATTAATTTTACCAAAGTAATTGCCTCAACCACCTCACTGATGAGAATGTCTATATGAAACTGGATAGGGATCCTATCATAGAGATCAGAGAGTTGATTAAAACAACACTTGAAAGTGCTGAGAGCAATGGGTGGATCTCCTCTAAAACCAAGAAATTCGTCACTAATCCCTTCCCAATAACACCAGTCTTTTATGCCTCACCTAAAATTCATCAACACGCAACCACACCCCCTTTCAGACTAATAGCGGGAACAGAGAGTGTAGGATACATTTTCATGAAGTTATTAATATTCACAAAGTCATTAAATTATAAAAAAACTGACAAATTTGACTCATTTGATAGTGGAGAATGCCAATGTTATAAAGTACCTTTCCGTTTGATTCTGAATAATATGGTTGTGGTTTTGTAAGCAAAATCATTTTTAGATGCCTTTCTGGTGCTACTTTTAAATAAGCTTTATTGCCATGAATTTTGAAACTTCATGTTCAGTATAATGAGTCATGGAAATAGCTGTCAGACGCCCCATTGTCTATTTTCAATTACTGGGCATCTGGTCGGCTTTATTGCCTTAACTGTTGTCAAAGGTGGAACTCTAAGTGCAATAATGTTAGTTTGAAGCTCGGCATTAGGAGAACAGGCTAGGTTGTCATCTGAACAGTCCTGATTCTTATAAGATCAGAACACTGTGGATTCAGCCTTGGTGAAATTTTAGGATATTTTTATTAAGAACCTTCGTCTGATATGAGCTCAGATAAGTGGGTTGCATCTCTTTAACTCAGAGGTCTGGTCCCAATTGCCCTTTGTTCTATGACCGTAATGGTTTTCATGATGAAGGGGTATATCTCCCAGCATGTTGTTTGTAATCCCCCTTTCCAGGGGTATAGTTTCCATCTTACTACTTTCAGGGTTATAGTTTCTAGCTCACGTGGTAGCAGTCTAAAGGTTACTGGCCTCTGATCTCCTTCAGGCCTTGCAGCTTCTCTCTGAACCATCAATGCAGCTGCCCAAGGTTCCATCTTCACTCATGCTGAGTTCCATGGTTCATGTTTTTGTTGTTCACTTCGCCGTACGACTGCCCTATTGCTTAGAGTATCAGGTTCTTTATAGCCCTATTCACTCGCCAGCCCATGTCCAGTGGTACCATGTTTTGTCCCCTCCGATAGGCTTCACTTTAACACAACATCAAATAAAGTTGTATACAAATTTAAAAATGTATATCAACATTTCTGAGGCTTGTGGAATCTGCTTAGATCACATGCTGTGCATAGGCCGACATCTAGTGGAAGCTGCAGAGTATTACAGTTTTTCGAAACTTGAAAATGGGCGTCGACACAGGGCGTGCCAGTAATACTATCCCTAGTGTGACGTCCACTGTACCCATGATCCCTCACACGTCTAGGACCCTCAGATTGTTTTTTTCCGCCATACTGATCGGAAGCATCCCACGGAGTTCCTGGCCTTAGCCACAATTTTGCTAAAATATCTTAATATTTCCTCATTTCTCCACCCAACGTTGAGACACCGAAGTTCGACTCTCGATGTCGGCCCGGAGAAGGAATCAACCGTCGACAGCTGCACGATGGACTTGGGCCTCGGAAGGCCTCTGGCCTTGACCCGGGCCTTGGAAGGCCTCTGGCCTCGGCCCTGCAAGTAGGGAGAGTGGGGGGTGGCACATACTCTACACTCTTTAATATATAGGTACATCTTCTATATATATTCCTACAATCATTAGCCCGCTGCCACAAGGTGCGTATGGAGGGTACCCCTTTCCAATTTTGCCCCAAGTGCAACGGCAAGTACCCTTGGGTTGACAGACACGCCAAGTGCAACCTCTGCTTGCCGAGGGACCACCCCGAGGCGTACTGCAGAGCGTGTAGTAGGTTTAAACCGAAAACACTAAAGGACCGTTCGATCAAGCGTTGGGCCCACCACGCCAGGCGGCAAGAGGCCATGGCAGCAGAGGGCGCCTTCAGCGATGGCAGCGACGGCGTGCTTTCGGACGGCGAGGGCAACGTGGCGTCGAGAGACAGCCAAGCGCAAGTCCCCGACCTCGGAAGGTTGTCCGGCAGGGCAGTTATGGGGAAAACACCCGGCGACACAAGCGCTACCCACACCACTTCCACCAAACATAAGTCCCACCGAGACTCGACGCGCACGTCGAGTTCTCGGAAAGAGGCACACACAGAACCGTCCACCGAATCGGTGTCCTCTGTGTGTTATCGATCTAGATCGCCGCACGACTCCAGGCAGCCATCCACTGTTGCCAAGAGTGCCTCACTCCCTAAGGTAACGGAGGTTCGATCGTCGGAAGACGAAGCTGACCTCTATCCCCAGGCCGCACTCCAGGAGTCGGCGTCAGCAGACCGCTTAACGGTTGTTCCCGAGTCCCAACCTCCACACTCTAGAGATAGGGACAATACCCCTGAACCTCGACGCCAGACGTCGAAAGGCTCCGAAGGGACGAATAAACAGGGTAAACACTCTTCCACCCACAGGGAGGGGGGAAAACAACAAAAGAAGCATTCTCTACCTTCTTCCACACCTCAGAAGCAGTCAGACCGGCAAAAACAGACGGACAAGTGTCAGTCCTCTGTCATTTTAAAGACCCCTGCACAAACCATAGGTCCAGTCAGGACAAGACAGGGAAACTCTCCCAGGAAAGAGTCATTCCCATCTCAAAGGAATGATCTAGTGACGACATAGACAGAGTTATGTCTAGGATGTCGTCTTTGGCAGACTTCTATGCCAAGAATCCTGAACACTTCCTCTCATATACCCCTGATGGGGCTTCACCCTCAGGTTCTAGGGACCCGATACCCCCAAGTAAGAAGTCCCGGGTTGAAGCACCAACGCGGTCTTCGGACCCTTTCTGTATACAGTCCTACACTCAATATAATGAGGATCCACCCTTTATTGAGGATCCTGATTTGGGCACGTTGGGAGACCAATCTGGGACTGGCTACTATGGGGATGATGAGGACCAAGAGGAGGAAGAGGACGACCCAGAAACCTACAGGGTAGATTCCCCAGTGGACCAAGATCCCCTGGTTACCGACTCCCTGGTCGACAACCAACCTCTCCTGAATGAAGTTCTGTCCAGAGCGGCAGAACACTTTCACATTGACACCCACTGACACACACACATTGACATTGCCGAAGAATTAGTGGGACATAGGAGACCTGTTGCCCAGGCCATCCCTATCCTTAAATCGATACAAAGGAAATCCCAACCTCACCAGGGCGGTAAACCCCAGGATAGAGAAACTTTTCAGGGCAGCCCAATCAGACCCGCTGCACATAAGGGGGCAACTGAAACCGGACTCCCTGGTAGTTACGAACACACGAAAGAGGGCGGGAACACCCCTGTCATCGTCCGAAGCTCCTCCCGACAAGGAGAGCAAGAAGATTTATGGCTTGGGTAGGAAAGTAGCCTCCACTTCCGCCTACCAGGCTAGGATCGCCAACTCCACCACCCTACTGGCGAGTTACAACTGCCATCAGTGGGAGGAAGTCGTGGCACTCATAGACGCCGCCCCAGAACCCTTAAAATGCCAATTGGCACGGGTTACGTCGGAGGGAAGAGCCGTGTCCGGTTGCATATTAAAAGCAACCTTTGATGCCGCGGGTAACGCCGGCAGATTGATAGCACGAAGCACTTTTATCAAAAGACATGCTTGGTTATGCCAATCT